>NC_092721.1:93925219-94228546 GCF_047496885.1 Scyliorhinus torazame | reverse complement strand
TCATGGCCAATCCACCTAACCTGCACATCTTTGGACTGTGGGAGGAAACCGGAGCACCCAGAGGAAACCCACGCACACACGGGGAGGTTGTGCAGACTCCGCACAGACAATGACCCAAGCCGGAATCGAACCTGGGACCCTGGAGCTATGAAGCAATTGTGCTATCCACAATGCTACCGTGCTGCTCCCTTTTTTTAAAAACATAGATCATACGGTGCGGAATGAGGCCATTCGGCCCATTGAGTCTGCACCGACCCACTTAAGCCCTCACTTCCACCCTATCCCCGTAACCCAATAACCCCATCTAACCTTTTTTGGACACTGAGGGCAATTTATCATGGCCAATCCACCTAACCTGCACGTCTTTGGACTGTGGGAGGAAACCGGAGCACCCGGAGGAAACCCACGCAGACACAGGGAGAACGTGCAAACTCAGCAAACAGTGACCCAAGCCGGAATCGAACCTGGGACCCTGGCGCTGTGAAGCCACAGTGCTAACTACTTGTGCTACCGTGTGGCCCATCAGGTCGAGAGAGAGAACAGGACGGTATGGAGGGCCGTCCAACTGGCCCTACGGTCCAGGAGCCCCCCAGCCTCTCGCTGCCAGGAGGTCCTCCCTGATGCACTCCACTCCACTCGGTCATTGCTGTGCACCGCTACTAACAACACAACCCATGAACGCCTTTTTGCCTTCCCCAGGAAGTCCACATCCGGGGCCTCGCTCCCGAGTTGGCTCGCAGCTCCAGGACCAGTCCTGCTCCGTAGGCACTTCTGCCTCCACAAGGCGGACCTGTTGGTGGAAAGGGTGCAATTGCTCCATGCCAACCCCCAGTATGCCTAGGTGGCTTACCCCGATGGCCGCCAAGATACTGTCTCCCTCAGGGACCTGGCACCAGCAGGTTCCACACACACACAACTCTCTGGCCCGGCGCCAATCACCCCTCCCCCGGCGCTCCCAGCATTAACCCCACCAGGACCATCCGTCCTTCCCTTGCCCACGCCCGAGGATGAAGAGGATTTCGGCACATTCCCGGAGTCACCGAACATCAGGCCAGCATCAACATCGCAGCCACCGCTACGTCACTCCCAGCGGAATATCAAGGCACCAGACCGGTTAAATCTCTAACTGGCACCGAACTTCAAAAGACATTTTTTTTCTGATCAAATACTGTCAATATAAATTCAATGCTGTATATAGTTCTCCACTCCCTCCGCCGGACTCAATTCTAACAGGGGGTGAATGTGGTAATCCACTGTTGCACCTGTATTAGGTGATGTAAGGTAGGACCTGTACTACAGGTTCGCCGGTAGTCCCTGCCTGCTGGCTCCGCCCAATAGGCGGAGTATAAATATGTGTGTCCTCCATTCAGCAGCCATTTCGCCAGCTGCTGTGGGAGGCCACACATCTTAGAGCAATAAAGCCTCAGTTGTATCCAACTCTAGTCTTTGTTCAATTGATCGTGCCTCACTTGTTAGCTGCGGGGGGGGGGAACTGGGGGAGGCTCTGCCAATGCCACAGTGGGTGTGATGTGGGAATGGGCCGTGTGGCCAGGGTGACCCCCCATGGGACTGGGGTAGTGTCCAGGCATGGACCGCCATTATCGTTGCCTGAATGGCAGCCATCTTGCTGCACACCCCACTGACCACCCACCTTGGCCCCTGGTTCTGCAGAGTGACACCAGCCATATGGGTGCTTCCACACCCTCACCACTGCACCCCACCCTCTGCCATATCCCCCAACATGCAGCCAGCCACCACCCGCCGACAGGGCATCAGTCAGCCCACCCAGGGCAACGCCCTCAGTAGTCCCTATGGGGACGCCGGGCGGGGTTCGCAGAGCATACCACTGTCAAGGGAAGTTGAAGACTTTGGCTGAGCAGGGAGACAATGCCACATATCTGCCATATCATGGCACACCTGGTATCGCAAGGGCAGGGGGGAGGCACCCACTCCCGGTGACTGTCAAGATGAAGGTATCTCTGCACCATTATGCCACGGGCTCCTTCCAGGCGCTAGTGGGGTCTCACTTCCTCATTCGCAGCCGAGCTCTGTGATCGCCCATTCCTCCGTGTGCCGACCATGTCCAGGACCCATTGCTCAGCCACAGTGAGGGGCCGCAGGTTCGGCGGTGCCACTCCATTCTTCTCCCACTCGCGGCGGTTGTGCATGGCCTTCTCCGGGGGGGGGGGGGGGGGGGGGGGGGAGTGGGGGGGGGAGGGGGGGGTGGGGGGACAGAAAATGACTGATGCCACCAGGGGTTGGGTAGCTGGTGGCCTCAGTGGCCAGGGCACCCGGCCATGGTGGCAGGTATGGGTACCAGCATGTAGTGCAAGCTGGGGGTTCGGCCTGGGTGTTAGGGTTACAGGTGTGAGGGACGAGGATTGGTGCCAGGGACACAGTGCTGCCTACTCACCCTGGCTGCCCTGAGGAGGTCATGCAGTTTCTTCCGGCACTGCTGGCCGGTCTGAATGATGTTGCCCATTGCACTCGTGGCCTCTGTCATCTGCGCCCAGGCACAGCGAATCAAGTGTGTCCCACGTGGCACCGGTACTAGCCCCTCAACAGTAATGGAATCGGTCCAGGTGTGACGCCAGTTTTTCTGTCATGAAAGTCAACGAATTCCGCGTTGGCATCAACACTGAGGGCTAGATTCACCGATTTTGAGGCAATGTCCGGAGCATGTGTCCAGTATTACAACCAAAAAGATGTTGCGCCCGGTGGGGGGCTAACAGCCGCACCATGTAAAATCCCCGGCTTTACCTGCAGATATGGACAGAGAATTGCCGGGTCCGTGGTCTCACATGCGCACGGTGGTGACCTGCAGTGGTCGCGCCATACAACATGGCACCGGCCACCCGTGGACCCGATCTGCCAGACACTGCCAGCACCCCCCACCAGTCCCCTCAGCCCACCAGGCCAGCAGAAAGCCCCCCGCCCCCGACTGCCGCTGGACACAGTCCTCAGCCGCCATGCGAGATTGACGAAACCTGAGACCACAAGTGATCCACGCCGTCTGGAAATCGGCCCATTGGGGGCGGAGCTTCAGGGGAGGCCCTTCAGGTGACGTCCTGAGGCCGTCCCAACGGCGTGCGGCGTACTCACCGATGATGCCGTTTTGGAGCAGAGGCGTTCGGCATCAAAACGGATTCTCCGGCCAATCGCCAAACGCGACTTCGCCGTCAGCAATCGGAGAATCCAGCCCTTAGTCTCAGAAACGGAGAATCCCGCTGTTTGGCACTCCCTATGACAGTTTGCTCAAGAGCCTCACAATCTCCCCCCCCCCCCCCCCCCCCCCCTCCCGAGTTCTATATCGACCTCATTCTCGTGGGTGAAGACACCCTACCAATGTCCTCTGGCTCAACCCATAGATTTCCCTGTTGGTCCCTGGTTATTCTCTTCCCGTTGATACACTTATAGAATTGGAGAATCCCTACAATGCAGAGGAGGCCATTTGGGCCATTTAGTCTGCACCAGACCTTAGAAAGAGCACCCTACCTAGGCCCACACTCTATCCCTGATACCCAGTAACGCCACCTAATATTTCTGGACACTAAGGGCAATTTATTATGGCCACTCCACCTAACCTGCACATCTTTGGACTGTGGGAGGAAACCAGAGCACCCGGAGGAAACCCACGCAGACACAGAGAGGAAGTGTAAACTCCACACAGACAGTCACCAAGGCCGGAATTGAACCCAAGCTCCTGGTGCTGTGAGGTAGCAATGCTAACCACTGTGCCACCGTGCAGCCATAATGATCTTGTGATTTTCCCTACTTTTACCAACCAGAGCTTTCTCATATACCCTCTTTGCACTCCTGTTGCTTTCTTAAATTCCATCCTGCACTTTCTGTACTCTACTAATACCCCCCCTTGCACTTGCTGAAAGCCCCTTTTCCTTCTCATCATATCCTGAGGCAGCACGGTACCACAGTGGTTAGCACAGTTGCTTCACAGCTCCAGGGTCCCCGGTTCAATTCCCGGCTTGGGTCACTGTCTGTGTGGAGCCAGCACGTTCTCCCGGTGTCTGCGTGGGTTTCCTCTGGGTTCTCTTGTTTCCTCTCATACTCTAAAGATGGGCAGGTTAGGTGAATTGGCCATGCTAAATTGCGCTTAGTGTCCAAAAACTTTAGGTGGGGTTACTGGGTTGCGGGGATAGTGTGGAGGCATGGCTTGTACCCTCCCCATTTCATTTTTGAATGCTCCCTACTGCTCTTGTATAGATTACTCCACAAATAAAATAACTCTGTTTCAGTCCACCTTGGCCAGATCCTGCCTTATTTTAGTAAAATTCACACTCCCCCAATCCACAACCTTTTTTTACAGCTTGACCATTTTTTTGTCCATAACAAACTTAAATTGTACTATGTTGTGGTCGCTGTCACCAAAATGCTCCCCCACCAACATATCAACCACCAGTCCAGCTTCATTCCCCAAAATTAGGTCCAGCACTGCACCATCCTGTGTTGAACCTTTTGCATATTGAGCTAGAAAGTTCTCCTGTATACATTTTAAGAACTCCACACCATCTAAGCCCTTAACAAATGACTATCCCAGTTAATTTTGGAATAGTTGAAATCACTTAGTATAATTACCCTATTATTATTTTTACACACCTCTGCGAATTGCAAACATATTTGCTCCTCAATTTCATGCTGACTATCTGGGAGTCAACAATAAACACCGAGCAATGTAGCTGTCCTTTTTTTGTTTCTAAGCTCGACCCACAAAGCTTTGTTTTGATGTCCTCTCCAAGATATAATTTCTCCTTACCACAATAACTGACCCCTTAACTAATAATGCAATGCCTCCTCCTCTTTTACTCCCTCCTTTGTCTCGCCTGAAAATTCTATATCCCGGGATGTTGAGCTGTCAATCCTGCCCCTCCCTCAACCACGGGCTGGATTCTCTGATTCTGGAACTATGAACTCATGCTGGCGTGGGAATGGTGGCGTTTTACGCCAGAAAATTGGCGCACAATGGCCACCGATTCCCTGTTTAGCTACCGATACACCCCGGAGAATTCCAGGTCCATGGCCGCGCATGCACACGGCAGTGGCCTGCAGCGGCCCCGCTATGCAACATGGCGCCGGACACTCGCGTACCCAGCCCACGAAATAGTCCCCCTTCGGCCAGCTCACGCGCCTCGGACCACCCCCTCTACAGTGCCCCAAGCCCCGAATAATGACCCCCGTGCCCCCGGATCGGTCTTCCCCCAACTGTGGCGGTGCTGGACTGAGTACACAGCTGCCATGCCGTGTTCCGAACGGGTGAGACCACACGTAACCCATGCCTTCAGGATCTCAAGCTGGTCGGGGGCGGAGCATCGGGGGGCGGGCCTCACGCAACATCCTGAAGCCATCGATACATGGCGCGGCGTACTTCTAGAGTACGGTGCTTTGGAGGGGGACGAGCATCGCAAAAGCGGCGCCGCACCCGATTTGGTTGGAAACTTGGATTCTCCAGCCGGTCGACTAACGTAATTTCGGCGTCGGCGACCGGTGAATCCAGGTCACTGTGATGGCTACTATATCACAATTCCACATGTAAATTGTCGCCCTCAACTCATCCGTTATACCTTTAATACTGCTGGCATTCAAGGAGATGTCGTCCAACCTTGTCTTATTTCCTTGAAACTTACCACTGCTGTTCCTGAACCACCCTAAAACTTCCACAATCTGAACAAGAGCCAACAGAAATCAATCATAATTAACCTGAAAGTAGTTGATGATAAATAAATACCTTTAAAGACTGCTGGTTGGTATGCCCTATCTGTTATTGAATAGGTTTTCAGCTGTTTGAGTTTAAGAGAGGGCATTGGCTGGAATATCGAGTCCCAAATGATACCTGTGGTACCAAATTATCATGGCATCACAATTTGCCTACACTTGTGGAATTTGATCCCAGTTCCCGCACTAAAAGTCTCACCAAAGAGCTCTCTATTGTGACTGACACCAGAAATGTGCATGCATATCATGGATGCCATTTTGGAACTAAAATGGCACCCATAACTCTGAAAATACAGGTACAACCGAGCTGAGTTTTGTGGCCTAAATTTTGTAGATGAGTAATGATATTACTTTGCTAAACGGTGTTAATTCAATCAGCCAGTTTAGACTCCCAATGATTTTATAATCCATCAATGTGTCAGAATATTATCATGTAAAAGCAATGGTGGATGTCCTTAAATGAATTTTTAAGATCAATCTTTAAGAATGAGGACTGCCTATTCATATACTAAAATAAACTCATAAATCTATAACACACGCGTCAGTGAAGGACATATTCTGTGGAAACTCAACAATTACAGGAGAATATTTGCAATGTCAGTAATGTTCTCTGGAAATTGCTGCCTTATGGTAAATGCAGATTGAGGATTCCATGTATTTTTTCCTAATCTTCTTTTTCCCATCTCCTGGTGTTGGTTTCAGCAATCGCTATCATCTCCAAGATCTCTTGCTCGCCATTGGCAGTGGTCCGTTGAAATGTTGGATGCGTACGCCAGGCTTGGTGAGTGTTCAGAAGACTGAGAAGCCGGATTCTGGATCCACAAGAACTTCCACAGTGGGGGCATATTGTTGTACAGGGGAGTGGTATTTGCATCAAAGAGAAAATGCTGGAAAATCTCTGCAGGTCTGGCAGCATCTGTAGGGAGAGAAAAGAGCTAACGTTTCGAGTCCAGGTGACCCTTTGTCAAAGCTATTAACAGAGAAAGTGGGAAATATTTATACTGTGGAGTGAGAATGAAAGATGAGTCATAGCCACAGAAACCCAGGGAAACGGGGTGCTAATAGCCACAGAAACTACGGGTATTCACAGCCTTGAGGTTCAGTGTCAACTGAAGCTGAGGCAAATGGAACGGAGGAGGCCAAATGCAGCTCCAAAGCAGCAGAGGGCAAACATGGGCAATGACTAGAATGAATGATACGAGTCTTGTACAGAGTGGGAGACATCCTCATTTCCTATCAGAAACAATCATGACTGATGTCTTCAGCCACTGTGAAGGGATACCAGCAATGTGCTGGGAACCTTACACAAAGCAAATGGAGGAAGCTCTGGACTGAGCACCCTGCCTTTTCTGGTGCAGGAATACAGTTTTCAGGTCAGGACTACAGGAACACAGCTCATCAGAACATGGAGCCATAGAAAAGGTGCAACTAATGAGTGTTTATTAAAAGGGATGAACAAAATGTACAAGTGCTTAACACCTGTGCCCATATTGTGCAACTAGAGTTCCTTAGCCCTGCCACTATGTCTTGGTGCATCTCCAACATCCACAGCAGAGGTGGAGGCAGTCTGCTGTTTGCCATTCCCTGTTGTCTGCAATAGCCTTGGTGGGTGCCCTCTGGAGGGTTGAGACCTAACGGGCCCTGACCTGCTTTTGGGTTCCTGCTATGTGGCAGCACATCATGTCGGGCCTCTACTGAATGTTTCTCCAGGGAGGTGTCCGTAAACTTGGGGGCAGATTTCTTGGCAGCCATCATTTCCTGGTGACCTACAAAGCATGGTTGCTGTGCCGGCCTTCAGATGGACGCCCTGATGATTGCACCATTGAGGTGATGGTGGGGTGGGTGAATCAGAGGCCGCCCCACCAGCGATACAGCGTGAAATCCATGGATGAAAATTGTTGGCACTAAGTGCTACACTATGAGGTGAATAAAGTCCCTTGGGGGGCTCAGGCCACTTTTCCCTCCCACCATCGGCTTTGCTGTTTTCCGGGAAAATATTGCCCAAGGTTCGATTCCTGGATTGGGTCACTGTCTGCAGAGTCTGCATGTTCTCCATGTATCTGCGTGGGTTTCCTCCGGGTGCTCCGGTTTCCTCCCACAAGTCCCGAAAGACGTGCTGTTAGGTAATTTGGGCATTGTAAATTCTCCCTCCGTGTACCTGAACAGGCACCGGAATGTGGCGACTAGGGGCTATTTACAGTAACTTCATTGCAGTGGTAATGTAAGCCTACTTGTGACAATAAAGGTTATTTGATCCTCACACACTCAACACATACATACTCAATACATACATCCAACTCTCACACCGGCACACACTCATCTTCACATACACACCCTCACACACATTCATCCTCACATATGCACACACATTCAGCACACACCCACTCAACTCACTCAACCCACCAACTCAACCCATTCACACACACATTTATCCTCACACACACTGACCCTCACACACATTCTCACACACTCAACTCACGCACACAACATATTCATATTTAATGGGAAGATGGTTGCTACTCCTTTGGATAAAATGGGAAGAAAGCTGCTGGAATGCTGGATTCTCACACACATACACACACTCATCCTCACACACACACTCCATGCACACTCCACACACACACACTCAACCCTCGCACTCATCCTCACACACACACATTCCACCCTCATACACACACACACACAATTCCTCTCTCTCCCTCTCTCTCTCACACACACACACACCTCCCTCCTTCACACACACTCCTGTCTCTCTCACACACACCCCTCTCTTTCTCACACACATATACACACTCCTCTCTTTCACACAGTCCCCTCTCGACAAACATTGTTGGATTGCCACTCCATTCAAATTTTTCTGCGCCTAGATGCAGTTTCTCATTTGTTGCTCAATTTTCCAAGCCTGGCTTCCCCAGAAATCTTGTCCATTTGGAGAACTTCATTGCAGTGCTTCAGTGATGGGGAGAGAATACACATCCCTTTTTACTGTACTAACTGCTGTATAGTTAGTTTTTACGTCCAGTGTCAATGTTGATGAATGAGTGAATAGATGAATGTGGGTGGGTAGGGTGGGTGGGGTAAGTGGGTAAGGTGACAGCTGGGTATGGTGGAAAGTGCTTTCGGTGGGTAGGGTGGCAAGCGAGTAAGCTGGCAACTGGGTCTAAAGATGTGCAGGTTAGGTGGATTGGTCATGCTAAATTGCCCCTTAGTTTTGAGGATGTATAGGCTAGGTGAGGTTACGGTGATACAGGGATACTGCGGGGGAGTGAGCCTAGGTAGGGTGCTCTTTCAGAGGGCCAGTGCAGACTCGATGGGTGAATGGCTTCCTTATCCATTGTTGGAATTCTATGATTCTATGGATAGGGTGGTAGATGGCTCAGGTGGGTCGATTGGGTCGGAGGTCAGTCAGACTTGATTCGGGGGCAGTAGGGGGAGTCTAGGTGTCAGCAGATGATCAAATGTTCCCCCCAAAGCCCAAGGCAGTTCGCACAGATGTCAGCTTATCAGGACGTCCACAAGGTCCCAATGTGCATCTTGGGTCACGAAAAGTCTCCTCCAATGTGCAGACTGGAAGATTGAGGCTTATTTCTCGCAGTTGTCCTAATTATCTTGTTAAATCAAAGCAACCCAACCTTGAATTTCAGAAAACCAAATTCAATGTCTCTCCTTAATTTTAGTCCCTCTGATAGGTACCAGATTCTCGCCAATTGTTTGATTAATTATGCTGGTTTCTCAATGGAGCATGTGCCTCTGATACCTTCATTAAAGTTCTCAGGCATTCCTGAGCCACATTAATCATTTCTTGTCATGTTGTTCTCCAGTAACTGACTG
Organism: Scyliorhinus torazame; assembly: GCF_047496885.1. Lineage (NCBI taxonomy): Eukaryota > Metazoa > Chordata > Chondrichthyes > Carcharhiniformes > Scyliorhinidae > Scyliorhinus > Scyliorhinus torazame. The sequence continues at coordinate 94,218,988 of NC_092721.1, read as the reverse complement.
TCTGAGACCGGTTCTATAGTGTATCCAAACCGTACAATTCCACATAAGAATTGCCTCACATGCAATTTGTCATACTTTCAGAGATACTGGTACGACCATTTCACACGTGACATTCAAACCATTCATAGACTTTCAGTTTATCTTCTTGAAAGATTTGAGATGTGCCTGGGGAACTTTTTTTAATCCTGATACCTCTGGGAGGGGAGCCAGGCTATGCAGCTACACTACTGTTCACTATAGCGAAGACACAAAGATGAGAAAGTTAAAGCAAAAATTAAAGTAAAGTCGCCATAGTCCCAGATGACCATAGGCTGCTTTCCCCTTTGAGGGGGAAAGTTGACTGGTGGAAATTTAACCTGAAGATCACCGCACCTCAGGCAAGGGACAAGACTGTGAAGGTGGGGCCTTCAGTAATAGTTTCAGCCAGTACGGTAACTGAACCCACGCGTTGGCCTCGCTCTGCATCACAAGCCAGCTAACCAATTGCGCTAAATACCACCTACCATTTGTTTCTCCTTCCGCTGTCTATTTCCTGTTGCAGTAAGTTTTTATCATCCCCATTGTTTGCCACTGCTCCAAGTTTTGCATCATTAGAACATTTTTAAATTTTACTCTGCATTCCACATCCAAGTTATTTCACCTTCCTCTTCTTTTTTTTGAGTTCTCTGCCCAAAGACAGATCCAACCCTACAGCTCTGACATGTGTCATGAGTGGGGCAAGGAAGCAGGTCTCAAACCCACTCCAGCCAAAACAGGGATCGAACCCTATGCTGTTGGCACTGGTCTGATCCACACCAGTTATCCAGCATTCAATTATTTTTCCACAAATTAAGGAATCTCTCTTCATGATGGAGGATGATTTGACATTGGAAAATGCAGATTGAATCTGCTATGTTAGACTCAAAGAGGTGAGATTGCAATGCACTATTGTAAGACACAGCTTGCCTGACCAGTTCAAGTGACATGGTTATGGAAAAGGACATTTCAGCAATCTCATCAGAACATGCCTCATCATGCTCATATGCTTTCAAAACTGGGTTCAAATTGCGAAAATGTCCATCAAGTCACATTGCAATGTGTTGCCTGAGTGAAAACGTGTAACTCATGCTTTCAATGGAACTATGTTACAAAGATGTGCAGGTCGTCAAAGAGCAAGAAATAATCCAGTGTTTTGACAGGTGGAAGAGTCTCTTCTTGAAAGTGAGATACAGTTTTTTAACACCACAACATTTTTAGAAATACTCAGTCAAAATCAGTGTCACTTCTTATCAATGTTGGCGCCAAAGTATCGACATTGAGTGAAAAAAATTACCATCAGTATTTTTCTCAATTCTATCTCAACCTTGAGACAGACACTCTTCAAGCTTATGATGGCTTTGCGACCCTGATTTTGGGAACAAGCACAGTTCCAGTCCACTACAAAAAAACTCACCGAGACAGGTGCACTCTCTAAGTAGCTAATGACAGAAGCCTTATGGCAGTAAACCTTTTTGACAGGTTTAGATTCAAACTTGAAGACTGGAGCACATATTAACATGATTCATGATTCATACTATACATGCCCATCACCCTTCCTTATTTACTGGATTTGGGGAAATTAAAGGCTAGGATCATGCACCCACATTGACACATCAATTTCACCAATTTCACACAATTTGAGATGACTACCATTTACAATCCATCTTGAAGTGTCACAGCAGCTGAAACAATTGTAAGCAGATGCTATCATTGAGTTACCTGACGTGTTGCTGTATATATCAAATATAGTCATTGTACAATGAAAAAATGGTGACATTTGGCAATCCTTTGACATTAAGGTGCTCAACAAAGCCATCATTCAATGCAAGTATCTATTTCCACAATCCAAGAAGTGCCAGCATCATTTCAGGACTATACATTCCTCACAAAGCTTGATATACAACTGAACTATCTTCAAATACAAAGTCGATATCTCAAGGTTTTTGTACTCATGGAAGTGTGCTTCAATAGCACAGAGAGAGTCCAATGGACTAAAGTTCAGCACCTAATAATAATACATCCAGGAAATTGTTTTTTCAGTCTTGTCAGATTTTGAAAGGTTGCTCAACCTATTCGATGGCATTGCCCATGGAAGGGACAAAGCAAAACAGGATCAACAATGATCAGCAGTGCCCACTCGACAAGGATAAATGCACATTCACCGCACCCGAGATTGGATTTATAAAATAGCGTGACAGCAGCTCGGGTAAACTTACTCAACAACATCAAAACTATTCATGTGCTTTTGACACTGTCCCATGTGAAAGCTTTGACATCATTTCTCGTCCTGAACTCACCCCACCACCCCCCCTCATAACCTTTGACTCCATTGTACATCAGAAACCTGTCTCACTCAATCTTCAATGTAATCAATTTTCTTTTTAATTAATTGTTTATGGGATGTGGGTGTCACTGGCTAGACTAACATTTATTGCCCATCCCTAATTGCCCCTCAGCTTCCACTGCTTTCTTAGGAAGACCACCTGAGATGATGAGGTTCTTCAGTTATGTGGAGAGATTGGACGAGTTCAGGCAGTTCATTTTTAATAGAGCTGCGATAAGTTATGATTAAGTAGATGTTCGAATCCATAATCTGAGGTGTTATGGGCAAGGCATTTTCAGAACCCCAAAATGTATCATGGAGTTCAACCAACCTCCCCCTTTAATGCTATTGTTGCTTTTCCGAGCACACGGCTTGTTCTCCAGGTGTGATACAGCAATTATGGACAAATGTTTTTTAAACACAAAACAATGTTTATTCCATGAACTCAACTTAACCCTTTTAAATAAACATTGGATCTCTTAACACCCCCTTACTTCAAAGATAATCCCGAAAATATTACAACACTAAATAATCCCTCAGTTATTCCTTTCAACATCCAAGAGAGACTTAACACCTTTAAACAGAAACACGTCAGGTTAAAGGCATTACTATTATGAGTTTAAATCACCCAAATGATCCAGACATAGTCTTTCATGGCAGAGATCACAGCAGATCCAGCTCACTGCAAACACAGACACAACCCAAGCTCTTTTCAAACTGAAACTAAAAACTCAGAACTAACCTCAAAATGGCCGAACTGAGCTCAGCTCCACCCACTCTCTGACATCACTGCATTTCTTAAAAGTACATTGCTTAAACATCCATTTCTTAAAGGCACTCTCACATGACAGAGGTCACTTATAAAAGATACTGAGGGGAGTTGAAGAGCTCTTGGACGCGATCTACCGGCCTCGTCGCGCGGGACGCAAAAATGAGTGAGCCGGTTATATCGTGGGAGAGGCCGAAATCAGAAACACGGCAGGCACCGACTGGTTTCCAATCTAACCGGCCCGCTTCCGCTGGTGAGATCCAGATCCCGCGGCGGAGTGGCAAGAAACCAATAATCACCAATTAAGCCCAGTCTCCATGCCATTAACAAGAAGGACCCCTTGTTGAACGGCCACCCGTGATCTGACCGCCTCCCCAGCAAGCAGTCACATGGCGCCGTCCAGTACACCTTTAAAAATGAAGCAGAATGGCTGCTGTGGGGATCCGAGGAGGTGAGTAACCATATTTGAAATTGGGCAGTCAGGCCGGGGCACTGGAGCCACCACCCGAGTGCACGGGGCTGTGGGGCGGGGGGGGGAGCCGGCAGTGGGGAAGGATGGAACAGGCCCAGTTGGGGGGATAGGCCGCCATCGGTGGGTGGGGGTCGCCCCTGGGCTGGGAGGGTGAGTGGTCCAGCGCTCGCGGGACTGGCATGCCACAATTCCGGATTGTTTATACCCATAAAGGGGGCGACTCCAGTTGCTGCCTGTCTGTCCCACCAGGCAACCCCGTGGCAGAGCCCCGTCCATGGCAATATGGTGAAGGTTAGATATAGCTTGTACGGCAAAGGGGACCAAAGGATATGGGGGAGGTGGTATAAGCGGGATTAGGCTATTGAATTGGATGATCAGCCATGATCATAATGAATGACAGAGCAGCCTTGAAGGGCCGAATGGCCTCCTCCTGCTTCTATTTTCTATGTTTCTATATCACTATAACTCCACTGACTGTGGCGGCTGCTGACCGGACAGCTGAAGGCGATTGCTAATGGTGAATTAGCAATTCTAGCAAGGTCAGCACTTCACAGCGCCCAAGTATATATGTAATATATCTGGACTTCAGAAAAGCGTTTGATAAGGTGCCGTACAGAAGGTTGATTCACAAAGTGAGATCACATGGGATTAGGGATACTTATAGCTTGGATAGAAGACTGGCTGACGGACAGGAGACAGAGAGTCGGGATAAATGTGTCTTTTTCTGTATGTTAAGGTGTAACTACTGGGTGCCACAGGGTTCAATCCTCAGGCCCCAGATATTTACAATCTATATTAATGACTTGGATACAGGGATAGAAGGTTTACAGCCAAATTTGCAGATGGCACAAAAATAGGTGGGACAGTAAGTTGCAATGAGGAAATAAGAACCTGACAAATGGATAAATATAGATGAGGCGAGTGGGCAAAAATGTGGCAGATGGAGTTTAACGTGGATAAGTGTGAGCTCATGCATTATGGTCGAAAAAATGGAAAGGCAACTTATTATCTTATGAGGGGCTGGTTTAGCACAGGGCTAAAGATCTGGCTTTTAAAGCAGACCAAGGCAGGCCAGCAGCACGGTTCAATTCCCGTACCAGCCTCCCCGAACAGGCGGCAGAATGTGGCGACTAGGGGCTTTTCACATTAACTTCACTTGAAGCCTGCTTGTGACAATAAGCGATTTTCATTTCAGTTTCATTTCATATCTAAATGGGGAGAGGCTTCGGGGTGTTCTGGTGCAGAGGGATCTGGGTGTCCTAGTGCATGAGTCACACAAAACGAGCATGTAGGTCCAGCAGATCATAAGGAAAGCAAATGGAATGTTGGCATTTAGAGCAAAAGCAACTGAGTATAAAGGTAAGGAAGTGTTGTTGCAACTATACAGGGCATTGGAGTATTGTGCACAGTTTTGGTTTCCTTATTTGAGGAAAGATGTAGTGGCATTGGAGGCAGTTCAGAGGAGGTTCACTAGATTGATTCCAGATGTGAGGGGTTTGTCGCATAAGGAGAGATTGAACAGTTTAGGTCCATACTCTCTAGAGTTTAGAAGAATGAGGGGCGATCTAATTGAGGTATACAAGATGCTAAAAGGTATGGATAAAATAGACGTGGAGCTGATGGGGCTTCCTCTTGTGGGGCATTCTAAAACGAGAGGTCATAATCTGAGAATAAGAGGGAGCAAATTTAAAACAGATTTGAGGAAAAACTACTTCTCCCAAAGGGTTGTTGATCTGTGGAATTTGCTACCCCAGATTGCGGTGGATGTAGGGACAGTGAGTAAATTTAAGGAGGAGTTAGACAGATTTTTAATTGGTAATGGGTTGAAGGGTTACTGAGAATGGACAGGACGGTGGAGTTGAGGCCAGGATGGGATCAACCATGATCACATTGAGGGTGTTTAGGCTCGGGAGGCTAAATTGCCTACTCCTGCTCCTAGGTCATGTGTTCTAGGGAAAAGATGATCTGGCTGATTTCGCAATCCAGCTCTTGGTCTGTAACATTGTAAGTAGCAGATGAGGAACATATCAGCCATGCTAGAATGGCGGAGCAGACTCAATGGGCCGAATGGCCTAATTCTGCTGCTCTATCTTATGAACTTATGAACTTAAGTGGCTGCGGGCTTCATGTGCATCTGCAGGTGGCACTGCTTGCTCCTGCTGGTAGCTGCCACCGCCTGGAGTCCGTGTGCTTGTTTGCTGCCCCTCTTCTGCCTCTGTGGCCTGGAGTGCCGTTCTCGAAGATATGGACTTACCTGCTGCCGGCACTGGAGACGGTCTTGATTGAGCACCTTACTGGCCTCCCCCCCCCCCCCCCCCCCCCCCACCTCCTCCCCTCACATTAGCAGAAGATGTCCAATGTTGGTGTAGAGCAAGGCGGAAGGAAGAGAGAGAACACCCTCCCCTTCACCAGCATGCGAGGGGGGGTTGGTGGCGGGGTGCATATGCTGGTTCGAATGCTGGTGGCTTTGTGTTCTTATTAATCATTTATCGGTTTTGTTCATGGTGTAAAGTTGATTTTGTCATTGTACTGTTGTCTGTTTTGTGGTTTATGTATTTGCTCTGGATTTTGCCTTAACATTTGTACAAAGACCCTATTTTTGGACTAAACCGTGCCCTCTCTTGGGAGGGAAGGTGTTGCTCTCTTTGGTTATTTCTAAATATGGCTGTCAATATGGTCGCCTTCCTTAATTCTAATTACGTTTGCTTTAGAGTCGCCAGGTATCTTTCGATACCGCCACAAGGTTCAAACCCGAATACTGATCAAAGAGTCGGTACACCAGTTAGTTAGTTCAAAGTCAATACTATTTATTTACATACACAGCAATATCTACTCATGCACGAAATACTACAGACTAAACTATCACTACTGCGAAAGCCTATACTTAGCTTTGGTCACCCACTCAGTCAGAGGAACAATGGCCGTTGTTCAGTTCTGAGGCTGCTGGGGTCGAAGTGGTAGAGGGGAACAGCTAAGGTTGTCCATCTGGTCGTGAGCGTTGACCTTGGATTTCCTTGCTTCCGGTGTAGCTGGTGGAAGGGTCTCTCCGCTTTGAGAGCCGATTCCAAGAGAGCGATTCTCTCTTGGGGCCTTCTTCTTATACCCGAAGTGGGCTTCGTACGCTTTTGGGCGGGCCTTGAACTTGGCCCCAATCAATTGGGCCATTTCTTGATCATTCGCATTGATGCGAACCAATAAAGGGGTGGGTGCCCTGATGGCTGGGCATGTCCTAGGTGGCCGTTGGCCTGCTTTGTTTTCTGCTTTCAGTTTGGGGAACTGGCGCCGCGAGGTCTGGGACCAGATCGATTACTTAAATATCTTCCTTTGTTCCAGGAGTTGGGCCATCCATATGCTAATGGGCCTACAGTTTCGATCTCGTCTGGCAGCTGTTTCTCCAATATGCAGACAGGCTCTGTGCCTGCCTGCTTTCTTAGCATTGTCCATTTTTCCCTGCAATCTTTGCAAATGTCCATTTTGTATTCTGGAAGTGGCCATCCCAGTTGGCTACAAAGGGGTGTTTTCTCTCTCTCTTCCACCATGCCCTATGTCAGTGTGTCCTTTTCTGATGGAAGGTCCTACTCGTTCTCACACAAGCACACTCCTACAGGCATACACATGCAGACATTCACTCCTATACTCCTTCACACATGCACACTCTTTGCCTGTCAGGGTCAGCGTGTGGAACAGGGTGGCATGGCAATGCATATGCCACCACCATGTCGGCAGGAGCCATCCTGCCCCAGGCCCTCCAGAGGATGCCGCTAGGGACATCAAAGCCAGGGGATGCGGCAAACAGCAGGTTGCCCCCAGCTCCGATGTATATTCTGGGGACACACCTAGGCTTAGTGTTAGAGCACGGAGGGCTAAGCACATTGAGGATCACTGATAGGGCACTGGGGAGGGGGGAAAGGAGAGGGGTTGGTCCCATCTGAAGTAGGGTCACTGTCGTATTTGTACACATTAAAACACATTGTATCGGAGATATGTGAAACCTCCATCACGTTATTCCGCACTGCTGGCCGGCCTCCAGCCCCCCCCCCCCCCCCCCCCCCCCACTTCCCCAGTTGTCCCCCGCCCTCTCCAAACCCACACCCCTCTGGCTCCCTGCTACTGGGCCAGGCCCTCCAAGGCATACCATGTGTAGGTGAGCAGAGTGAGCGCGCACTCAGCAGACAGGCAGGAGTCAGACTATGGCACAGATTGAGGAGCCGCAACGCTCAGCTCACAGTGGGTCATCACCCCCTCCTGCCTTCGGCAGTGATCCGCTGACAAAACAGTCCCATCACCCTGAAGTGATGTAACACTGCTGCTAGGAGGGTGGAACGGGGCGATGTGGGGTGGAAGAAGGGATGGGGAGGGGGGAGGAGACAGGGGTAGAGGGGGAGAGGGTCACGGTTGTGGGGGGTCAGTGGGTGGGATGGAGAGAGGAGGTGTGATGCCGGATGGAGCCACGTACTATAAGAAGCAGATGAGGATGTGGGCCCCCCTAGTCCTGTGCTCCGGGTATGTTGGACCCTCGCCGCTGCCACCTGTCCTCCATTCTCCGGCTGGTCCCACGCTTCCTTCCCAGGCTCGTCCTCCAGACGTTCCAGGTCTGGCTCCTCCTTGTCCTCCTGCTCGGAAGTGTTATGTTCTTGTACAGAAATAATTACTGAGTCGGCGTACTAACGAACATCTAGTTCAAGATTCGTTGTTTTCATTATTGTATAATAAACTGTGGGTAGGAAACAAATGCTATAAAATTGGAGCTAATACAAAGCCGATTGACCACAAAGGTTTCTCCTCAAGACTCCCTCCAGGTTACAGTGTCACGTGCTACTACTTGCCTGACACCTACTGGTCAGAGGCTATACATATTTACACATACACTGGTTAATGCATAATCACGACAGGAACTGGCCACATGTCCCTCCTCCTCCACCTCCAATATGTCGGCCCTTGGCTGTGCCAGGTTGTGGAGGGCACAGCAGATACACGTGCATGATCTTCATGTGGTAGCCACAGACAAGTTAGACGTTCAGGGAATTAAACCCCTTCCTGTTGATGTAGGGCACTCCTGGAACGCCCCGTGCATGCAAGGTGACACACTTGTCATATATTACCCCCTAGACCTGGGGCATCTCGGCGATGGTGGAGAATTCTGCTGCCCGACTTGTTGGGCTTGGTCCAGTTCAAAGTTTATATTGTCAGCTGCCTGGGTGAACACGGCATCTGTGACTTCACGGATGCAGTTGTGGTCTGTTGGTTAGGAAAGAATAATAATAACAATAATCACTTATTGTCACAAGTAGGCGTCAATGAAGTTGCTGTGAAAAGCGACACCTATTCGGGGAGGCCGGTACGGGAATTGAACCCGCGTTGCTGGCCTTGTTCTGCATTGCAAGCCAGCTGTTTAGCCCACTGTGCTAAACCAGCCCCAAAGAATGGTGGGGCAGCTGGATTGAGCTCCAGATGCCCGTGCATCATCTGGCTCTGCCAAAACCTAGCAGCTCCCCAATGTCTGCACTATGGTGTCTATGCATTCTGTGATGCCCCTCTGTGACCAAGCCACACTCTGCAGCACCTCTCCAATGTCCACCTACATCTGGGATACGGCCTTCAGCGTCGGGGGCATGCTCTGCCACGCCTCGGAAATGCCCAACTGAGACTGGGACATCCTCCGAAGCGCCCCGGCAAGATCCACCTGAGACTGGGGTATGTCCCACAGCATCTGGGACATGCTTCTCAGCGTCTGGGACATGCTCCATAGTGCCATGGAAAGGTCCACCTGCATCAGGGACTCATCCCCCAGTGCATTCGCCAGTGTCTGGGACATGCTGCTTAGGCCCTCAGCCATGGCCGTCAGTGACTGAGCCACTCCTTGGAAACCACCACTCATGGTGCTGACATTGTGCTCCAGGCTTTCCACTGCAGCCACCATCCCAGTAATGTTGGCCTCAGTGCCACGCATTGCCAATGCAATCTCCTGTGCCCTTCACCTTTGAGACTCCTTTAATTTGCTATGGACCTGCTGGAGTGTTGCTGATATCCACCTCTGAATCTCATGGCCGCACCCTATCAACTGCATCAGCTCCGGGATAGCACGGTCAGAGGCTCAGCATTTGACTGGGACTCAGCTGGGTCCTGGGATCCAGCAGACCTCCGACTGTTGTCTCCCCTAGACATTCCTGCCTGCATCTGATGTGCATCAGCAACTGTGAGGTGCTCACCAGAATATGCCCCTGAAGCCTGTCCACTACTTTCGCCCATCGAGGTGTGAGTCTCTGCGTCAGTGGAAGGTGGGGATGGCAGCTGTGATGCCTCGACAGTGGTATCCTCAGAGCTCTCCTCTGAGGTGTTCTCTTGGATGGCGGGGGGGGGGGGGGGGGGGGGGGGCACCCCAGGTAGGCTAGCACCAACCAATGGAGATTCTGTGGGAGAAAGGAGTCTTTGAGTACAGGAAGGAGGCAGGGCATATGTTAGCAAGTTAGTTCCATAGGGAGGCCACGGCGAGGGAGATAGTTCAGGTTCAGTACAAGAAGGAAGAGTTGGAGGCCACTCTGGAATTGATTAACAAGGTATTTGAGGAGTTTTATAGGGACTTGTATAAGTCGGAGCCACCAGAGGATGAGCAGGAGATGAGGGAGTTCTTGGGTGGGTTAGAGTGCCCGAGGTTGGGTCAAGTGAAGAGGGCAGGGCTGGAGGAGCCGCTGGGGGTGAAGTTGTTGAGGGTGACAATTGGAAGAATGCAGGCAGGAAAGGTGGCAGGGCCAGACGGGTTCTTGTTCAAATTTTATAAAAGATTTAAGGATAGGCTGGCGCCGTTGATGGTGGAAATGTTCAAGTATGCGATGGACAGAGGGGTCTTGCCATAAATGGTGGGACAGGCCTCGATCTCATTGTTGCTTAAGAAGGACAAGGATCCGGTTGAGTTTGTGTCATGGAGGCCCATATCCCTGCTGAATGTGAACACCAAGATATTGGCAAAGGTGCTGGCGTTAAGGCTGGAAGGTGTTTGAGGAGGATAAGAAGGGGTTTGTAAAGGACAGATAGTTGTCCTCAAATGTGAGGAGACTGTTGAATGTGGTTCCTTCTCCAGCAGAGGGAAGGGAGATGGAGGTGGTGGTGACGTTAAATGTGGAGAGGGCATTTAATCAGATGGAGTGGAGTTATTTTGTGGCAGTGTTGGAGAAATTTAGGATTGGGCCGAAGTTTGTGGCATGGGTGCAGCTGTTGTATAAGGGGCCGATGGCAAACGTGGTCATGAATAATATGAATTCAGGGTATTTTGCTTTGCACCGCGGAACAAGGCAGGGCTGCCCCCTGTCCTCCCTTCTGTTTGCATTGGTAATAGAGCCCTGGGCCATTGCGCTGAGGAGCTTGGGATTGTGGAAGGGGATAATGAGGGGGAGGGGTGGAGCATAGGGTGTCCTTGTATGTGGATGACTTCTTGTTGTATATTTCAGAACCGGGCTCCTTGGTGGGGGACATAATAAGTTTGCTTCAGAGAATCGGGATGTTTTAGGTTATAAATTGAATTTAAGGAAAAGTGAGCTGTGGGATTCTCCATGGGCGGGATGTCTACGAACGATGTGGGAGGGGCCCTGTGAACCATATATGTATTTTTGGGGCCTGTACACTACCGCTTCGAGGCATGGAATGACCACAACGGGAAACCCCATTGGGGTTCCTGCCAGAACGGAGGATCCCACTACCGGCGGAGGAACGCCACGCTGGAAAACAGGATTGGCGGGACGGTATGGTCTTTATGTACTATATGGTCTACTCTCCGTAAGTGGGAGCGGTGATGGGGGGGCTGCCATTTTGTTTGGCAGCAGCTCACATTAGATATCTGAGGGTGCAGGTCACCCGGGACTGGGCAGCTCTTTGGAAGTTTAACTTCACCAGCCTGGTGGGGAGGGCGAAGGCTGACTTGTTGATGTGGGACAATCTCCCTCTGTCATTGGCCGGCTGGGTACAGGCAGTAGAGATAAATATGTTGCCTCGATTCCTGTTTTTGTTTCAGACCCTGCCGGTCTTTATGGCCAAGAACTTTTTCAGGGGAGTGGATAGGCTGATCTCCTTGTTTGTCTGGGCAGGGAAAGTGGCGAGGATAAGGATGGTGATATTGCAGAGGGGCGGAAGGAGCGGGGGGGGGCTAAGCCTCCCGAATTTGATGTATTACTATTAGGTGGAAAATGCAGAGAAGGTTGAGGAATGGAATAGGGAGGTGGGGGCTTTGTGGGTGAGGATGGAGGCAGGCTCATGTAGGGGGTTTGGGTTGTGGGCACTAGCAATGGCACTGCTCCCGATGGCCCCAGGGAAGTCATCAGTGAGTCCAGTGGTGGTGTCCACGCTGAAGATCTGGAGGCAGTTTTGGCAGCATTTTAGGTTGGAAATGGGTCAGGGGAGATGCCCATTAGGGGGAATCAGGAGTTTGAGCCAGGGAGGATGGATGAGAGGTTCCGGGGATTGGAAGAAAAGGGAATTGAGGAGATGAAGAATTTGTTCCTGGGTGTGCGGTTTGTGAGCTTGGAGGAGTTGAGTGAGAAGCTTGAGTTGGTGCGGGACACATTTTCAGGTATATGCAGGAGCAGGACTTTGAGAGCAAGGTCTTCCCGAACTTCTTGATAGTGCCTGCCTCCTCGCTGTTGGAGGTCGTGTTATCAGTAGGGAGGGGGGGTTGAACAGGGGAGTCATCTCGGCGATTTATGGGAGGAGCTTGGAGGAGGATGGGGTCCATGGAGGGGGTTAAGGCAAAGTGGGAGGAAGAGTTGCAGGCAGGGCGCTGGAAGAGGGATTGTGGTGGGAGGTGTTGAGGAGGGTAAACGCCTCAACTATGTGTGCAAGGTTGGGGCTGATACAACTGAAGGTAGTGTACAGGGAGCCCCTTACAAGCCTAGGATGAGCCCGCTGTTCGAGGGAGTGGAGGATGTCTATGATCAATGTGGGAGGGGCCCTGCGAACCATATACATATTTTTTGGACCTGCCCGAAGCTGGAAATTTTTGGAGGATGTTTTCAGCACCGTTTCAGGGGTTTTACATGTGTATGTGGAGCCCGGTTTCCTAGAAGCCATATTCGGGGTGTCGTACTGACTAGAGCTGCAGACGGGTGCGGGGGCAGATGGTTTAGCCTTCACCTCGCTGATTACTCGCAGGTGGGTCTTGTTGGTGTGGAGGTCAGCTTCTCCACCCTGTGCCTCAGTGTAGTGGAGAGACCTGTTGGAGTTTTTGACCCTGGAGAAAGTGAAATTTGCTCTAAGGGGAGCTAGTGATGGGTTCTACAATAGTTGGAATTTGTTCATTTTGCATTTTGGAGAGTTGGTTACTGTTGACTGCTGAGGGAGGGAATGGGGGGAGGAGGTAGGGAGGGGGACGTAATGTGTTGGGGATGTAATTTGTAAAAATGTTGAAAATGTGAAATAAAAATACTTTAAAAAATAGGTTCAGCATAGCTGTGGGAAAAGACAGAAGCTGGGGTTTTCCAGCCCAGCCTCTGGGGATGCGGCGAACCTGTCATTAAATTTAGATGAGACTGGAAGATCCTGGAGGCAGGCATGGGCAGAAAATCCTGACCAAAAAGTAATCTAAAGTAAAAATTCTGGATTGGAAGACAGCCAGTTTCGGTGAGGTGAGAACAGATCTGTCACAGGTTGAATTTAGAAATTTCAGGGGAGAAATTAAATAGGAAATCAGAGAGGCAAAGAGTAATAGACTTCAAGAGGGTATAACAAGCTGGTGGAACCGACAGAGATATGGCAGATGAAATTTAATATAGATAAATCAACACTTTGAGAGGAAGATCGAGGAGAGGCAATCTCGAATAAAAAGGCACAATCCTAAATAGATGCTGGAACAAAGAAATATAAATCATTGAAGGTGGCAGGGCAGGTTAAGCTAGTTGTAAAAATGCATATAGAGATTCCAGGCTTTATAAATAGAGGAATTCAGAGCACAAGGCAAGGGATTTATGAGGAACATTCATAAAACTTTGCTTCGACCCCAAGTAAAACATAGGGATAGATTCTTCCACCCCGCCCGCCGCAAGATAACCAAGGGCGGGATGCAGCCGGAGAATCCCACACATTGGGCGTGATTCTCCTCTCCCACGCCGATTGGGAGAATCGCCTGGGCCGCCGAAATTTCCGGGGCCGCCGGTCCGACGCCCTCACGCGATTCTCCCAAGCGGCGGGAACAGGCCGGTCGAGTTTCGCGGGCCGCAGGCCGGAGAATCGCCGGAGATACCCAAAATGGGGATTCTCCGGCACCCCCGCGATTCTGAGGCCCGGATGGGCCGAGCGGCCAGGCCAAAACGGCGGGTTCCCCCCGGCGCCGTCCACACCTGGTCGCTACAGTCGTGGGCGGTGCGTGAACGCTGGGGGGGCGGCCTGTGGGGGGGCGAGGGGGGATCCTGCACGGGGGGTACCTTGAATGTGGGGTGGCCCGCGATCGGTGCCCACCGATCGTCGGGCCGTCCTCTCTGAAGGAGGACCTCCTTCCTTCCGCGGCCCCGCAAGATCCGTCCCCCATCTTCTTGCGGGGTGAATTTGGACAGGACGGCAACCACGCATGCGCGGGTTGGTGTCGGCCAACCTGCGCATGCGCGGATGACGTCCGTTTTGCGGCGCCGGCTGCGTCATCTATTCGGCGCCGCTTTTACGCGGGCGACAAGGCCTGGCGCGGGTAGATGACGCGGCCCCGATACTGGCCCATTGTCAGGGCCTGAATCGGTCGGGGCCGGGGCCGTTCCGCGCCGTCGTGAACCTCAACGGCGTTCACGACGGCGCGGCCACTTCGGCTTGGGGGTGGAGAATCGCGCCCATTGTGTCCAATTATGGGCACTGCACTCTAGGAAAGATGTGAAGTGTTAGGAGAGAATGCAGCAAGAAATGAGAATGGTTCCAGGAAAGAGGGACTTCAGCTGTACGAATAGACTGGAGAAGCTGGAGTTGTTCTCTTTAAAGAAGGGAAGATTGACCACTTCTATCAAATTTCCTTTCAAAATCATAAGTATTTCAGGCAAAGTAGGTAGAGAGAAATTGTTTCCATTGATGGAGAATCAGGGGATGCTAATATAAGGTGAAAGAACAGTGACAAAGGGGAAACCTCCTGAATGACTGAGTGGTAAAGATCTGGAATGCAGTACCTGAGGGTGTGGTGGACGCAGATTCAATCAGGGCTTTCAAAATGGAATTAGATGAATACAAAAAGAGATCAAATGCAAGGGCTATGGGTAAAAGATGGGAAACTGGAATTAACAAAGTTCCTCTTGCAGCCAGCCAGGATTGTCACGATAGCCTGAATAGCCTCCTCCTGTTCTGCAACAATTCTATGACTCTATGATTATCTTGCGACTGATGAGTTTGAAGTTCAGGCACAATTGTTGATGGCAACAATTGGTTTCTCATGATCACCAGAATGTGGAACTTGCTGCACGCTGCCATTAATCTGGGCACTGGCTTGGTTGACAGGGCTTCTCTTGGTCAACCAAGCTGTATGAGTGCACACCAGGTGTCCAGGGTTTCTCAAGGACTCATGAGCCGTGACATCAGAGGGTACCCCTTGTCTTGAATAACCAGCCATGCACATCGTGTTGGGGTTCAAAGAATCTGTGGTATGGGTCACTGCCTCAGTATAAACACAATGTGGTAGCTCCGTGGATATTCATCATCATCACAAGCGAACTATATATTTAAGGAATGGAACCCTTTCCTGTTCCTGAACAGTATTGTGTTTAAATGAAGGCTTGCATTACTACAGGCACAGTCAATTTCTCCCTGGACCTTGGGAAATCATGATTTATACGCCTTTGGTCTTTGCTGCGATAGGGGATGATATATTGTAATTTCTCAGTGAGTTTAGAGCCAAAGAGACCTTCCTTATGCAGGAGTATACAGAGGACTGTGATATGTAACCAGGTTGGATGGGCTGAATGGCCTAGCTATGCTGTTATTTCTCTGTTCATATGTGAAAGTCTAGAAGGTCCAAGTAGCATAACATTTTTTATTATTGTGATCTTGACTGTCACTAATTGTGTGAGGTCTGGGATTTTGTTGTACAAGGCCAGAAATCTGTGTGAGGACCTCTTGGTGAAGCACAGCTCCCTCATGCACTGATCTTGGGTCATGTGAATAGGAGTACAAAGAGCAAAAAACAGTACAGCACAGGAACAGGCCCTTCGGCCCTCCAAGCCATGGCCGACCATGCTGCCCGACTAAACTAAAATCTTCTACACTTCCTGGGTCCCTATTCCTCTATTCCCATCCTATTCATGTATTTGTCAAGATGCCCCTTAAACGTCACTATCGTCCCTGCTTCCACCACCTCCTCCGGCATCAAGTTCCAGACACCCACTATCCTCTGTGTAAAAAACTCACCTCATACCTCCTCTAAACCTTGCCCCTCGTACCTTAAACCTATGCCCCTTAGTAATTGACCCCTCTATCCTGGGAAAAAGTCTCTGACTATCCACTCTGTCTATGCCCCTCTATCAAGTCACCCCCTCAACCTCCTTCACTCCAGTGAGAACAAACCAAGTTTATTCAACCGCTCCTCATAGCTAATGCCCTCCATACCAGGCAACATCCTGGTAAATCCCTTCTGCAACCTCTCTAAAGCCTCCACATCCTTCTGGTAGTGTGGCAACCAGAATTGAATGCTATACTCCAACAGTGGCCTAACGAAGGTTCTATACAACTGCAACATGACTTGCCAATTTTTATACTCAGTAGTCTGAATACCCTGGATGGATAAGGCCACCTGCTAAAAGCCCTTCCTTATGTCCTTCCTTTCCATGTATCCATGCAGCTACTGGTTGCTGCTCACCCTGGCCTCATGTCCTGCCCCTGCCATTCCTCATGCAGACCAAGGGTACACCAGCATGATCACAAATCAGTCACTCTATTTAGGTGAAGGTCTGAGAGAAATTCGAGGAAAAGTACTGTTCCAGTGCTGCTGAAGTCTCGACAAATCGTCCCAGAAAGTCTCAGAGTGTATCTCAAAAGTCCTCTTCAAAGTAGTGATTTGATCTCCAGCATCAAGTGAACAATGAAAGCTAAAGCATAGCTTTAAGTAGAATTTGAAATCCTCAATAACAACTCTTGCTCAGCTGTTTGCTGTTAGAAGAGGTCTTTAATTGAACTGCTATTGACCTAAACCCCAGGCAGCCTCTTTAATGAATGCTGGCAGGGAACTTCAATGTCAATGAGTCCCTTAACAATGCTTCGGGTGATTGTTAATAATGCCTCGGCTCCTTTACTAAGATTGTGTTTTGTGCTCATGAGCGGATCAACATTATAGTTTACTCTCATCTAGGCTACCTTGGGTCTATTTAATGCTTTAAATATTCAATAAAAGCATCCAGTGCAAGATTATTACATCCTTCCTGCGATGTCGGGCGCAATTCACCCACAAAATGACTAAGGGTACATTTCAACTAACTGGGTATAAAGTCCCAAAGCGAGAGCTTTGGGCTGCATGTTTCCCAGCGCATGAAGCACCGAGAAGCATATGGCTATACAACGCAACTTGCGTTGTATGAGGGGCCTCAGTGGGGGACACGCAGCCGAGGCTGCACAAAGCCCCGTTTTGCACACTGAGGATCAGTGACTCGAAGTAGTGAAACCCCAATGTTCACAAACATTGACTGCAGCAAAGAGAGGTAAGTGCAATCCAAGCACTAAGTGCATTCCAATCATTCAAGCATGTGATTACAATGCAATTACCTCCCTTTGATGTAAACATTAGGATTTCACCACTAAGAGTCTCTGATCCATGGTGGGAGATGAATGAATCAAGACTGCAACTGGTTTGAAGAAGCTGTCAATCATAGTCCATTACTAGAAAGATATGAATAGCTTGCAACAAATGGATCTGCGGGGTTGAAACACAGGCCACATCTGTTCTCCTTTGAGGAATGGACACGTGGAGCCATGAGGTAAGTGTTACAGCTGTACCTTTTTCACTGCTCCTGTCTGGACTGCTTTCCAGCTTCCAGGCAGGGGTCCCTCTAGTCAGTGGATCCCTGTGGGGGTCCTTCTAGTCAGGGGATCCCTGTGGGGGTTCCTCTAGTCAGGGGGTCCCAGTGGGGATCCTTCTAGTTAGGGGGTCCCTGTGGAGGTCCTTCTGGTTAGGGGGTCCCTGAGAGGCCCTCTAGTTAGGGGGTCCCTGTGAGGGGGGTCCTACTAGTTAGGGGGTCACTGTGCGGGTCCCGTTACTTAGGGGGCCCCTGTGGGGGGTGCTGCTTTAGTTCGGGGGTTCTGTGGGTGTCCTTCTAATTAGAGGGTCTCTGTGGGGGCTTCCTTCAGTTAGGGGTGCCCTCTTGGGGAGAGGGTTGGTCTCCCTACTTGTGGGGTCCCTGAGGAGGTCTCCCTATTTATGGGATCCTGGGTGGTCTCCCTATCCATGGGATCCTGGGGGGGTCTCCCTATTCTGGGGTCCCTGGGGGTCTCCTTATTAAGGGGTCCCAGGAGGGAGTGCATGGGGGAAGGTTCTGATAGAGGAGGAGTGGGCAGGTAGTGCATTGTTGTGGGGGGGGGGGGGAAGGGTGGCTCTCTGTTGGACTCTGCGGGCAGCACACCTAAGAAGTTACCCCCTTGACCCAACGCAAAGTCCATCATGTCCGGGCACGCTGGTAGAAACCAAAGGTGACCCTCGCCCACGTGATTACTGATCCCAGGGACGAGAGTATCAAGGAGGGCCTGAACATAGGGTGCCGGGCGCACTAAATGGATGCAAGTGGGTCATTAAGATCCATTTGCTTTCATTTACATACTCCTGCTGGCACCCGGTCGTGGACTCCGATTGTGGTGCCAGTGGGGGGTCGGAGGATTGTGTTAAGATTGGCGCCTGGCATGCCCGGCAATGACCCCAATTTTTTGATTCTCCGCTTCATCGTGCACCCTGACACCACCGTTGTTCGATAGAGAATCCACACCCATTTATTTGGAGCTTGGGAGTTTCTCACTGGTAAATCCTGCACTTTTTCTGCAGTGGGGAACTAAACTCAATGGCAAGAGTGTGGTTGAGGGCCCTACCCAAGGACATTATGACCCGCCTCCCACCTGGAGACATGGGAATATCCCTAAACCTCTACCCCGAGGGCAATATCCCCCATCACAGAAAATTAGCATGACCACCTCACTGCCACCCAGGCAGGAGGGTGTTACGATGGCACTGCCCGGGTGACAGTGGCACAGGAATAACACTGACCTACCCTGCCCCCACCACCCAGGGAGAGCTCCAATAGCCTCCGAGCCCCCGGCGTTGCCATCACACCGAGTGTGTGTCTGTGGAGACCAATACTAATCCGCACTGAGGCTGGCCTCGCCAGTGCATTGTGACTCCTGGGAACCGGGAGAATGTGGTCTCAAACGGGCTGCGCATATTTAGATGAGCCACTATCGTGCCAGATCGTGCCAGATGTAGTGAGTTTGGTGACTTTCTATCGGCTCGCTGCATGGCGCGAAACCGGTTTTGGGCCTCTCCCGCGATGTACCCGGTGCAATGGGATCGGCGCTGGGTGCAACGTTGTGGGAAAATCACGCCCATCGTGTCTGAAACAAAACACAATGATCTGCTCATTATCAAGTTTTTGTTGCCATCCAATCGTTACACATTGGTACAACAAATGTTTGATCTGCTTTGAACCTGATAGAGATCATCCCAGTTTGTGTCATAATTTAGCCATTTAATGCAGACCCAATCTCCGGTCTTCATGGACCTGTTTGCTTGTTGAAGTGTGGTTTTACTTTACCTTGTGGTTTTGTGATTTCACCTGCTTTCACTCTGACATTCTCATTAAACGGCAATTATAGCTTAAGAATGGTCGATGGTATGTGTGCGTTACGACCCAACATAGATTTGGCTGGTGCTTTTTTGCTCATAAGGACACCATGCCTTTTGTGTCCCAGATGCACCCTTGTGCCCCTAATACTCATTCACTCTCCCTCTTGGATGGGAACTCCTACCTTAACATCAATTATAGGACCCCAGTGACCTGCCAATTCCAATGCCCCTTCCTAAACAATTGGGAAGATGTGGAGATACTTCACGCATTTGGCCCTCTCTTTGTTGTTGTGTGCTATCGTCTTCTGCAAACACTAAGAGGAATACTGTTAGTTTCTCCATGGAGACAATTACAATGCCGATACCAATGGTGACCTGGGGCGAGATTCTCCGAATCCCGCCGAGTTGGAGAATCGCCGGGGGCTGGCGTGAATCCCGCCCCCGCCGGTTGTCGAATTCTCCGGCACCTGATATTCGGCGGCGGCGGGAATCGCGCCGGTTGGCGGGCCCCCCCCCCCCGCGATTCTCTGGCCCGGATGGGCCGAAGTCCCGCCGCTAAAATGCCTGTCCCGCCGGCGTAGATTAAACCACCTACCTTACCGGCGGGACAAGGCGGCGCGGGCGGGCTCCGGGGTCCTGGGGGGGGGCGCGGGGCGATCTGGCCCCGGGGGGTGCCCCCACGGTGGCCTGGCCCGCGATCGGGGCCCACCGATCCGCGGACGGGCCTGTGCCGTGGGGGCACTCTTTCCCTTCCGCCTTCGCCACGGTCTCCACTGCGCATACGCGGGAATGCCGTCAGCGGCCGCTAACGCTCCCGCGCATGTGCCGCCCGGAGATGTCATTTCCGCGCCAGCTGGCGGGGCACCAAAGGCCTTTTCCGCTAGCTCGCGGGGCCGAAATTCGTCCGGCGCGGGCCTAGCCCCTTAAGGTTGGGGCTCGGCCCCCCAAGATGCGGAGCATTCCGCACCTTTGGGGAGGCGCGATGCCCGACTGATTTGCGCCGTTTTGGGCGCCAGTCGGCGGACATCGCGCCGATACCGGAGAATTTCGCCCCTGGTGTCCCATCATGTGGACATATGGATGCCACCTGCATATCTCTCAAGTGACCTTGTGATGGTCAGCAAAGACAGATGGGCACCTCTTACCAACATGCAGCCATGCCTCTGACAGGATTTGTTGCTACCTGACTTCCTTGCTACAACTGGGCATTGCCACGTAAAGGAAACAGAGGTACCAGATTTATGAATTATTCACCTTGGCATACTGAATGAGGTCACTTGCGGTACTAAACCTAGGTTTGGGGGTTAACTCGTGTCTGTTGACCTTCTCTGTTGTCTCAGTTCAAGCTTTCTCAATCAGACAAAGCCTCTCCTCCTCTTGTCTTTGGGGAAAGAGAGCTTTCCACATTACACTTGCAGGATGGAATCACTGTATCAGTGTCTTTCTTCTGCCATTGTTGATGTTGCATTCTGGAGAGTTCCTTGATTACTTTGCCTCTACTAACAGAATACCGCAAGCAACAGCAGCGGGATGATTCATCCTTCATCCAGTCAGCAGTGAATGCAGGACTATCTGCCCTTTAATTATAGCAGCAGCACCTATCACGTATAGGTTGTCACTGACATCACCGTCTACATTGCTGCCTTGGTTCCGGGATTGGATGGCCCCATGCTTTTCTTAATTTGCTGGCCACCATGAGACTGTATGTGGCAGGCACCGAGCACAGAAATGACCACCGTGGCTGGGCATTCAGGAGAAAATTCAGCCTGTCATCTTCTGTGGTTTCAGGTCTGCCATTGGCCACAACCTCAATTGTCACCACTCCAACAATGATGGCCACTCCATCAAGGAAGAAATAGCGAGGCATATGGATGGAAATTGTCCCATTGGGCAGACGCAGCATGGGTTCACAAAGGGCAGGTAATGCCTAACTAAGTTAGTGGAATTTTTTGAGGACATTATCAGTACGGTAGATAATGGGGAGACAATGGATGTGGTATATCTGGATTTCCAGGAAGCCTTTGACAAGGTGCCACACAAAAGGTTGCTGCATAAGATAAAGATGCAAGGCATTAAGAGGAAAGTAGTAGCATGGACAGAGGATTGATTAATTAATAGAAAGCAACGAGTGGGGATTAATGGGTGTTTCTCTGGTTGGCAATCAGTAGCTAGTGGTGCCCCTCAGGGATCAGTGTTGGGCTCACAATTGTTCACAATTTACATAGATGATTTGGAGTTGGGGACCAAGGGCAATGTGTCCAAGTTTGCAGATGACACTAAAATGAGTGGTAAAGCAAAAAGTTCAGAGGATACTGGAAGTCTGCAGAGGGATTTGGATAGGCTAAGGGAGTGGGCTAGGGTCTGGCAGATGGAATACAATGTTGACAAATGTGAGGTTATCCATTTTGGTAGGAATAACAGCAAAAGAGATTATTATTTAAATGATAAAATATTAAAACATACTGCTCTGCAGAGAGACCTGGGTGTGCTAGTGCATGAGTTGCAAAAAGTTGGTGTACAGGTGCAACAGGTGATTAAGAAGGCAAATTGAATTTTGTCCTTCATTGCTAGAGGGATGGAGTTTAAGACTAGGGAGGTTACGCTACAATTGTATAAGGTGTTACTGAAGCCACACCTGGAGTATTGTGTTCAGTTTTGGTCTCCTTACTTGAGAAAGGACGTACTGGCACTGGAGGGTGTGCAGAGGAGATTCACTAGGTTAATCCCAGAGCTGAAGGGGTTGGATTACGAGGAGAGGTTGAGTAGACTGGGACTGTACTCATTGGAATTTAGAAGGATGAGGGGGGGATCTTATAGAAACGTATAAAATTATGAAGGGAATAGATAGGATAGATGCGGGCAGGTTGTTACCACTGGCGGGTGAAAGCAGAACTAGGGGGCATAGCCTCAAAATAAGGGGAAGTAGATTTAGGACTGAGTTTTGGAGGAACTTCTTCAACCAAAGGGTGGTGAATCTATGGAATTCCTTGCCCAGTGAAGCAGTAGAGACTCCTTCATTAAATGTTTTTAAGATAAAGATAGATACTTTTTTGAAGAATAAAGGGATTAAGGGTTATGGTGTTCGGGCCAGAAAGTGGAGCTGAGTCGACAAAAGATCAGCCTTGATCTCATTGAATGGCGGAGCAGGCTCGAGGGGCCAGATGGCCTACTCCTGCTCCTAGTTCTTATGTTCTTATAACGAGGCCCATCGCTCGCTGTTCAGTTGCTGCTGCCTCTAGTCATGTGCCATCTTGTCCTGAAACGGAATTATGAGTGAGTGTGTTTGGATGACAGTCACGACAATTCATTGGCATAGAACATAGAACATAGAAAATACAGCACAGAACAGGCCCTTCGGCCCACGATGTTGTGCCGAACCTTTGTCCTAGATTAATCATAGATTATCATTGAATTTACAGTGCAGAAGGAGGCCATTCGGCCCTTTGAGTCTGCACCGGCTCTTGGAAAGAGCACCCTACCCAAACTCAACACCTTCACCCAACACCAAGGTCAATTTGGACATTAAGGGCAATTTATCATTGGCCAATTCACCTAACCTGCACATCTTTGGATTGTGGGAGGAAACCGGAGCACCCGGAGGAAACCCACGCAGACACGGGGAGGACGTGCAGACTCCGCACAGGCAGTGACCCAAGCCGGAATCGAACCTGGGACCCTGGAGCTGTGAAGCAATTGTGCTATCCACAATGCTACCGTGCTGCCCTTGAGAACAAATAAATCTACACTATATCATTTAACCGTAATCCATGTACCTATCCAATAGCTGCTTGAAGGTCCCTAATGTTTCCGACTCAACTACTTCTACAGGCAGTGCATTCCATGCCCCCACTACTCTCTGGGTAAAGAACCTACCTCTGATATCCCTCCTATATCTTCCACCTTTCACCTTAAATTTATGTCCCCTTGTAATGGTTTGTTCCACCCGGGGAAAACGTCTCTGACTGTCTACTCTATCTATTCCCCTGATCATCTTATAAACCTCTATCAAGTCGCCCCTCATCCTTCTCCGTTCTAATGAGAAAAGGCCTAGCACCCTCAACCTTTCCTCGTAAGACCTACTCTCCATTCCAGGCAACATCCTGGTAAATCTTCTTTGCACCTTTTCCAAAGCTTCCACATCCTTCCTAAAATGAGGCGACCAGAACTGTACACAGTACTCCAAATGTGGCCTTACCAAAGTTTTGTACAGCTGCATCATCACCTCACGGCTCTTAAATTCAATCCCTCTGTTAATGAACGCGAGCACACCATAGGCCTTCTTCACAGCTCTATCCACTTGAGTGGCAACTTTCAAAGATGTATGAACATAGACCCCAAGATCTCTCTGCTCCTCCACATTGCCAAGAACTCTACCGTTAACCCTGTATTCCGCATTCATATTTGTCCTTCCAAAATGGACAACCTCACACTTTTCAGGGTTAAACTCCATCTGCCACTTCTCAGCCCAGCTCTGCATCCTATCTATGTCTCTTTGCAGCCGACAACAGCCCTCCTTACTATCCACAACTCCACCAATCTTCGTATCATCTGCAAATTTACTGACCCACCCTTCAACTCCCTCATCCAAGTCATTAATGAAAATCACAAACAGCAGAGGACCCAGAACTGATCCCTGCGGTACGCCACTGGTAACTGGGATCCAGGCTGAATATTTGCCATCCACCACCACTCTCTGACTTCTATCGGTTAGCCAGTTCGTTATCCAACTGGCCAAATTTCCCACTATCCCATGCCTCCTTACTTTCTGCATAAGCCTACCATGGGGAACTTTATCAAATGCCTTACTAAAATCCATGTACACTACATCCACTGCTTTACCTTCATCCACATGCTTGGTCACCTCCTCAAAGAATTCAATAAGATTTGTAAGGCAAGACCTACCCCTCACAAATCCGTGCTGACTATCCCTAATCAAGCAGTGTCTTTCCAGATGCTCAGAAATCCTATCCTTCAGTACCCTTTCCATTACTTTGCCTACCACCGAAGTAAGACTAACTGGCCTGTAATTCCCAGGGTTATCCCTAGTCCCTTTTTTGAACAGGGGCACGACATTCGCCACTCTCCAATCCCCTGGTACCACCCCTGTTGACAGTGAGGACGAAAAGATCATTGCCAACGGCTCTGCAATTTCATCTCTTGCTTCCCATAGAATCCTTGGATATATCCCGTCAGGCCCGGGGGACTTGTCTATCCTCAAGTTTTTCAAAATGCCCAACACATCTTCCTTCCTAACAAGTATTTCCTTGAGCTTACCAATCTGTTTCACACTGTCCTCTCCAACAATATCGCCCCTCTCATTTGTAAATACAGAAGAAAAGTACTCGTTCAAGACCTCTCCTATCTCTTCAGACTCAATACACAATCTCCCGCTACTGTCCTTGATCGGACCTACCCTCGCTCTAGTCATTCTCATATTTCTCACATATGTGTAAAAGGCCTTGGGGTTTTCCTTGATCCTACCCGCCAAAGATTGTTCATGCCCTCTCTTAGCTCTCCTAATCCCTTTCTTCAGTTCCCTCCTGGCTATCTTGTATCCCTCCAATGCCCTGTCTGAACCTTGTTTCCTCAGCCTTACATAAGTCACCTTTTTCCTCTTAACAAGACATTCAACCTCTCTTGTCAACCATGGTTCCCTCACTCGACCATCTCTTCCCTGCCTGACAGGGACATACATATCAAGGACACGTAGCACCTGTTCCTTGAACAAGTTCCACATTTCATTTGTGTCCTTCCCACAGGCAGTATAAGAAAGTCATAGAAAATGGAAGTGTGACCTGCAGCAGTGCTTAATTCGTGAGAGTGAGCTGAAGCTATGGATGTGAGGTCTGTGCTGTGATTGACAGAGATTATTAGTAGATGGCTGATTGAGGTGTGCTGCACGAGTAGTGTGTGAGATGATGCTACAAACAGCATTTCAAGTTCGAGGGGACGATTCTGAGCCCACACTCACCGTCTGCGGGATTGGCGATGCGGGCGGAAAATCCAGCGAAGATTGGAAAAAGCACCTTTCACTGGAGAGAGTCATTTCCAGGGCTAGTGACTGCGAGCTGAGACAGATGCGTAATATGGACAAGAATATTCATTGCAGATGCGGAATTCAAGAGGCCTTTATGTACGGGCTTTGGGAGTAGCAAAGTTTTTATTCTAGCAGTGGGCCCGACCTCGCTGACCCCCCCCCCCCTCCCCCCTCCACCCACCCACCACCTCCCAAAAGAGACTCTTTACCAGATGTCCCATCTGTTTCAGTGATGGAAGGAAGGAAGCTCAGGTTTACCTCAAGCATATTGAAGCCAAATGAAAAGGATGACATTCCACTGACCCTGCCAATTTTTCCATGGGCAGCGGTAGAAATTAGGGGTGGGAGCATTGATACACTCACTTTGAGGTTCACCACCCTGCTCATTTCCAGCCCCAGTATACCACAGGTTGACTGGGCAGGCATAGATGAAGTCACCGGCGCCTCATCAGCATTTATAACGCAAGACCCTGTTGCCTTTAGTGGATGTCTTGCTCACCTAATAAAAATAACAGATTAATATTGGAGTGCGCAGGAAGGCAATAGGATTGGAGAGTGTAAGCTGCCCAGGGCTTGTTCATTTACCAAATACTCTGGTTCTTCAACATTGAGGGAGGCAGGAGTTAACATTTCCCCTTTTCAATGCAAACTGAACCACCAGCCAGAATTACTACCAACACAGGATGGCAAAGCATATTAGAACAATTAAAATGCACAGAGCCACATGCTTTTAAGTAGATGAAACTTATCAAGGTTCAGGGCATTTTAATAGCTGCAACAAAATCTGTCACGTTGTTCATGTCCCACTCCAACCATCTGTGAAATGAAGCTCAGGAAATTGTTTGCTTATAAAAGTGTAAGCTGCTCATATCAGACATGAGGAAAATCTGTACATGGAGCAAAGCTACTCACTGACAAGGATATTCGGAAAGGACAATAAATTATAAGGGATGGTTTCCACATACTACTTGATAAACCATTGCTGTATGTTCACCATTGACCTCACCACAAGCCTTTTTCAACACTGGATGCATTTCTATGTATACGGTGATATTGATCAACTAATCCCTTTGCAGTTTCATTTCCACTTCAAGTAGGCCATAGGGCAACAGAATAGAATGGAACGGACTAGATCAGTCATTTTCAAACTCAGAGTTGCGACCTGCAGGTGGGTCATGGGCGGATGTCGGGACGGTCGTGGCATTTCTGATCGCGGGAAGAAGTGCCCTACGGCAGTGACCGGCTTTTAAAAATGGGGGCCATGACTAGCTTTCAAGAATGCCAGCTGCCCGGTGCATGCATGCCCCCTCAGCCAGATATAGCAGTGTGCAGGCCAAGAGCCCAGCGGGGCAGACCGTTTCCTCCGGACGGCAGCACACTATCCCAGGAGCAGTTTTTTTTAAAATCTGGAGAGCCTTCCCACCAGAAGCGGCGGCAGAGCGCACGGGATCTGTCCCGTACACTGGCATCACAGGCTGGATTCTCCGTTAGCCGACGGCAAAATCGCGAAACATGATCGGGCGAAGAATAACTTCCGACGCCAAAATCGAGCTGGATAACGTTTTCACGCCAAATCGGGATTCTGCGGCCCCCCATAGAACGACGGAATCGCGCGACCTGGAAGTACAGTAGGTATATCATTAGCGGGCCTGACGACCGATTCTCCGTTGCCTCAGCGATTCAGCGCCTCGGATGGGCCGATTTTCTGACGGCGTGTTTCTAAAATTTAAAAAATGGTGAACCTGGCGTGCTGACTGTGGCGGCAGAGAGAGGAGGTAGGAAGTGGCGTGGGGTGACTGTGGGCTTCCGGCTTGGACACCGGTCGCCTGCGCAGAATGCCCCAGGCCTTGCAGATCCTGACCCATATCCGTCGCCACCAATGCAACGCCACCCATGCAGTTCCATCCTGGGTGGCACGCATGACCGGCACCACTCCCTGCTCCTGCAGACAATGGACTCCTTCACCTGCCCCTGCAGGTGCAGGACGCTGGCCATCATCCCCTCTCGTAGACCCTGGGTCTCGGACTGCATCTCCACTGTGGGTGGGGCTGGATATTCCAGGAGCCGGGGACCCATCTGGATGGCGGCTAGCTCCTGGGGTTGACCTGCCCTCTGACCATCCGGCCCCTCGGCTGCTCCTACCTCCACCTGCTGTACCAGACCGACTGTGTGGTGCACACCAGATTGTGTCCCAGGAGCCTCTTCATTAGTTTGGCCAACCGAGGTGATAGTGAGATGGTGGAGGGTGTTGGAGACAGCAGTGACAGAAAGCTTGTGTCCTCCTCCGACCCGAACTCCAGGGTCTCCTGGGCCTCGGGCAGAAGGCTGGTGTTCAGGATGCTCTCCCCATCGGTGCTCCGCTGTCCAGGGGACACCAGCTCTGACACTGGCTGGGGGCGGGGTCTCTGGATGCACCGGGCCCATCTCCGCAGGTCTTGTCAGACAAAAGACTGGATGTATGATTAGAAAGTCGGACTGGGGTGAGGCATGAGGGTGAGGGGGGGTGAGACAGGTAAGGCGGGATGAGAGGGATTGAGGGGTGGAGGTGGTGGAGGGGATGGGAGGCACACATGTGTCATGAGGATCCGCAACTAGGCAGGGGGTCTCACTTCCTTGTCTGCCGCCAACTTCCACCTCTGTGACCTCCCTCTCCTCCGGGCTGCCAACCACGTCCAGTGCCCTCTGCTCGGGCACAGTGAGGGGACGCAGGTCTGGTGGTCCCCCTGTGGTCATCTCCCACTCCCGGCGGTTGTGCGCGGTCTTGTCCTGGGTGACGGGGTCAAACAATGGCACTGTTAGACAGTCCGGCGCATGAAACCTGTGAATTGGGTAGATAATGGCATCAGTGGCCAGGACACCCGGCCATTGTGGCTAGCATGGGTGCAGGCATGTGCGGCAGGGTGGGGGTCTGGCCATCCCCCGGGGGGGAAGGGTCCGGGTAACATGTGTGTGGGGGGTAGGAGGTTTTGTGCCATGGGCACAGTGCTGCCTACTCATCATGGCTTCCCTGGCGAGGTCATGCAGCTTCTTTTGCCACTGGATGGCAATCCGGGCAACTTTGCCAACTGCGCTGACGGCGTCTGCTGCCTGCGTCGAGGCACAGCGAACGGTAGCACCTGACGACCTTCCTCCCGGCTGGGGTACAGGATCATCCGCCACTCCTCCATGGCGTCCAGGAGGGTCTCCAGCTCAGCATCACTGAACCACTGCACTGGTCTCCTTGCAGCCACCTTGCTGGGCGTTCTGGCTGTGAAATCACTGAAGAGCGATTCCACCATTTTGTAGCTGCCAGCAAGGAAGCAATGGGCCTGGACAATTTAAAATGGATTGTTTTGTAATGAGAAACAAAGAGCCAGAAATACAAACATGTCATGATCTCACAACTATATCTGCTGGAGAGAGCTGCTCAAGAGAGCTGCACAGGAGAGTCCACGGCAGGGCAAAGCAGTGCTGGTGTGAGCTGCTAGGAGAGTCCAGGGTACAATGAAGCAGTGCTGGTGTGATCTTCAGGTGGACAACCCATTAAGTAGGAGCTGAAATCAGGAAAAAAGCAGTATAAAGATGATTTCTTGAGGTATGGCTCGATTAATGGAGCTAATGCATATCAGGATACAAAGCCCATGTGTGTTATATGCAGGGAAGTACTGAAAAATGAAAGATTAAAACCCTTAAAACTTCAAAGGCATTCTGAACACTAAGCATGGGGCGAGTTTGAAAAAACCCTTTTTTTTTCAGAGAATACAGTGAGAACTTAAATCGTCAGCTAAAGTCCTCAGCAGAAATGTAACATTGAAGGACAAATCAAGTGAGATTGTGAGGACCAAGCAGGCTCACCTGTCGCATTAAAGGTAAGAAACAATGGTGGGTCGCAATTTTTGGCTGGCGTGAATCGCGAAGGTCGGCCGGCGTGGGTCGTGAAAGCCGGCCAGCGTGGGTCGCGAAGGTCAGCCAGTTGGCACGTGTGTCCCAGGAAAAAAAGTTTGAAAAATACTGGATGAGATCACCAGCGTGATTACCAGTGCATCATATAACTTGCATGCTGGGGCAGCACCACTTTAAACAGGGGCTTTTCCAGTGTTGTCAGAACTTGTTGAGTTTTCATCTGTTTTCCTGTGCTTGCAGGTAAATTAATGGTCTTACGTTTCTGTGTTTCAGAGAACATTATTCCATCAGTAATATCACGGTTCTGAGACTGTGAAAAATTTAGATCTCTTGCTGCTACTGATAATTGCTGTTAGGATTCCAGAGCAGCCACACTTCCCAGTGTGAATGTTATCAAAACTGCACTTGTTGAATTCATTGCACTACTCACACTGGTGACTTTTCAGATTTAAACTTTAGGATAGTAACAGCAGTGTCAGCCCTTTAGGAGATAAACAACTTTTGGAGATATCACATTCAGAAAAGATAATAGGCGGAATTCTCGCGTTGACGCCATTACTGAATCGGTGGTGTTCTACGTCAGCAAAATTGGCTCCTTCGGTGCCAGTCACTGCGGTGGCCTTGGGGCCGGTGACCATCCCTGCTGCCAGGGGTACCGATGGCTGACCTTACCCATGTAGGTGGCGCGCTCTGCGGCAACCCATCTGGTGCCCTCCTGCAGGGGCTACAGTGGACGTTGCACTTGGGTGGGCTGTGTGGTGCCCCGCTGGTGGGTGGTGCCCTGTTGGGGGGATGGCGTGTTGGTGGGGTGGATGGGAGCCGGGGTGTGGGGTTGGTAGGGCTGGAGCACCCATACGGCCGGTGTCACTCTGCACAACCAGGGGTAACGGTGAGTGGTCATTGGGGTGTCAAGCAAGATGGCTGCCTTGCAGGCTACGACAATAACGGTGCGTTTCTGGATGCCCCGGTCCCATGGGGGGGTCCATGGCCCCCACGGCCCATCCCTTGATCACCCCCTACTGCCCCCCCAGGCCTGGTAGATGTTTCCACCCCCCACCCCAGCTCGCCCCAGCTAGCCCTGCCAATGGCAGGACTGGCAGCCGATGTTCATGCCTTTGCATGTCCCACCTCCTCACTCTACCTCACCAGCCAGGGTGCCTGTTCCCCGATTTTTAAAACCACAAGAGAACCCCGCTGTCAGTAATTCCCCCGACGGAGACAGAGTATCGCAGAGGCCCCCGATAATACCGGGTCAGGCCCGCTAATGATATGCGAACAGCCGTTGTCGAGGCACCAGAGCATGGCATGTGGCGTGTGCCCGGTGCCTGCCACAATTTTGGCGTCACGACTGATTCTTTGCCCAGTCGCGATGGCCACAGACATTCCCGCCCAATGAAATTCCAGGACTTTGTGGTGTTGGAAAGTTGTTGGGAACTCAAATATTACCAAGATTAACTTTCAAAAACTAGATCATGAAAAACAGAAATAGTATTGTCAAGGACCAGAAAAAAGACTTTTGCATGGAGCTTTGCAGATAAATGATAGATCAGGAACCATGGTTTTAATGACTTTTGCTATGCACACAGATAACTGGAGACACTTTTTTAAAAAAAATGTTTTATTCTCCTCCTTTTTCACATTTCTCCCACATTTACACCCATCAACAATAAACAATAATCAGCAAGATATGTCAATCCCCATAATAACAACGATCCCATCCGCCCACCAACCCCCAAACATCAGCCTGCATGTTTACATAAACAAATGACAAAAAGGAATCAGGGATTACCCACAGTCACCCTTAATCTACACAGCCCCCCTCCCCCCCAACCCCCCCACCCAGCCCCCCAACTAATGGACGATGTTATCCAGTTCTTGAAAGTGCATAATAAATAGTGCCCATGACTTGTAGAACCCCTCCGAGCTTCCCCTCAGTTCGAACTTAGCCTTCTCAAGGGCCAAGTATTCCAACAGGTCCCCCCGCCACGCCAGGGCACTGGGTGGAGAGGCTGCTCTCCATCCCAGCAGGATCCGCCTTCTGGCGATCAACGAGGCGAAGGCTATGATATCTGCCTCCGCTCCCGTTTCCAACCCTGGCTGGTCCGACACCCCGAATATGGCCTCCTGGGGACCCGGGTCCAGTTTCACACGCACCACCTTGGAAATTACCCTAAACACCTCCTTCCAGTACTCCCTTAGCTTTGGACAGGACCAAAACATATGAACGTGATTCGCGCCCCCCCCCCACCCCCCGCAACGCTCACACACATCCTCTACTCCTTCAAAAATTCAGCTCATCCTCGCCCTCGTGAGGTGCGCTCTATATACCACCTTCAGCTGTATCAGCCCCAGCCTCGCACATGAGGTGGAGGCATTCACTCTCCGGAGCACCTCACACCAGACCCCCTCCTCTATAACCTCTCCCAACTCTTCCTCCCACTTTGCTTTGATCCCTTCCAGTGGTGCCTTATCCTCTTCCAGAATAGCTCCGTACACCGCTGACACTGCCCCCTTCTCCAGTCCCCTTGTCGTCAGCACCTCCTCCAGCAATGTGGAGGCCGGTTCTTCTGGGAAGCTCTGTATCTCCTTCCTGGCAAAATCCCGACCAGCCCCGACCCCTGCACAAACTCTCCTCCATTCTGACCCACTGAGAATCCACCCCTCTGACCCAGCTCCGCACTTTCTCCACATTCGCCGCCCAGTAGTAGTACAACAGATTCGGGAGACCCAAACCCCCTGCCTGCCTTCCCCTCTGTAGCAGCACCTTTCTCACTCTGGCCACCTTCCCTCCCCATATGAATAAGGTAATCCTTCCCTCAATCTCCCTGAAAAAAGACTTTGGCAGGAAAATCGGTAGGCATTGAAAAATAAACAGGAATCGCGGCAACACATTCATTTTAACCGCCTGATCCCGACCTGCCAGTGACAGAGGAAGGCCGTCCCACCTTGCCAGATCGGCTTTCACTCTCCCCACCAAACTAGTGATGTTGTACCTGCGAAGCCTCCCCCACTCCCGGGCAACCTGCACCCCCAGATACCTAAAATGAGTCCCTGCTCTACGGAATGGCAGCCCCCCACCCCTGCCCCCACCCCCCGGCCGAGATAACACAAAGTACTCACTCTTGTCCAGGTTCAACTTGTGCCCCGAGAAAGACCCAAATACCCGCAGTAGCTCCAATATTCCTCCTATCGACGCACTCGGCTCCGACACATACAGCAGCAAGTCGTCGGCATATAAGGACACCCTATGCTCTATCCCCCCCCCCCCCCCCCCCCCCCCCCGCCCCCCCCCCCCCCCCCCCCCCCCCCCGCACTATTCCTTTCCATGCTCCCGAACTTCTCAATGCGATGGCCAACGGCTCAATCGCAAGTGCAAACAGCAGGGGGGACATAGGACATCCCTGTCTCGTCCCACGGTGGTGAGAAAAGTATCTCGAACTGATATTATTTGTGCGGACACTCACCTTCGGTTCCTTATATAATAGCTTTACCCAGTTCAGAAACCTTGGTCCAATCCCAAACCGCTCCAGCACTGCCATCAGGTACCTCCATTCTACCCGATTAAACGCCTTCTCGGCATCCAATGCCACAACTACCTCTGTTTCCTTTCTTTCCGCCGG
Source organism: Scyliorhinus torazame (assembly GCF_047496885.1). NCBI lineage: Eukaryota > Metazoa > Chordata > Chondrichthyes > Carcharhiniformes > Scyliorhinidae > Scyliorhinus > Scyliorhinus torazame. The sequence goes on along the minus strand of NC_092721.1, from coordinate 94,186,101 downwards.
TGCTATAACAACATTCAAAACCCTCCTAATGTTCGAAAACAGCTGCCTCCCTTTCACGAACCCCGTCTGATCCTTCCCTATTACCTTCGGGAGGCACTCCTCCAGCCTACCCGCCAGTACCTTCGCCAACACTTTTATGTCCACATTCAGAAGTGATATGGGCCGATACGACCCACACTCCGTCGGATCCTTATCTTTTTTTAGTAACAGGGAAATCGATGCCTGCCCCAAGGTTTGCAGCAACACCCCCTTCCCTATCGCCTCTTCAAACATCCCCACCATCAGGAGTGCCAGCCTATCCTTAAATTTTTTATAATATTCCACCGGAAACCCATCCGGCCCTGCCACCTTCCCCGACTGCATCCTCCCAATCGCATCCTTTATCTCCTGCTCCACTATTGCTCCTTCTAACGTAGCCCTGTCCCCCTCCCCTAGCCTCGGGTACTCCAACCCATCGAGAAATTCCTGCATCTCACGGTCTCCTCCGAGTGGCTCTGACTTGTACAACCTCTCATAAAACTCCTCAAAAACCTTGTTAATCAGCACTGGAGCCACCACCAACTTCCCTGCCCTATCCTTCACCTGAAGAATTTTCCTTGCCGCTGCCTCCCTCCGGAGCTGACCTGCTAACATACGCCCAGCCTTATCTCCATGTTCATAAACTGCACCCCTTGCTCATCTCAGTTGGCGCACCGCCTTCCTGGTGGACAGTCGGTTGAAGCTCGCCTGTAGTTCCTTCCTCTTTTCCAGCTTCGCCGGGTCCCCATCCTCTGCATACCTCCTATCTACCTCCAACATCTCATCTATTACCCTCTGCCGCTCCAACCTCTCCTCCTTATCCACCCTGGCCTTAAACAAAATTACCTCACCTCTCACCACTGCCTTTAGAGCCTCCCAGACGACTGCCTTCGACACCTCACCCGTACAATTGAAACCTGCATATTCCTTAATTACCTTTTCAATTTTCACACAGAATACCTGGTTCCCCAAAAGCCCCACATCCAGTTTCCACCCCGATCTCTGCGCTGCCTCCTTCTCTAGCACCATATCCACCCAATGTGGAGGGTGATCTGACACTGCAATTGCAGAGTATTCCGACCCCTTGACTCCAGCCAGCAAAGCCTTCCCCACCACAAAAAAGTCGATCCGCGAGTATACCTTATGGACCGCTGAGAAAAACGAATACTCCCGTTCCCTTGGGTGCAGGAATCTCCAAGGGTCCACCCCTCCCATTTCCACCATTAGCCCAGCCAGCGCCTTCGCCCCCCCTGATGGGACCAGCGAGCGTGGCCGTGATCTGTCCAACCTTGGCTCCTGCACCAGGTTCCAGTCCCCCCCCCCCACAATCAGCTCATGCGTGTCTAAGTCGGGAATAGCCCCAAACACCTTCCTCGCGAATCCCACATCGTCCCAATTGGGACCGTATACACTTAACAGCACCACTAATCTCCCCTCCAATGCCCCTGTCACAATCACATATCTACCCCCCTGATCTGCCACCACCTTCTCCATCTGGAAGCATACCCTTTTTCTGACCAGCACCGCTACCCCTCGAGCCCTTCCATCAAATCCGGAGTGAAACACTTGGCTAACCCAGCCCTTTTTAAGTCTCACCTGGTCCTTCACCCTCAGGTGAGTCTCCTGCAGCATTGCTACATCGGCTTTCAAACTTTTAAGATGTGCAAGCACCCTTGAACTCTTGACCGGACCTCCTAGCCCTCTCACGTTCCACGTAATTATCCTTACTGGGGGTCTCTCACCCCCCCACCTTTCTTATCCACCATCACCATACCACCAGGCCCTGCCCCATAAGTCTGACCCGTCCCTGTCCATTGTTAACATCAAACCCCTTCCCCCCGCTCCCAAGAACCCCCCCTACAAAAACATCCCCCAACATCCCTCCCTCCACCCCCTCTTGCTCGCCTCGTAGGCCCATTGAAGCCTGCTCTCCAGGCTCCAACGTCCGCAGTCCTCCTCTCACCTCACCCCCGTTCATTAACTGACTCTAGTTAGCTAGCGCGGGTGACTCCCCCCCGCCAATACCTCTTGCCCCCTTCCGCCCTGTCCCAGAGAAAGAAACACCAAAACAAACCCAACAATCCAACCCCTACAATTCACTAACATAACATTTAACCGTCGCAACACAGAACGCCATTAACTTGAACTCTGTAACAATGCAAAGAGAAGTAAATTTCAATACAAATCAGTAAAAAGAAAGTTGTAACATTTGTACATTTTCCAGCCGCTCAAACACAGTCCATAGTCTCTCTTCCAGTTCCGCTCTTCACGTCTGTCCCAAGCCTTCTGCCCTCACGAACACCTCAGCCGCCTCCGCTGTCTCAAAATAAAAGTCTTTGGCTTTATATGTTTCTCTCAACTTCGCCGGCTACACCACACCAAATCGCACCCCCTTCTTGTACAAAGCCGTCTTCACTCGCCCAAACGCCGCTCGTCTTTTTGCCAACTCCACCGTCCAGTCCTGGTAGATCCGAACCGCAGTACCATCCCACAGCACCTCACGCGTCTGCTTCGCCCAGCTTAATACTTTCTCCTTCATGCAAAACTTATGGAAGCAGATAATTACTGCCCTTGGCGGCTCGTTCACTTTGGGCTTCGGCCTTAATGACCGATGAGCTCGGTCTAGCTCGTACAGGGTGGGGTTCTCAACCTCCCCCATCAGCTCCACCAACTTCTTCACAAAGTATTGCGTTGGCCTTGGGCCCTCTGTCCCTTCGGGCAAGCCCACGATTCTCAAATTGTGCCGCCTTGAGCTGTTTTCCAAGTCTTCCAGCTTTGCTCGGAGCCCTCTGTTAACCTCCACCACCCTCTGCAGCTCGTCCCCCATCAAGGTGACCTGGTCGCTGTGTCGTGTCACGGCCTCCTCCACCTCCTTCATCTTCTCGCCCTGCTCTCTCACCTCAGCCAATGCCTTTACCACCTCCACCCTGATCGGGCCGATTGCCTCCTCCAACAATGACCTCACCACGACCACCATCTCTTTCCTCAGGATCTCCATGTGCCTCACCAAACGTTTTTCCAGCTCCACCACCATCACCTCGGTCATCTTCTCCACCATAAGTAGTGTGGCCCCGCCTTGCAGTTCGACTTCCGCCATCCTGTCAACACTTTTGCTTTTGCTCGTCTTCTCCTTCGGCGGCGAACCCGCGATTCCTCCTTTCTTTGACGCTGCTTTTCGCATCTTTTAGCGGCTTATTGTTTTTTTTATCTTCTTTCCTTTCTCCTCTCTCCCCCTTCACCCTCCTGCCCTTCATCAATCTGACATTCTTCTTTTTTGAAAAAAAAAACTTTTACAAACTTTCATAAATCTTCTTTTTTTCTCCTCTACATTCACCTGGGACCAGGCTTCAACCTTCTTATTCCTAGGTGGGAGCCATCTGACATGGAGCACCCTCCCTACATGGCGCTCGTGCCTGCTGCCTCGACCTCTTCGAAGCTCCGCCCCCGCTGCTCTGGCCTGCCGGGCCAGGCACCTCAGCCCCCGCTGCCCGACACCCGCGCGGAGTTCTTCGCCGGCTTTTAAACCGGCCCCGCTGGCTGCTCGTGGCGGCCCCAAAGGCCGACGATAGTCGGGGGGTGCATGAAGACTCGGGGATTTCCCCGAAATCGCCGCGAATCGCAGCCACCGGCGGGAGCTCTTTTTTTTTGCGGCAGGCCTGCTCGCCCACCCCACCGGAAGTCCAACTAGAGACACTTACACTGGATTTGTAACTTTCAATTACAACATGTCCTCATTATGTCACAAAAATTAAATAATCTCAATAAGAAGCGGGTAGGTCCAATTTGAAGAAACAGATGAAATTCTCATCAAAGGAAAACAAAAGGAAATTAATGTTAATAATTTTCCTTTGATTCCTAACATGAATAATAATATTGATATATCCCTTTGATGTTCAGATTAACTAAACTGCTGATGTTAATATTGAAATTTATGAAATCCTAATGGACAAATTCAGCACTGAAAATATTATGACTGGTCTATTTTAAAGATGAAAGCTAAACGAATATGGATTTTGGCCTCAGTGAAATGTCAGCCCCATTGCATCCAAACTCTGAGTTATGTGATTCCAAACTTCCACAAATCATAGATCAGCCTAATGGTTGCAGAGTAATTCATTTTAATTGCATTTTGCTTTCTTAACCACAAGTAATACCTTTTATTTTGACTGTTCACTTGTTTCATTCAAGCATACCAGTTTTCCGTTGTATTTAGTTTTCTAATTTAATGAGTGAAATTCCGATGGCATTGCTCAAAGGTTTAAAAAAAAACAGGGCCACGTATACAGAATATAACAGATATTGCTGCGGAACAGAAGGCACAGCTAAAATATAGAAAAAGCAGGCAAAGTATAAAGTGTACTTCAAACTGTTTGAAAATGTGACAGGGATGTGTGAAAATAATTCAAGATCTTCCTGGAGGTTTTTAAACGGTCAGGGGTGTGAGAGGGGAGGACTGGAAGAAGAACAGGGTAGAAGGAAAATGAATTTGTCCACAGTTACTGTCCATGTTTGGCATTGAGAATTTGTGGATAGAGTCAATCTTTTTTGTGTATGAAGCTGTGGCGGCTCGAGACAATACGCTGGAAACTTCCAGTAACAAGAAAGGGGGTTTACTTTTTAAAATAAATTTAGAGTACCCAATTCATTTTTTCCAATTAAGGGGCAATTTAGCGTGGCCAATCCTCCTAGCCTGCACATCTTTGGGTTGTAAGGGCAAAACCCACGCAAACACGGGGAGAATTTCCAAACACCGCACGGACAGTTACCCAGAGCCGGGATTGAACCTGGGACCTCGGCTCCGTGAGGCAGCAGGGCTAACCCACTGCGTCACCGTGCTGTCCTGAAAGGGGGTTTATTAACAGGCATAAAGCAATGATGGTTAGATCTTGACTCTCCAGCTCCAGGGTCCACACTGCCTGGGCCCCTGACTTTCTTTCTATTGGTCAGGATTCACACCCTCCCATGTGACTGGTCGCGAGTCTTTCACGTGGAGTGCAAAGTTCACATGGAACTTAAAGGGGCCTCGCTGCCACAGAAACTTTGATTGTTTAGTAGGTGGATTGGATTTCTGTCTGCAGGGGCACATTCGGATTGCCTATGTGGTGATACTTGTAGTTCTTTGGCATGAGTTTGGAAACCCATAGTGATGGGTGGGGTTGCTGGGTTATGGGGATAGGGTGGAGGTGTGGACCTTGGGTAGGTTGCTCTTTCCAAGAGCCGGTGCAGACTCGATGGGCCGAATGGCCTCCTTCTGCACTGTAAATTCTATGAAATCTAAATTCTATGAAATAACTATGTGTTTTCCCAATTGAGAAATTTTGTAGTTACTATGTTGTAATTTTATAGTTCTATTAAAGCTTTATGTATTATAATACAACTAGAGATTGCTGAAAAATCTTAAGTTGGCAGTGTTTGATCCATTGATACAACTTGCTTGATAATGGCTGTCAAGGGTATGTTTGCTACAGAATGTCGCATGATAGAAAGATTGGCGATGGGATTTTCTGTTCCTGAGACTAAGTGTTGACACCAGGGCAGGATTTGTGGAGTTCCATGAGACTAAAACTGGCGCCGCACCTGGACCGATTCAGCGACTGTTGGGGGGCTAGCACAGGCGCCACGTGGAACACTATCGATTCCAATGAGAAACGGTGCTGAATTCGCTGGATTTGCGATTAACATTCAGGAGGCTGACAAGCTATAGTTGCATATACACACTTCACTCCCCATACGCACCATCCCAACCAACAGGATGGCAGCAAGGCAAGTGGCCCCACGTTTTACAGACTCTGAGATTGAGACCCTCCTGGATGCCGTGGAGGAGAGGCCACCCTGTACGCTAGCCCGGGAAGAAGGCTGCCAGCTGCCGCCGTTCGCCATGCCAGGACGCAGGTGGCAGAGACAGTGAGCGCCATGAGCAAACAGTCCAGACCAGCCTGCAGTGCAGGAAGAAACAGGGTAGGGTGAGTAGGCAGCACTGCGCCCCTGGCACCAACCCCCATCCCAAATACACGTACCCCCCCCCCCCCTCGCCCACCCAGAGGGCGGCTGATCCCCCCATCCTGCACCACATGCCGGCACCCATATTGGCCACCGAGTGCCCTGGCCACTGACGTCATCAGTTACCCATCCCCTGGGCTGCATGCTTCGGACTGTGCAACACGCTGCATTTTCTGTTTCCTCCCCCACAGGAGAAGGCTGCCCATAACTGCCAGGATCAGGAGAAACCTGGAGGGGGACCACCGGACATGCGGTCCCTCACTGCAGCAGAGCAGCGGGCCCTGAACCTGGTTGGCAGTCCTGAGGAAAGGGAAGTCGCTGGGGTGGGGATCGGCCTCGGGCGAGGAAGTGAGACGCCGCTCAGTTGACATTGCCCGTAACATGTGTGTCAATACCACCCCCACCACTCTCCACCCTCCCCGCCCCGCAGTCTAATCATGGTCTGGTGTCCCCTGCCTCCAGTCACAGCATGTGCCAAAACAAGAACCCCCCTCCCCCGTGTGCAGAGCAGCAACAATGACACCGACACGGTGTTGATGCATATGCCTGAAGCCCGGGACACCCCGGAGCTCGAGTCCGATGTCGATACTGATTTCCCGCACAGCCGCCTCCAACACCCTCCACCATCCCAGAGACACTCACCTCGGTTGGGCACTTTAGTGAAGAAGCTCCTGGGACTCCCTGTGGTGTTCACCAAACATTGTTCCGGTACATCAGGTGAAGGTGGGAACACCCGAGGGGATGGATAGTCGGAGAGCGGTCGTACCTCAGGGACGAGCTGCCATCCAGATGGGTTTTGGTCTTCTGGAATGGACAGTCCCATCGACGGTGGAGATGCAGTCAGAGAGCCAGGGACTACATCGGGGGTTGTCGGCGAGCATCCAGCACCTGCAAAACAGGTGGCGGCGTCGAAGTGTGTGCATGATCAGGAAGTGGTGCCGACCATGTGTGCTACCCAGGTCAACGCGTATGGGTAGTGTCCGCGGTGGAGGCTTTGGGGGCGAGGGTTTTCGCTGTGGATCAGCATGTCCAAGGCCTGGGGCAATCTGTACAGAAGTGGCCAAGGCCCATGACAGGGTTGCATTCTCACAGGCAGCCATGTGCCACAGCCATCTACGCATTGCAGTGGCACATCTGAGCATGGTCCAGTCACAGCGGGTCATGATCCTTGGCAGTTCCTCCTCCTCAGCCTGTTGGGCATGTTATGGGCCAGGCTTTAGAGAACCCCAAAGTGTATTATGGAACTCACCTGACCCACAACAAACACCCATTTCCTAAAGGTACACTCACATGACACCTCCCCCCAAGAAAAAAAATAAAGCACCAACTTCAAGATAGTTTAATTTTGCACCTTTTCACTATCCTTTAAGAAATGCACACAGTAAATATACTTTACGTTTAAAAAAAAAACAACACACGCGTACAACAATATAGTCCATTTTTTGATTTTCCTCTAACTGCAATCCATCTCGATTGACAGTCTCTTTGAACAAGGAGGTCTCTGCATGATCCATTCATTTCGCTACGCCTCAGCATGTCTCTTTAACTCTTTAAAGTCAGATACTTTATTTCAATCTGATCACAGAGTCCCTTGTAATTCTCCAACACAGGAGCATTGGTTATCACAGCTTTCAAGCAGTCAAAATGCATGTTGAAAGTCCGCTGCCCACTGAAATTTTTGACGTTTCTTCAGCAAGTCTATCAGTGGAGCAACCACGCTGCAAATAATTTTCACAAATGTTTGATCAAATCCACTCATGCCAAGAAATCACATTATTTCCCTTTGTCCCGAGGGTATCGGAAACTCCTCAAGGAAAGTGACTTGGCTTTTCCAAATTCACTTTTGGCTAGGTTTATCACCAAACCCGCCTCCTGAAGTCGATGGAATAACTCCATTAAATGTTCTTTCCATGTCTGGCTGAAAATTACCAGATCGTTGATGTATACCGCACAATTGGGTAATCCTGAAACGACTTTGTTAGTTAAACGTTGCAATGTGGCTGGGGCATTTTTCATGCCAAATGGCATAACGTTGAATCGGTATATACCATCTGGAGTCACAAAAGCTGAAATCTCCTTCGCCCTTTTGGATAAAGGTACCTGCCAGTAACCTTTAAGTAAATCCAGTTTGGAAATAAAAGCTGATTGTCCCACTTTCTCAATGCAATCCTTCAAACGTGGGATAGGATAAGAATCCGTTCTTGTAACTGCATTAACCTTTCTATAGTCCACACACAACCGTTGGGTACCGTCCGGTTTTGGTACCATCACAATGGGTGAGCTCCATTGACTGCAACCCACTTCAATTATGTCATTTTTAAGCCTACTCTCAAGGGGCTATTTAGCACACTGGGCTAAATCGCTGGCTTTGAAAGCAGACTAAGGCAGGCCAGCAGCATGGTTCAATTCCTGTACCAGCCTTCCCAAACAGGCGCCGGAATGTGGCGACTAGGGGCTTTTCACAGTAACTTCATTTGAAGCCTACTTGTGACAATAAGTGATTTTCAATTTCAATTTCAATCTCTTTGTTAACCTGTGCCAATTTTAAAGGGTTAAGTCTGTATGGATGTTGTTTGATTGGAACAGCATTTCCCACATCTACATCATGTATATCCATTTTAGTACTTCCCAATTTATCTCCACAAACTTCCCCATGTGATACCAATAACTCTTTCTGGTCAGTTAATTTTTCCTCTGGAAGGTAACTCAACAATTTATCCCAATTTTTAAGAACATCCTCATTTTCCAATTTAATTTGAGGTATGTCAAATTCTCAGTCATCTGGATTTGGTTCATCACTTTGAGTTCGAATCATTAAAACCTCCTCCTTTTTCTCTCCTTCCCTTTCAAAGTACCTTTTAAGCATATTCGCATGACCCACATGGTGAATTTCCCTTCTATCTGGTGTTTTTACCACATAATTCAGCTCACTTAATTTACTTTCAATCTTGCTTTAAAAGGTTCACCTCCCACTGGTAACAACACTAAAACTTTATCTCCAATGGCAAAACTGCAAACTTTGGATTTCTTCTCCGCTCCCCGTTTCATCACATTTTGTGCAACTTTTAAATGTTGTCCAGCCAATTCACCTACTCTAATTAATCGTTCCCTAAAATTTGATACGTAATCCAATAATGTAAGTTCCGATTTCTCACTCACCAATTTTTCCTTAATCAATTTAAGTGGTTCTCTTACCTCATGACCAAAAATTAGTTCAAAAGGACTGAATTTGGTTGACTCATTAGGTGCATCCCTAACTGCAAACAATACAAATGGAATTCCTTTATCGCAATCCTCTGGATAATCTTGACAAGTAGCCCTCAACATTGTCTTTAATGTCTGATTCCACCTTTCTACCGCTCCCTGCGGTTCTGGATGGTACGCAGTTGATTTAAATTGTTTTCTTCCTAGGCTATCCATAACGTCATTGAATAACCTCGAGGTAAAATTTGATCCTTAATACGATTGTATTTCTGTGAATAGTCCATATCTAGTAAGGAATTTATGAAATTCCTCCACAATCTTTTTAGCTGTAATATTACGGACTGGAATGGCCTCTGGAAACCTAGTAGATACATACATTATAGTCAAAAGATATTGATTCCCACTTTTTGTTTTAGGAAGCGGTCCTATGCAATCAATTAGGACCCTTGTAAAAGGTTCCTCAAATGCTGGAATGGGTATTAAGGGCGCTGGTTTTATCACTGCTTGAGGTTTCCCTATCACTTGACATGTGTGACATGATTGACAAAATTGAAGTACATCTTTATGTAGTCCAGGCCAATAAAAATGTTTCTGGATTTTAGCTTGAGTTTCCCCAAATGACCTCCCATTGGTACCTCATGTGCAACTCGCAACAACTCCTTTCTATACTTCACCGGTAAACTACTTGATGAACTTCTGCCCATTTCTCATCCGCCTGCATATGTAAAGGTCTCCATTTTCTCATCAAGACATTACTTTTACGGTAATAACACTCTGGTATACACTCAGATTCCTCTTCCGTGTACGTTTTCTGATACATCCGTTTTATTTCTACATCTTTCTGTTGTAACTCCGCCAATTTTCCTGAATTAAAAATATCCGCCTCATCCTCCACCTGTTCTTGTTCTTTTTAAACCATCTGATCAAAAATCGTTTCTGATAATTGCACTTCAACTTTATCTTCACTCTTTGATTTCTCCTCTTGTCTTAACCTGTGACTTTGTGACCTAATTACTACACAATCCGGAAAAATCCCACGATATTCGGTCCTTCAACACTTCAGTTGTCTGATTTTCCACTGGCTTATCAACCACAGTAGGCACCACTCCCCCCTGCGATCCAGCTATGTCATTACCCAAGATAAACTGTATTCCTGGACAAGATAGTTTCTCTATTACTCCTACTGCAACTTCACCACTCTTCACTGGACTCTCCAACCTTACCTTATGTAATGGAACACTGCTCCTCTCACCCTGAATTCCACATATCACCACCTTTTCTGGCAACATTCTTCCCAAACTACATAACTCCTCATCTCTTACCATTAAAGCTTGACTAGCTCCCATATCTCTTAAAATTATGACTTCTTTACCTGCTCCTCCTGATACACATGAGTAAACTTTACCCACACAAGTAAATTCTTTAAAGAGATCTGGCACCTTCTTATCAATCACCTCTTGATCAGGCTGTACAATTTTTGCACCTCCTTCGCTTCACTTGGGCTTTCCTTTACCACTTTAACAACCCCACTGTCTTACCCTGTTTTACCACATCAGCCTTCCCAGTGCTTTTCTTCAACCACCAACACTGTGACTTTACGTGGCCGAGTTTATTGCAGTGAAAACATTTGAAACTTTTCATTCCTTTTCCACCCTCCTGGATTTATTTTTTAGTCTGAGGGACACTCTCCTTATTATCTCCGATCAGATCACCTTTACCTTTATCACTTGAGTATTTTTCATGCCCCCAGTTTCTATCCTTCACAGGCTGAAACTGATGTCGGAAACCAAACTTTGATTTATGAACTAATTCATAATCATCTGCCATTTCTGCTGCTAACTGCGCAGTTTTAACCCTCTGCTCTTCCACACGAGTTCTCACTACATCAGTAATTGAATTTTTAGCTGAAGGGACATGTTCCAAAGGATTTTTTCGGGACCTGGCGACCTGAATCGGTGGAGGAGACGATAGGGAAGAGGCTTTCCCCCCCAGGGTATGGACAGCTGGACCAGAAGTGGTCAAGTGGAGTGGCAAGGATCGAAGCGGGAGCAGCGGGGACCCCAGACCGGGCGGCGAAGCATGGCGGACGGCAGGGACCAGGGAGCGGAGGCTCACTGGCCAAGGGACCAGCAGATGGAGTTCTTCAAGAATTGCTTCGCCGAACTGAAGAGGGACTCGTTGGACCCGATGAGGGCGGTAATGGACCGAATGGTCGAGGCGCAGGCGGTCCAAGAGAAGGCGCTCAGGGAGGTCGAGGTGAAGCTCTCCAGCCAGGCAGACACGGTAACAGAGCTGGAGCACGAGGTGGAGGAGCTGAACTCCTGCCAGCGGAAGATGCAGGAGCAGCTTGAAGAGCTGGGGAACAGAGCTAGGAGGCAGAACTTGAGGATCGTTGGCCTCCCCGAGGGCTGCGAGGGATCGGATGCGGGTGCATGCGTGATGGGTATGCTCGAGGTGCTGATGGGACTGAAGACCTTCCCTCGACCCCTGGAGTTGGATGGGGCGCATAGAGCCCCCGCAAGGAAGCCCAGGACGGGCGACCGACCGAGGGCCTTGTTGGTCCGCTTTCACCGGCTTGCTGACAGGGATCGTGTGCTGTGATGGGCCAAGACGGAGAGGAGCAGCAGATGGAGAACTGCGAGGTGCGCATCGACCAGGACTTGGGAACGGAGCTGGCCAAGAGGCGTGCAGGATTCATCAAGGTAAAGACAGCCCTCTGCAAAAAGGAGGTTTGGTTCGGAATGTTGTATCCTGCGAAGCTTTGGGTTACGTTTGAGGAACTCCATCACTATTTCGAGACACCAGAACAGGTTAGGGCTTTCATTAAAGATAAGAAGCTGGACTTGAACTAATGGGCACTTAGTTTTTTCAGTGCTGTACAGTGGCGGCGGTCTGTTAACCTAAACTTGCTCTGGCTAGGAGTAGGCTTTTATTAAAAGAAGAAGCTGGACTGGAACTAAAGGACTCTGGGCTCTCAGAGCTTTTGTGTGGCAGCGGTTTGTTAAATTATCCTGGACTGTAATTAACTGTTTTAAGATAAAGATAGATATTTTTTTGAAGAATAAAGGGATTAAGGGTTATGGTGTTCGGGCCGGAAAGTGGAGCTGAGTCCACAAAAGATCAGCCATGATCTCATTGAATGGTGGAGCAGGCTCGAGGGGCCAGATGGCCGACTCCTGCTCCTAGTTCTTATGTTCTTATGTAATGTTTTATCTAAGATTGTTTTCAGCCTGGACAGAGAGCGGGGGCTGGAGGGCACACTGCTTAGGGTGTTTTGGGAGATTGCAATGAGGGGGGCGGGGGGGTGGGCCTGCAAAGGGGGCCCTGCACTTGGTATCTTTTGGCGGGAGATCGGGGCTTCTGATGGGGGGATGGGCTAAGGGGCTGGTTAAGGGACTTGAAAGGGCATGGGGAGATACAATCAGGTTAATGGGTCCTTGGTGTGTGGGGAGAGGGCCCGAGCACTCGGGCGGGAGACAGTCAGGCACCAAGGGCAGGGGTCAGCGTAGCTAGCGTAGGTCAGGGGGCACCAGGGAGAGTAGGAGGGGGAGCGGGCTAGGGCCAAGCGCAGAGCTGACCTGGCAGGTCAAGCCTCGGGGGGCAGGAGGGGGGGGGAGGGGGTCGGGTGGGGGGGGGTGGCAGCCGGGAAGGAGAGCAGAGAAGACTTAAGTGGGCAAGGGGGGGTGGTGACCAGGGATCCCCGGGGGAGAAAGTCGCTTGCAGGGAGCAGCGCAGGAAACCGGCAGCAGCAGCCCCCGGGGGTGGGGGGGGGGGGGGGGAGTGGGGGGGGGGGGGGGGGTGGGGGGTGGGGGGGGGGGGGGAGGGGAGGAGGGTTAGAGCCACATTAGTTCAGTTGAACACGTGGGGCATGAGCAAACACAGCTGATAGGGGAAGTGCCTTATTAACATGTTTATTCTTTCCCACTGTTCGTTTTCACTATGTTAAAGCTCTTTGCATATGGCCTTTTTTGCTCTGTAAATGTTACAAATTTGTTTTACATTTTTTTAAAAAAATTTAAAAAAGGAATTGAATTTTTAAACTCCTCCAAAAATATAATTTCTCTGAGAGCTTCATACGTTTGGTCTATTTTCAAAGCCCTTATCTAGTTTGAGCCTTTCAAACTCCATGTATGTTTGACCAAATTCTTTCCTTAACTTTCCAAACCTTTGTCTGTAGGCTTCAGGCACTAGTTCATATGCACCTAAGATGGATTTTTTCACCTCCTCATACGACTCTGATACCTCCTCTGATAGTGATACAACCACTTCACTAGCCCTACCTACCAGCTTTGTTTGAATCAGTAATACCCACATGTCCTGTGGCCATTTCATTTGTTTAGCTACCTTCTCAAATGTACATTTCCCTTTATGCCTGCCAATTTTAACTGACTCATGTTTCATGGCCATTTTCTGAAGTTCAAACTCTCTCTCTTTATCTTTTTCCCTTATCTGTATCTCCCTTTCTCTTTCTTTTTCCTCTCTATCTCTTTCGTATTCAAGCTGCTTTAATTCTTTCTCATGTTCCATTTGTTTAATTTGTAACTGAATTTTTGCCATTTCCAATGAGTCAAACTGTATCTCAAGCAACTTTAAATGCTTAGCCACTGCTATAATCATCTTTTCGCATTTTGTCAGGTAATGTTAACTGCAATGTTTTTGCCAAATCTAACAGTCTGCTTTTAGTCCGTAAGGCACTGCGTATAACCGTCTCCACCCCCAAAAACTTCAGAGCCTCTGAAAGAGCCATTGTCCACAACACACTCCCTACTTAAACTAGGATACCACACCTGAAAAGCAACCACAATATGCTCACCCCTCACTGTCTTTAAGTTCACTAAGCCAATCCAATAGATAGACTTTTATCCCGGACGAGCCCCCAATTAGTTATAGGCCAGGGTTTAGAGAACACCAAAGTGTATCATGGAGTTCACCTGACCCACAACTTTTAATAGATTGTGGTAGGGGAGCACACGGCCCACTCTACAGGTGTGGTACAGCAGAAATGGAAAAGTATTTTTTAAAGCAAAACAATGTTTATTCTCTGAACTCAAGTTAACCTTTTTAAAACATACAGTGAACATCTTAGCAACCATTAATTCAAATACAACCCCCAAAGACTACAACACTAAGTAATCCTTTAAGCTTTCCTTTTAACATCCATAAGACTTAAAAACATAACCTTTAACAGAAGCACATCAGGTTAAAGTCACTACTGAGAGTAGTTCTTAGATTACAGAGAGAGAGACTTGTACACCTTCTGGCTGTGACTGCAGATATCCAGCTCCGAAAACGAAACTAAAACTCACCCTGCAGCAAACAGCCTAAAATGAAAGTAAAAATCTGACTGACAGCCCAGCTCCATCCACTCTCTGACATCACTGGAGTAATAAACACCCATTTCTTAAAGGTACTCTCACTACAGATATTTATATACACATCCATTTATAAACACACATTTCTTAAAGGTGCCCTCACATGACAGGCGGCCAGCTCTCCATCTTCACCGGCTGCCTCCCATTCTACAGCTGCACTTTCTGCTGCTGCATGCTCCACAGCTGCACCTTCCACCTCCTCGATCAGCTCCAGTTCGTACAGTCGCATTGCATCCCCGAGGGCTGCGACGACTAGGAGGATGGCCACTATTGCTGGTTGAATTCCAATATCCATTTTACTGCAGGGGGTTGAAAGGCCGACACGTTTGCATGGTGCGTACCCCTTTGCCCAACGGGCTACATGATGGCCCCAGTTGGCACTGCGGACCTGCCCCTGCATGCCCCGCTGCCCCCCTCCTCTCCACACCCTGGACCCCCTTGGTGCCCAGTCACTGTGGGGGCCTCTGGACCTGCCATCTGTCCCTGTTGTCGGGGAACCGTCGGCTGGCTCTGCAGCGATATGCTACTTGGCACCGTGTATGGTGCACCCCCCCCTGTCCGTGCTCCAGTGGGTGTTGCCCTCAGTGGGCTGCCTAATGCCCCACCAGTGGGTGGCAGCCAGTTGGGGGGGTTGTATGGCAGAGGGTGGTGTGCGGGCGTAGTGGGGAGGGGTGTGGGGGGATGGTAATGCTGGGGCTGGGGTGCGGGGTTGGTAGAGTAGGAGATTGGGGACTGGGGTGCATGGGTGGTGGGGTGGGGGAACCCATACATTCAGTTGCACTCTGCAGAACCATTGTCCAAGGTGAGTGTTTAGTGGGGTGCGTAGCAAGGTGGCTGCGAAGCAGGAAGCAGCAATGGCGGTCAATGCATGGACACCGTCCCAGTCCCGTTGGGGGGGTCACCCCAGCCACACGACCCGATCCCTCATCACCACCAATCTCCACCCCCCCCCCCCCCCTCACCCGCCCTCCCAGCCTGGCAGGGTCCCCCACCCCACCACACCCAGCCCGGCCAGTGTCCGGCCCGTCAGCCCACAGTCGTGCCTCTCATACCAATTCCAACTCGGTCGCCACCCATGCCAACTCTGCCCTGGTCCCCTCTCACTGTCAACTCCATCTCAGTCCGGTCCCACAACAATCCCACGCTGGTCCCCTCCTGCTGTCCACTCCACCCCGGTCCCCTCCTGCTGTCCACTCCACCCCGGTCCCCTCCTGCTGTCCACTCCACCCCGGCCCCCTCCTGCTGTCCACTCCACCCCGATCCATACCTGCTGTCCACTCCACCCCGGTCCCCTCCTGCTGTCCACTCCGCCCTGGTCCATACCTGCTGTCCACTCCGGTCCCCTCCTGCTGTCCACTCCACCCCGGCCCTCTCCTGCTGTCCACTCCACCCCGGTCCATACCTGCTGTCCACTCCACCCCGGTCCCCTCCTGCTGTTCACTCCACCCCGGTCCCCTCCTGCTGTCCACCCCGGTCCCCTCCTGCTGTCCACTCCACCCCGGTCCCCTCCTGCTGTCCACTCCACCCCGGTCCCCTCCTGCTGTCCACTCCACCCCGGTCCATACCTACTGTCCACTCCACCCCGGTCCATACCTACTGTCCACTCCACCCCGATCCATACCTGCAGTCCACTCCACCCCGATCCATACCTGCTGTCCACTCCACCCCGATCCATACCTGCTGTCCACTCCACCCCGATCCATACCTGCTGTCCACTCCACCCTGATTCGTACCTGCTGTCCACTCCACCCTGATCCGTACCTGCTGTCCACTCCACCCCGGTCCATACCTACTGTCCACTCCATCCCGATCCATACCTGCTGTCCACTCCACCCTGATCCGTACCTGCTGTCCACTCCACCCTGATCCGTACCTGCTGTCCACTCCACCCCGATTCATACCTGCTGTCCACTCCACCCTGATCCGCACCTGCTGTCCACTCCACCCTGATCCGTACCTGCTGTCCACTCCACCCCGATTCATACCTGCTGTCCACTCCACCCTGATCCGTACCTGCTGTCCACTCCACCCTGATCCGTACCTGCTGTCCACTCCACCCCGATTCATACCTGCTGTCCACTCCACCCCGGTCCCCTCCTGCTGTCCACTCCACCCTGATCCGTACCTGCTGTCCACTCCAGCCTGATCCATACCTGCTGTCCACTCCACCATGATCCACACCTGCTGTCCACACCACCCCAATCCATACCTGCTGTCCACTCCACCCACCCGGTCCCCTCCCGCTGTCCACTCCACCCCGGTCCCCTCCTGCTGTCCACTCCACTCCGGTCCCCTCCTGCTGTCCACTCCACCCCGGTCCCCTCCTGCTGTCCACTCCACCCTGATCCAGACCTGCTTTCCACTCCACCCCGGTCCCCTCCTGCTGTCCACTCCACCCCGGTCCTCACCTGCTGTCCACTCCACCCCGGTCCATACCTGCTGTCCACTCCACCCCGGTCCCCTCCTGCTGTCCACTTCACCCCGGTCCCCTCCTGCTGTCCACTCCACTCCGGTCCCCTCCTGCTGTCCACTCCACCCCGGTCCCCTCCTGCTGTCCACTCCACCCTGATCCATACCTGCTGTCCACTCATCCCCGGTCCCCTCCTGCTGTCCACTCCAACCCGGTCCCCTCCTGCTGTCCACTCCATCCCGGTCCATACCTGCTGTCCACTCCACCCCGGTCCCCCCTGCTGTCCACTCCACCCAGATCCACACCTGCTGTCCACTCCACCCTGGTCCACACCTGCTGTCCACTCCACCCTGGTCCATACCTATTGTCCACTTCACCCCAGTCCATACCTGCTGTCCACTCCACCCCCGTCCATATCTGCTGTCCACTCCACTCCGGTCCATACCTGCTGTCCACTCCATCCTGATCCATACCTACCGTCCACTCCATCCCGGTCCACACCTACTGTCCACTCCACCCCGGTCCCTTCCTGCTGTCCACTCCACCCCGATCCACACCTGCTGTACACTCCACCCCGATCCATACCTGCTGTACACTCCACCCCGATCCATACCTGCTGTCCAGTCCACTCCGATCCATACCTACTGTCCACTACATCCCGATCCACACCTGCTGTCCACTCCACCCCGATCCACACCTACTCTCCACACCATCCCGATCCACACCTGCTGTCTACTCCACCCCGATCCACACCTACTCTCCACACCATCCCGATCCACACCTGCTGTCTACTCCACCCCGATCCACACCTACTCTCCACACCATCCCGATCCACATCTGCTGTCTACTCCACCCCGGTCCACATCTACTCTCAACACCATCCCGGTCCCCTCCTGCTGTCCACTCCACCCCGATCCATACCTGCTGTCCACTCCACCCCGATCCACACCTACTCTCCACACCATCCCGATCCACATCTGCTGTCTACTCCACCACGGTCCACATCTACTCTCCACACCATCCCGGTCCCCTCCTGCTGTCCACTCCACCCCGATCCATACCTGCTGTCCACTCCACCCCGATCCACACCTGCTGTACACTCCACCCCGATCCATACCTGCTGTACACTCCACCCCGATCCATACCTGCTGTCCAGTCCACTCCGATCCATACCTACTGTCCACTACATCCTGATCCACACCTGCTGTTTATCCACCCCGGTCCACACCTACTTTCCACACCATCCCGATCCACACCTGCTGTCCACTCCACCCCGGTCCACACCTACTCTCCACACCATCCCGATCCACACCTGCTGTCTACTCCACCCCGGTCCACACCTACTCTCCACACCATCCCGGTCCATACCTGCTGTCCATCCATCCCGGTCCATACCTGCTGTTCACTCCACCGCGGTCCACACCTGCTGTCCACTCCACCCTGGCCTGCACCTGCTGTCCACTCCACTCCGGTCCATACCTGCTGTCCATCCATCCCCGTCCATACCTGCTGTTCACTCCACCGCGGTCCACACCTGCTGTCCACTCCACCCCGGCCTGCACCTGCTGTCCACTCCACTCCGGTCCATACCTGCTGTCCACTCCATCCCAGTCCATACCTGCTGTCCACTCCACCCTGGTCCATACCTGCTCTCCACTCCATCCCAGTCCATACCTGCTGTCCACTCCACCCTGGTCCATACCTGCTCTCCACTCCATCCCAGTCCATACCTGCTGTCCACTCCACCCCGGTTCATACCTCCTGTCCACTCCATCCGGTCCATACCTGCTGTTCACTCCATCCGGTCCATACCTGCTGTCCACTTCACCCAGCTCCATGCCTGCTGCCGTTTCCGCCCTGGTCGGTGCTGTGGGTCAGAGTCTGCTGTGGGCTGAGGACTGAAGAGGAAGTTGTTGATCTGCTTATTTCAAATCTTGTTATCTAACTTTCCCATAAATTAGTTTCTATATTACCTCAATTGCCGCCTTGTAGGACCAAGTTCCTCATTTTAAGGTTCACTCAGTAAAGTAGCTTCTCCTCAATTACTTGTTGGATTTATAGTCCAGATTGGATTTATCCCAATTTGGAAGTATCACGTGTTTTCTTCTTGTATTCTATAAAACCTTCTCAAGTGATCCAACATTTTGAAATCTATTAATATTTGATGCAATATTATCTCTTATAAATCAGAATAAATGAGAGCTATGAACCTTCCCGAATCTCATGTTGACAGGGAGAGAGGATCATTAGCGAAGAAACCACCTTGAACCATTCCAACACAATAATTGCTCAATGAATATAAAATGTGCATAAAATGAATATGACAATGAATGTTGGAATAAACCTCCATGCTATTTTATAATTTGTAAATGTAATGACTTGGGGTGATAATTGGAAAAATACATTAATGGTTAGCTTACCCTGATCAATGAAACACATTTACTTTTATCGATGTCTCTGCATTACTACTTAGAGCATTAATTTATCTGTACAATTTATTTTGATTGGATGATCCATTCATATTATTATTTTGCTGTGAGCAAATGTGTACAAATTCTCACTCTGCCATATGTTCTGTTGATCTTTCAAACATTTTGGCATAGGGTGGTTATTCCCCTCTTAACACCTAACCAATTGACCTTTTCCCCAATACTCTACCCTTTGCTCAAGGATATATGTGTCTCTGAACTATGCTTGCCCTTCCATTCCATAACGATTTATGTTCACAACGTACTCTCTAAGATTCTGCTTTCCAAATGTTGTGAACAATGTCCAATGTCAAGCTGTTCAACTTCATCCTGAGTAAGACAACCTTTGTATGCTTCAGAAATATTTATTCATCCCACACGGTAGGCCTGTCCATGCAGATCCATATCATACATGCCTTGCATTTCACTCCTGTTGCTAAATGTTTTCTCTCTTTCGTTGGCTCTGAATATGGCGGTCAATATGGTCGCCTTCCTTAATTCTAATTACGTTTACTCTAGAGTCGGCAGGTATCTTTCGATACCGCCACAAGGTTCAAACCGAATACTGATCAAAGACTCGATACACCAGCTAGTCAATTCAAAGTCAAATGCTTATTTATATGCACACACAGTTAAATACACTCATGCACAAATACTACAGATTAAACTATCACGACTGCTAAAGCTAATACTTAGCTTCGGGCGCCCACTCAGTCAGAGGAACAATGGCCATTGTTCGGTTCTGAGGCTGCTGGGGTGGAATTGGTATGGGATGACAGCTAAGGTAGTCTGTCTGGTAGCGTGTGTTGACCTTGGACTTACTTGTTTCTGGTGCAGCTGTTGGACAGGTCCCTCCTCGGTGAGAGCCGGATCCAAGAGAACAATTCTCTCTTGGGGGCTCCTTCTTATACCGAAAGGGGCTTCGCGCTCTTTTGGGCGGGCCTTGAACTTGGCCCCAATCAATTGGGCTGTTTCTTGATCATTCATATTGATCTCATCCAATAAAGGGGCGGGTGCCCTGATGGCTGGGCGTGTCCTAGGTGGCCGTTGGCCTGCTTTGTTCCTGTCTCCTCTGGCGCCGGGGTGTCTGCCTTAGTATTGGTTACTCAAATGTTACTCTATTGTTCCCGGAGATGGGACATTAGTATGCTAATGAGCCTACAGTTTTGGTCTTGTCTGGGAGCTGCGGCTCCAATCAACAGACAAACCCTGAACCTGCTTGTTTTCTCAGTATTATCCATTTCCCCTGCAATCTTTGCAAAGTGTCCATTTTGTAATCGGGAAGTGGCAATCCCAGATAGCTACACTCCCTCCTTGTGATCCTCAAATCAAAGCATGAAAGATCACATCGTCTTCGTTCTCTGACCAAGCGGGGCACCCATAAGCACTTCACGGGCTCTACACTGCCCTATCCTATGAATCTCAATTTTTACCTAAAATCATTTTACATACATACATCATTATAAAACTCTACGGGGCGCTATGACATTCAGGCATGCATTACTAAATTTTTAAAAACTGGAACCTCTAACTATCCTCAATAAAATATCCTCACTCAAACAATCAAAAATAATCTACAACATTTTAAACTGTACAAATAGCAGCAACACATGTTTCTCTGTCTTGGTGGTCAAGCACAGAGGTTTACATCTCTTTATTGAACGAACAAAACACACACACAAAAAAATCGGATGCACTTTAATTCACTTAAAGGGGTTGCGGGGTTTGTTGGAGTCTCAAAATAGGGGACCTAAACGTGTATACCGGGGTGTGAGAGCGGGAGGCTCTCTTTCCCCATTTTCTGAGTCTATGTGTCTGCACGGCACTGCAGAGTATCGCCAGTAGTAAGAGTGATTCTACTATGCAAGATAGTGAATACCAGGTTATAACCTTATCACACCAGGTCGGGGTGTCGGTAACTGTCTGGGTGTAACTATCTCGGGGTTAACTATCTCGGGGTTAACTATCTCGGGGTACAGTGTATGGCAGGGGTGGGAATCATTCACGGCGTGGTAGGGGTCAGGGAAGTAGAGTCCGCGCGCAACTGAAGGGATCCCGCTAAGATCCAAGTGAAAAACATGAAGGTTGTCTTCATCTTTCCTTTTGTCGGTCTTCTTCTTTTCTTCCTCTGGGGTTCCTGAGGTTCCGGAGTTCTATGGACACAAGCATAATATCTGTTATTGTCTTGCTTAAGATCTCGTGCATCTGTCTGTCTGTCCTTTGTTGCAAATGGCCCATTATGATTGGTCACTCCCTCATTTGGTGACTCCCTCATTTTTTTTTCAAACCGAATATTTGGACAAGACATCCGAGAAAAATACTGACACATTGCGAGCCTGTGCGAGCTACCATCCTAGTGTTTGAGGATGTAAATAACATACGGAAGCAACCTAAGGGTCATCAGAAACAAACAAAAGAGTTTTGAACTGAAAGTGCCAAAATGGGGTGCGTATGGGCCGCGGCGGGTAAGAATGGGTGGAATCCTCAGTTAGGACGGTGATCAGTGCCGTTTGTGCTCTACCCGAGCGTAGCTGACCAGAGGGGGTGTCCTCAGGCAGGGTGGGGACCAGTGCCGTTTCTCCACTGCCTGAACGACCGGCAAGAACGGGTAAGAATGTGGTCGTCGTGGGGGCTGCCTATCGTGATCGAATCAGAAGAGTAGCTATGAGTGGTGTCTGCCGACAAACTAGTTCCTCTGAACGGTTGTCTGTTGACAAACTTGTTCCATTAACTGCCATTGGGCATCAAAAGGGTGATGGCGTGGGGCCATGAAAAACTTTCAAATTCACAAACAACATTTAACATGTACATTAAACGAACAAACATACAACAAACATGGTGCAGGTTCCATCAGAAAGGACACCGTATCTCTCCATCAGTTCCTGTTTGCCGTCATGTGGACACCTCATTGCTTAGTAGCGAACAGGGTCGCAAAGGGATTTGTTTGGTGGGAGTCAGAAACTATGTCATCATCTTCTCCCGGCTGCCATATTCTTGACTGGAGTAGTTTGGCTAAAGCTGCTTGGGGCGAATTGGGGTCCATCTCATCATTCCGGGTGAGCCTGAACGAATTGTCTCGGTGCCAGAATGGTGTGTCGAGGTTGGAGCTACTAGGTTTTAATCCGTAATCGTCGGCTGGTGGGTCTGGGTCAGGGGCTTTGATGTCTGTGATTTCAAAGGGGTCACTGGAATCATGCTCAGATTCGCTGGGAGTGGGGCCTGGTGCAGGGGTATAATCATAACGTGGTGCGTTGTGGCTGTCGTCATTGCTATCACTATCGCTGTCACTGCTGGTTAAAGGAAGGGAGAGGCGGAGTCGTGCCTCTGGGGGTGAAGTTGAAGGTGTGTCTGAGGACGGGCTGGACTGGCTGGGGGAGGGTAGGAATGCGTCATCTGTGGACGGGGAGTGCTCGTCTGCTGCTGAAAGCAAGATGTGGTGTGCATCATAGAATCATAGAATCATAGAATTTACAGTGCAGAAGGAGGCCATTCGGCCCATCGAGTCTGCACCGGCTCTTGGAAAGAGCACCCTACCCAAGGTCAACACCGCCACCCTATCCCCATAACCCAGTAACCCCATAACCCAGTAACCCCACCCAACACTAAGGGCAATTTTGGACACTAAGGGCAATTTATCATGGCCAATCCACCTAACCTGCACATCTTTGGACTGTGGGAGGAAACCGGAGCACCCGGAGGAAACCCACGCACACACGGGGAGGATGTGCAGACTCCGCACAGACAGTGACCCAAGCTGGAATCGAACCTGGGACCCTGGAGCTGTGAAGCAATTGTGCTATCCACAAGGCTACCGTGCTGCCCCAATCGTTGTTCTTCAAGCTGTGAAACCATGCAGACTTGCCATTGGGATATGTGATCTTGTATACCGAGGAGCTGACTTTGTCCGAAATGGAGTACGGTCCTGAAAATTTGGGGGAAAGGAATGAACTGGGGTTGTATAGGGAAAGCATCACTTGCTGCCCTACTACAAACTCAGTGGCATGTGCCGTTTTATCGAAACAAGCCTTGCTTTGTTTCCTCCTGGTCCCAAGTCTTACAGCTGCTGCAAGCTGGGCTGCCTTTATATTCTCAATAAGCTGCTGTACAGTATTTTCATGCTTGAGGGCGGTGACTGCAGGGCTGGCCAAATCCAGTCCTAATAAATACTCTGTGCCTTGCATGGGGCGTCCGGTCATGAGGGTGTGGGGGGTGTATCCTGTGGACATGGATACCGTGTTTTGTTGGAACATTACAGCAAAGAGAACTGAATCCCAGGTGCTGTTGTTCTGTTGCACCATTTTCCTGAGAGTGGCTTTTAAAGTCCTATTCATCCTCTCCACAATGCCGCTTGACTGGGGGTGGTATGCTATGTGAAACTTCTGCCTAATTCCGAAAATTACTCGTCCTGTAAAATGGGAGCCTTGATCTGATTCTATACTGCGTGGGAGGCCCCATCTTGTAAAGATTTGCTGTGTTAGGATTTTAGCTGTTGTTTTGGCAGTGTTTGTTCTGGATGGAAAAGCTTCCACCCTTTTTGTGAAGATGTCGATGACCACCAACACATACTTAAAACCATTTCTGCAGAGGGGTAGGGGTCCTATGTAATCTATCTGCAAATTCGTCCAGGGGCCATTAACAGGGCGGGTGTGACTAAGCTGAGCCTTTCTTGCATATCTGTCCGGATTGTTCTGGGCACAGATCAAGCAATTTTCAATGTAGTGAGTAACATAGGCTTTTAAATCAGGCCACCGGCAGAGAGGTCTGAAGTGGGTTACGGTAGGTTCAATGCCTTGGTGTCCATGATTGCCATGGAACTGACAAATAATCTGGTTCCTGTCCTGGCTGGGAACTACATAAATGCCATCTTTCAAAATCACACCGTCGTGTGTGGTGATTGTATTCTTAAACTTATCATACGGGGCTGGGAAATTTCCTTTTAAAACTTCCCTGAGTTTTTCATCTTCCATTTGGGCTTTCGCTAGATCCTGAATGTTGGTCTGTGAGAACTGAACCGCGTGTACTGGGGTGTTCTCGGGGGGGGGGTTCCAAAAGTAACCATGTCTGGAACCTGCCTTCGCTAGGGCATCTGCTTTAACGTTACCGGGGGGGAAGAACGGTGATGACCGTGAACCTCAATTATACCATATCGCTTATCTTTAGTTGTATCTAGGATATGTCGGAGTAATGGGGCTGAGGGTAGGGGCTTTCCGTCTGTGGAAACTAATCCTCTAGTTTCCCACAGGGGTAGGAATTCCGTTAAACTGTCACAGACAGGGGGCGAAATTCTCCGGAAACGGCGCGATGTCCGCCGACTGGCGCCCAAAACGGCGCAAATCAGACGGGCATCGCGCCGCCCCAAAGGTGCGGAATGCTCCGCATCTTTGGGGGCCGAGCCCCAACATTGAGGGGCTAAGTCGGCGCCGGACGAATTTCCGCCCCGCCAGCTGGCGGAAAAGGCCTTTGGTGCCCCTCCAGTTGGCGCGGAAATGACATCTCCGGGCGGCGCATGCGCGGGAGCAACAGCGGCCGCTGACAGCATTCCCGCGCATGCGCAGTGGAGGGAGTCTCTTCTGCCTCCGCCATGGTGGAGACCATGGTGAAGGCGGAAGGGAAAGAGTGCCCCCATGGCACAGGCCCGCCCGCGGATCGGTGGGCCCCGATCGCGGGCCAGGCCACCGTGGGGGCACCCCCCGGGGCCAGATCACCCCGTGACCCCCCCCCCCAGGGCCCCGGAGCCCACCCGCGCCGCCTTGTCCCGCCGGTAAGGCAGGTGATTTAATTTACGCCGGTGGGACACGCATTTTAGCGGCAGGACATTCACCCATCCGGGCCGGAGAATCGAGCAGGGGGGCCCGCCAACCGGCGTGGCGCGATTCCCGCCCCCGCCGAATATCCGGTGCCGGAGACTTCGGCAACCGGCGGGGGCGGAATTCATGCCAGCCCCCGGCGATTCTCCGACCCGGCGGGGGGGTCGGAGAATTTTGCCCATATAAACTGTCCGAATATATGTCTGCTGGGGTCGGAAACGAGTTGGGGTGGTCTGTAATGTAAGCTTTGGCTGCCAGTTCTGCTGCCTGTGAGCCTAGAAGTCCTGGCAACTTTAGTGAAATCTCATCTAGGGCGCGTCCCTGCGTGTCCTCTACATAAATGCCGCAACCGGTGATTCTCTTTCCATTCAAAACTGTGGAGGAGCCATCCACATAAATTTTCAGGGGTGCGCACGTGTCTGTGGGCTGGGGTCTCTGGGGTGTATTTCCTGCTTTCCTGGGAGCTGACTTAGGTATAAATGGGCCTGCGTTGTGTTTTGTGGTGATGATCTCACACTCCTGTGGGGTACCTGCGTATTGCAAATTGTCGGCTAGGAAAGTGTGGGTCTTGGTTCTTTTAACTGTAATGTCCCGTCCCTGTAAAAGAAGGGACCAACAGGCTGCGTGGATTTGGCTGACTGTGCCATCTTTAAGTCGACCGTCTAACAATAGCTGTGTTGGGGTGTGTTCAGTGAGAATGGTGATGGGGTTGAGTCCTGTAATGTAGGCAAAGTAATGTACTGCCCACAAAACTGCAAGCAGGTGCCTTTCGCAGGCAGAAAATCCTTGCTCGACAGGATCCAACACGCGTGAGGCATATGCCACGAGGCGTAATTGGTCATGGCGTTCCTGGAGGAGCACGGCCGAAAGGGTTCGGTCGGTGCTTGCAACTTCGATTGCGTACGGGGAAGTGGGTCTGGGACCTGTAATGCGGGGGCTGTGCTGAGGGCTCTTTTAGCATCCATGGCATTCGTGTGCTGTGGAAGCCATTCCCAAGGTGCCTGTTTCTTGAGAAGGTCGGATAGGGGCGCTGCTTTTGTGGCGAAACCGTCGATATGGTTTCTGCAGTAGCCAACCAGTTCTCGAAATGACCGGAGGGCTGAGACATTATGGGGAAGGGGCAATTTGACAATCGAGTCAATTCTCCTTTGCTCAATCTTGCGTCTACCATGAGTGATTACTGTACCCAAGTAAATCACTTTCTCTTGCAAAATCTGGGCCTTCTTGGGGTTGACTGTTTTAGGAGTCCTAGGAGTTTGGCGAGAAGTGAAATATGCTCTTCCTTTGTGTCTGTCTGTAGTAGCAAGTCATCTACATACTGGACCAGACAATCGGGTCGGGAAAGTTTTGCTAGTCCATTTGCCAGCTGTAGGTGGAAAATGGAGGGGGAGTTGTGGAAGTCATGTGGAAGGCACGTCCACGTATATTGTTGTCCCCGTAATGTAAAGGCGAATTTATATTGGCACGCTATATCCAATGGAATGGACCAAAAGCCGTTGCTAATGTCCAAAACCAAAAAAAAATTTTGACTGGGCCCCTGTTTGAGCATGGTCTCGGGACTCGTGGCTACGGTGGGGGCTGCTGCTGGGGTTACTTTGTTCAGTTCCCGGTAATCAATGGTCAGTCACCATGATCTATCGGGTTTCCTGGCGGGCCAAATTGGTGCGTTATTTGTGGAGGCTACTGATCTGAGTATGCCTTGATCAAGCAGACTCACTATTACCTTTGAGATTTCTCCCTCTGCTTCTTAGGGAACGCCGTATTGCTTTTGGGGTCTGGGGTCGGGACCTGTAATGTTCACCAAGCCAGCTATTTTGCCACAATCGTGCTTGTGCTGTGCAAATGCTGCTTTGTGTTGCTGCAGGATTTCCCTAACCTGTTTGTCCTGTCTAATGGCTCGAGGGTCGAACCAGAAGTCTCCTACTGCGCTAATTCTGTTTTCATAGTCTCCAACTGTGAGCGTGGCAGGGGCTCGTGCTGTCTTTGCCATTTTCCAAACACATTTATTAACTGGATCAAAAGAGAGGTTGTGGGAGTTCATAAAATTGATTCCTAGGATGTGTTCAGCTGTCTGGGGTAGATCAACCAAAACTACGGGGTGTTTAGTCGTAATATTCCCTATTTGTACCGCTACAGGGGATGTGGTGTGTCCTTGTTGTAAATGACCTGTAAAGCTGCTGAATCTGATGGTGTCTGTTGTGGGCCACGTGTCTCGTTGAAACATCGTGGAGGAATTGAGTGTGGTGCGGGACCCTCCTGTGTCCCAAAGAAATTCTACGGGGTATCCCCGGACTTTACCTGCTACGACCGGTCTACCGGACTTGTCCCAAAGGGTGTCGCAGACCCAAGTTGGGAAGCACGAACACCGTCAGTCAGTGCCGTTCATGTCTGCGTTCTCTGAACGGGCGCTAACGCTATGGATTGGCTCTGCCCTATTCTTATTTCGGATGCCTGTCTGTTGGTTTTTCTGCTGCTTTTGGGGCACGTTGCACTCTTGTGCATAGTGACCTAATTGTCCACAGTTGTAGCATTCCTGGGATTTGGGTTGCTGTGGGCTGTTCCTGCCCTCATTTACCCATGCGGGGTTCTGGTGCGTCCTAACTGGATGAATGTCTACCTGCTCTTCCTCTGGTTTTGCAAATGCGGTTTTGACTTGGACGGATTGTTACCAAGCACGGGACAATCTTTTCAAAACCCATTTCTCATTGTGGCCCTCGTCTTAGGGGTCGTAATTTGCGCAAGCTCTCTGTCCTCCTGCCTGTCGCATGAGAGACTAGGATTCGAGTACATTTGGCCATATTATCTGCGGACAAATGGGCGCGGGCTAACTCTCCGAATACTGCTGTGAAATGTATCCACAAGCGTTCAGCAAACGCTGTGGGGTGCTCTGTTTTCTTTTGCCTACACTTGTTTAGGCCTTCTACGGTGTCTCCTCTGTTATAGCCGATTGCATCCAGGATCGCTGTGTGCATCTCTTGGAGTGTGCCTCCTCCTACATTCTGTGGGTCGGGAAGGGCTGCTACGACTGAAGGGTCGAGGCTTAAAACTGTGAGCTTCACTTGCTCCTTTTCGTCCAGGCCGTACATGGTAACCTGTTGTTTAACTCTAGTGAAAAACTGGTGGGGGTCTGATGTGGGAAGGAACGGTGTAATTTTTCCACACGCATCGGGTAATTGGGTCACGGTTAACGGGGTTGTATATAGGAAATCTGCGTTTCCTTCTGCTGCGGCCCTGCGATGTGTGGTTACAGAGTTCATGGGGGGGTGTTCTGCCTGTTCAGTCAGGGGTCGGGGTGCTTTTCTCTTCTGTGGTTTTTCTTGCATACATGGTGGGGTGCTTTTCTCTTCTGTGGTTTTTCTTGCATACATGTCCCATGTACATATCGGTGGGCAGTTTCATTTAACTCCTGCCAATCGGGGCCGTTTTCCTGGTCTAATTGAGGTCCAAATGTACTTTAAAACCCATTCTGGACAGAAAGCAGAGATTGCAATTCTACAATTTGTTTCCGGCACTTTGCGTGATCTACGAAGCTCTGCCTTTGTTCCATCGTGGAAGTGTGGAATGCTCGTAGGGCTGCTTTTAAATCATTGCACTGTTTCTGCAATTGCTCTATCTGTTGCTCGGTTTCTTGTCTTACCAAGACCGCGTGTTGCGTGTCCTGGTAGGCCTTATCATACTGGGTCTGAAAACTACTCAAATGGACGAGACAAGACTGGTGTGCCCACTTGGCATCATCCACCTCTCTATCCCTCGCTGCTAACTGTTCTCAGCACGAGGCGCTGCACAGGACGTGGGCGGGAAGACTCTAAGACCTGGAGAACAGGTCGAGGAGAAACAACTTGAGGATCCTGGGTCTCCCAGAAGGAGTGGAGGGGGCCGATACCGCGGCATATGCGGGCACAATGATTGAGACGCTGATGGGTGTGGAGGCCCCCCCGAGATTGCTGCAGCTGGATGGGGCGCACCGAGTGCTAGCGAGGAGGCCCAAGGCAAAAGAGTCGCCAAGGGCGATGGTGGTGAGATTTCACTGGTTTACGGACAGAGAGAGGGTCCTGAAATGGGCCAAGAAGGAACGGAGCAGCAAGTGGGACAATGCGGAGATCAGAATATACCCGGACTGGAGCGCGGAGGTCGCTAAGCGGAGAGCGGGTTTCAACCGGGCCAAAGCGGTGCTGCATCGGAAAGGAGTGAAATTTGGAATGCTGCAGCCAGCGCGACTGTGGGTTACACACAATGGCCAACACCACTACTCTGAAACGCCCAAAGAGGCGTGGACCTTTATACTAGCTGAAAAATTGGACTCTAATTGAGGGTTTGTGTGGGAGGGGGGTGTTTGAGGGTTGAAGTATGACGGTTGTTGTACATAGGGGGTCAACCACGCGCAGGAAAGGATATATGGGCTGGGGGAGAGGGACAAGGCCACGACAGGAGCTGCGCCATGGGGGGCGGGGCAGGCTTTGGGAAGCGCGGGGTTGTCTTTTCCACGCGCGGCAAAAAAGGCGGGAAGGGGAACAAAGGAATGTACATTGATTGGGAGATTCCCACATGGGGGGGTTAAAGGGATGGCGGGGGAAGCCGGGGTCAGCAGGTGTCAGCTGACTTACGGGAGGGATATGGGGGAGCAAAAAAGCTAGACGGGGATCTAGCGGGGGGGGGGGGGGGGAGAGGAGGGAGGGGGGGAAGGAAGGGGAGGGGGAAAAGGGTTGCTGCTGCACTGGCCGAAAGAGAACGGGACACAGAAGAGGTGGCTGGGGCGGGGGTCCCCCAGCTAGAGAGTGAGGGAGACGCGGACAAGGGACTGGCCCAGAAAAGGAGATGGCTAGTCGGCGGGGGGAGGGGAGGGGGGGGGGTTAGAGAGTCCCTCCAATCCGGCTGATGACGTGGAACGTGAGGGGCCTGAATGGGACGGTGAAGCGGGCTCGAGTGTTCGCGCACTTGAAGGGACTGAAGGCAGATGTGGCCATGCTCCAAGAGACACACCTGAAGGTGGCGGACCAGGTCAGGCTAAGAAAGGGATGGGTAGGACAGGTATTTCACTTAGAGGGGTGGCAATTCTGGTGGGAAAGCATGTGTCATTTGAGGCCAAGACTATCGTAGCGGATAATGGAGGGAGATATGTGATGGTGAGTGGTAGGTTGCAAGGGACGTGGGTGGTGTTGGTAAATGTATACGCCCCGAACTGGGATGATGCTGGATTCATGAAGCGCATGGTGGGGCGCATTCCGGACCTGGAGGTAGGAGGACTAATAATGGGAGGGGACTTCAATACGGTGCTGGACCTTATGCACGTGCATAAGGCTTACTCCCGGATAGATTTCTTTGTTCTGGGCAGGGCGCTCATCCCGAGGGTGGAGGGGACGGAGTATTCGGCCATAGCCATTTCGGACCATGCCCCGCACTGGGTGGAACTGGAGCTGGGAGAGGAGAGGGACCAACGCCCGCTGTGGCGGCTGGATGTGGGACTGCTGGCGGACGAGGTGGTGTGTGGGAAGGTGAGGGGGTGTATTGAAAGGTACTTGGAGGCCAACAACAACGGGGAGGTGCGAGTGGGGGTGGTGTGGGAGGCAGTGAAGGCGGTGATCAGGGGAGAGCTGATCTCCATCAGGGCTCATAGGGAGAAGATAGAGGGAATGGAAAGGGAGAGGCTAGTGGGGGAGATCTTGCGGGTGGACAGGAGATACGCAGAGGCTCCGGAGGAAAGATTACTTGGGGAAAGGCGACGGCTCCAGACGGAGTTTGACCTGCTGACCACGGGCAAGGCGGAGGCACAGTGGAGGAAGGCCGAAGGGGCGACTTACGAGTACGGGGAAAAGGCTAGTCGGATGCTGGCGCACCAGCTCCGTAAGAGGGTGGCAGCGAGGGAAATAGGGGGAATCAAAGATGGAAGGGGAGCCATGGTTCGAAGTGCAATGGAAATAAATAAGGTATTTAAGGACTTCTATGAAGAGCTGTACAGATCCCAGCCCCCGGGGGGGAAGGGGGGATGAGGCGATTCCTGGACCAGCTGGGGTTCCGGAGGGTGGAGGAGCAGGAGGCGGTTGGTTTGGGGGCACCAATTGGGTTGGAGGAGTTGAGTAAGGGTTTGGGGAGTATGCAGGCAGGGAAGGCCCCGGGGCCGGACGGGTTCCCGGTGGAATTCTATAGAAAATATGTGGACCCGCTGGCCCCGCTACTAGTGAGGACCTGCAACGAGGCAAGAGAGGAGAGAACCCTGCCCCAGACAATGTCGGAGGCGACAATCTCCCTGATTCTAAAGCGAGACAAGGATCCACTGCAATGTGGATCATACAGGCCGATTTCGCTCCTCAATGTGGATGCTAAGCTATTGGCGAAGGTACTGGCCACTAGGATTGAGGACTGTGGCCCGGGGGTGATTCACAAGGACCAAACGGGATTCGTAAAGGGCAGGCAGTTAAATACCAATGTGCGGCGGCTCTTAAAAGTGATAACGATGACATCGGAGGAGGGAGAGGCGGAGATAGTGGCAGCTATGGACGCGGAAAAAGCCTTTGACCGAGTAGAGTGGGAGTACCTCTGGGAGGTATTGCGCAGGTTTGGGTTCGGGGGAGGGTTTATTAGATGGGTTAAGCTCCTTTACAGCTCCCCGGTGGCGAGCGTAGTGATAAACCGGCGGAGGCCGGAGTACTTTCGGCTGTACCGAGGGACGAGACAGGGGTGCCCCCTGTCCCCCCTGTTGTTTGCATTGGCCATCGAACCCTTGGCCATATCACTTAGGGAGTCTCAGAAATGGAGGGGGATAGTCCGCGGGGGAGAGGAGCATCGGGTATCGCTGTATGCGGATGACCTGCTGCTATACGTGGCGGACCCAATGGAGGGGATGGTGGAGGTCATGCAGACTCTGCAGGAGTTTGGAGAGTTCTTGGGCTACAAGCTTAATGTAGAGAAGAGTGAGCTTTTTGTATTACAGGCAGGGGACCAAGAAAGAGGGATAGGGGACCTACCGCTGAGGAGGGCGGAGAGGAGTTTTCGGTATCTGGGGATCCAGATAGCCAGAAGTTGGGGGGCCCTACATAAACTGAATTTGACGAGGGTGGTGGAGCAAATGGAGGAGGATTTTAAAAGATGGGACATGCTCCCGCTCTCGTTGGCGGGTAGGGTGCAGTCGGTCAAAATGGTGGTCCTTCTGAGGTTTTTGTTCGTGTTTCAGTGCCTCCCCATCGTGATCACCAAGGGCTTTTTCAAGAGAGTTGGTAGGAGTATAATGGGGTATGTGTGGGCAAATAAGACCCCGAGGGTTAGGAGAGGGTTCTTGGAACGCAACAGGGACCGAGGAGGGTTGGCTTTGCCAAACCTAGAGAGTTACTACTGGGCAGCAAATGTGGCGATGATCCGTAAGTGGGTTATGGAGGGAGAGGGGGCGGCATGGAAGAGGATGGAGATGGCGTCCTGTAAAGGAACGAGCCTGGGGGCGTTGGTAACGGCACCGCTGCCGCTCTCGCCGACAAAATACACCACAAGCCCGGTGGTGGCAGCAACACTAAAGATCTGGGGCCAGTGGAGAAGACACAGGGGTGCAATGGGAGCATCGGTGTGGTCCCCGATCAGGGGTAACCACCGGTTTGTCCCAGGGAAGATGGATGGGGTTTCCAAGGCTGGCATCGGGCGGGGATAAGAAGAATGGGGGACCTGTTCATTGACGGGACATTTGCGAGCCTAGGGGCACTGGAGGAGGAATTTGAGTTACCCCCGGGAAATGCATTTAGATATATGCAGGTGAGGGCTTTTGTGAGGCGACAGGTGAGGGAATTTCCGTTGCTCCCGGCACAAGAAGTTCAAGATAGGGTGATCTTGGGGGTATGGGTCGGGGAGTGCAAGGTGTCGGAAATATACCAAGAGATGAAAGAAGAGGGGGAAGCGCTAGTCGAAGAACTGAAAGGTAAATGGGAGGAGGAGCTGGGGGAGGAGATTGAGGAAGGGCTATGGGCCAACGCCCTGGGTAGGGTTAATACCTCTTCCTCGTTTGCCAGGCTCAGTCTGATACAATTTAAGGTGGTTCACAGAGCGCATTTGACGAGGGCGAGGCTGAGTAGGTTCTTTGGGGTAGAGGATAGATGTGAAAGATGTTCAGGGAGCCCGGTGAACCATGTCCATATGTTTTGGTCATGCCCGGCATTGGAGGGGTTCTGGAGAGGTGTGACGGGAGTAATATCCCAGGTGGTGAAAGTCCGGGTCAAGCCAAGCTGGGGGCTAGCAATATTTGGAGTAGTGGATGAGCCGGGAGTGCAGGAGGCGAAAGAGGCCGGAATTCTGGCCTTTACGTCCCTAGTAGCCCGGCGAAGGGTCTTGCTATTGTGGAAGGAGGCGAAGCCCCCTAGCCTGGAGGCCTGGATTAACGACATGGCGGGGTTCATAAAATTGGAGAGAATCAAGTTTGCTTTGAGAGGGTCTGCGCAGGGGTTTTATTGGTGGTGGCAACCGTTCCTAGAATATCTCGCGGAGCGTTAGAAGAAGGTGGATCAGCAGCAGCAGCAACCCTGGGGGGGGGGGGGGGGGGGGGGGGGGGGTGTAGGGGGGAACGAGAGACTGTTTGAGGGGTTGGATGAGCGGGAGATGTCATGGAGGGTGGGGGGGACGGTACGCGCGGCCAAGAGCCAGTGTATAAAGCTATGTAAATATACCATCTTGCCATGTATATATCTTGCTCAGGGAAAATTTGCGTTATTTTGTTACTGGGGGGGGGGGAGATTGTTTGTAAGGGGGAAACAAGACCTTAACAAAAATATTTTAAAAAAATATATATATATATAAATGTGTTCTGAGTGCAGCTAAAGGTGTGTGTGTGCGTAATATTTACATCATGTACATGGGGCTTAACTATATACAAGGGGCGATGTCAGGTGTGACATGCTAACGAGTTTGTACCATAACAAAAAGAAGAACAACGTGGAAATTTGGAACGATCAAACGAGGCCTGTAACGATAAAACAGAGACATGTTATAAAACAGTGGTTGCAAAAGTTTGACGTGTGAACAGTCCCATAAGTCCAGCCTAGTAGGTGGGCAACAAATTTGGGTTGACCGCCTCAAGGGTGGGTCGAGAACCACCGGCTGAGGTGCGAGCCTGGCCACGGGCGGCGACAGAAGGAGCATGGTATATGGCAGCTCCACGAAGTCACTATCAGGAACCAGTGGAGGACACAGCGTCTGTGTAGGGTCCCGTTGCGAGCGTGGAAGTAAGCGAAGGGCTCGGCGATTGCGCCTACGCACGGATCCATCCGGCATGCGTACCAGGAACGAACGGGGAGCCACGTGTCGGAGGACTTCGGCAGGTGCTGACCAGCCACCGTCTGGTAGGTGGATGCGGACGTTGTCTCCAGGGGCCAGGGAGGGAAGATTAGTTGCCCGTGTGTCGTACGATCTCTTCTGCCGACCGTGCTGCAGTTGCATCCTATGCAGTACCGGAGCATGGTCTATTGTTGGTGCCAGGATGGAAGGCACAGTGGTTCTGAGGGCGCGACCCATCAGCAGCTGTGCTGGTGAGAGACCAGTGGCTAGTGGGGCCGAGCGATAGGCCAGCAGGGCGAGGTAGAAGTCCGACCCGGCAGCAGCAGCCTTGCAGAGGAGCCGCTTGGCAACGGGAACGCCCTTCTCCGCCTTTCCATTTGACTGAGGGTGTAGAGGGCTGGACGTCACGTGTGTGAAGCCATACGAAGCAGCAAAGGACGACCATTCCTGGCTGGCAAAACAGGGCCCATTGTCCAACATGACAGTCATCGGAATGCCGTGGCGAGCAAAGGTGTCTTTGCAGGCCCTTTGCAGGACGTTAAATCGTGCTGGCGTATGACTTCAGGGTAGTTTGAGAAGTAGTCAACGATGATGACATAGTCCCTGCCGAGCGTGTGAAACAGGACGACACCCACCTTCGCCCAGGGGGACATCACCAGCTCATGGGGCAGAAGCGTCTCAGGAGGTTGCGCCAGCTGAAAACTTTGGCAGGTTGTACAGTTGAGCACCATGTTGGCAATATCGTCACTGATGCCCGGCGAGTATACCGCCCCTCGGGCCCTCCACCTGCACTTCTCGACCCTCAAGTGGCCTTCGTGTAGTTGGTCGAGAACCAGCTGGCGCATGCTGTGCGGAATCACAATCCGGTTCATTCCGATGATGGCTAGGTCATCCCGTACATTGTAGAACTGCGGGCACTGCCCTTTGAGCCATCCTCCCGTCATGTGGCGCATCACTCGCTGCTGAAGGGGGTCAGCCGCAGTCTCTCAGCGGATACGGGCCAGACTGGAGTCGTCAGCAGGCAGATTTGCCGCTGTGAAAGCCACCTGTGCCTCAACCTGACATAGGAACCCCTCCGAATCTGGCGGCGTGCTCACTGCTCTGGATAGGGCATCTGCCACGATGAGGTCCTTCCCGGGAGTGTAGACCAGTTGGAGGTCGTACCTCCTGAGTTTAAGTACGATGCGCTGGAGGCGAGGGGTCATCTTGTTCAGGTCCTTGTTTATTATGCTGACCAGGGGGTGGTGGTCAGTTTCGATAGTGAACCGGGGAAGACCATATACGTAATCATGGAACTTGTCTAAACCGGTTAGCAAGCCGAGGCACTCTTTGTCGAGTTGCACGTAGTGCTGCTCTGTGGGAGTCATGGACCACGATGCACAGGCCACTGGGGCCCATGATGCCGTATCATCCCTCTGCAGGAGCACTGCTCCAATGCCGGATTGACTGGCATCAGTTGAGATTCTGGTGGCACGAGACGTGTCAAAAAACGCCAACACTGGTGCCGTGGTGAGTTTGCATTTGAGCTCCTCCCATTCCAGCTGGTGTATGTGTTGCCACTGGAACTCTGTGGATTTTCTGATGAGGTGGCGCAGAGTCGTCGTGTGGGAGGCAAGGTTGGGAATGAACTTCCCCAGGAAGTTGACCATGCCAAGGAAGCGGAGGACAGCTTTCTTGTCGGCCGGCTGCGGCATGGCTGTGATGGCACTCACCTTGTCTGCATCCGGACGGACCCCTGACCGGGAGATATGGTCCCCCAGGAACTTCAACTCGGTCTGGCCAAAGGAGCATACGTTTTCCTGTATGCGGGCAAAAACACGTTGGAGACGATATCTGTGCTCCTGCGGTGTGGTGGACCAGATGATGACATCGTCCACATATACGCGCACCCCTTCGATGCCTTCCATCATCTGCTCCATGATTCTATGGAAGACCTCGGATGCCGAGATGATGCCAAATGGCATCCGGTTGTAGGAGAACCTGCCGAAAGTGGTGTTGAAGGTACATAGCTTTCGGCTGGACCAGTCCAGTTGGATCTGCCAAAACCCTTTAGAAGCATCCAGTTTCGTGAATATCTTCGCCTGGGCCATTTCACTGGTGATCTCCTCTCGTTTGGGTATGTGATAATGTTCCCTCATAATATTATTATTGAGGTCTTTGGGGTCAATACAGATACGGAGCTCGCCGGAGGGCTTCTTGACACACCATGGAGCTGACCCATGACGTAGGCTCCGTGACCCTGGATAGGACCCCTTGGTCCGGGAGATCCTGCAGCTGTTGCTTGAGGCGGTCTTTAAGTGGCGCAGGAACCCTGCGAGGTGCGTGAACGACCGGGATGGCGTCCGGTTTGAGGCGAATTCGGTAGGTGTATGGCAGTGTTCCCATGCCTTCGAATGCCTCCTGGTTGTGGGCGAGGAGCGATTGGAGCTGTGCGTTGAACTCTGCATCCGGGAAGTCAGACGAGCCGTCTGGAGAGAGAGAGTGGATTCGTTGCACAAGGTGGAGAGCCTTGCATGCCTGTGCACCTAGCAGGGACTCCTTCGATGAGCCGACTATCTCGAACGAGAGTGTGGCCGTGTGTGTGTTGTGTGTCACTTGGAGCTGGCAGGATCCCATGGCCGGGATAACATTCCCGTTGTAGTCGACCATCTTGAACCGGGATGGCCGGATTGGTGGTCTGACCTTCATGGCGTAGAAGGCTGACCATGCTATGAGGTTGGTGGAGGCGCCAGTGTCCAGGCGGAAAGTGATCGGCGATCGGTTGACCGTTAGGGTGGCACTCCATTCATGACCCGGATTGATGGTGTTGACCCGGTTCCTATCAATGACCGCAACCCGGAAGGCGTCTTGATCATCTGTGTCATCGGTTTGCATGTTGTCATGTGGAGGCTGAATGGTCCGCACGTTCCTGCGAGGTTGTCGGAGATGTGGAAGATCAACAGGTTGAGCCGCTCAACAGTAGGCAGCGTTGTGGCCCATCTTGCCACAGCGTAGGCATTGTCGGATTTTTGCAGGACATTGCCCTTTTAAATGTGCAGCTCCACAGTTGCCGCACATCATGACGTCATGGCGTTCGTTACGCCACTGCGCATGCGCAGTTCGGTCTTGCGTCGGGCGCGCCTGCGCAGCACGTCCCTCAGTGTTGCCGTAGGGTTTGGCGCGCACAAACGTGGGAGGCCTTGAAAAGCGCGCAAAACGGCCGCCCTCGTCCGGGCCGCGGGCCGGGAGAAACTCGATTGGGTGGCCTGGCTTGCCGATTCGGTCGCGTGGGACCCCCTCCGTGCCGATTCGGTCGCCTGAAATTGGGCTAGTCGCATTCTCAAGAACAAAGAACAAAGAAATGTACAGCACAGGAACAGGCCCTTCGGCCCTCCAAGCCTGTGCCGACCATGCTGCCCGACTAAACTACAATCTTCGACACTTCCTGGGTCCGTATCCCTTATTCCCATCCTATTCATGTATTTGTCAAGATGCCCCTTAAATGTCACTATCGTCCCTGCTTCCACCACCTCCTCCGGTAGCGAGTTCCAGGCACCCACTACCCTCTGTGTAAAAAACTTGCCTCGTAAATCTACTCTAAACCTTGCCCCTCTCACCTTAAACCTATGCCCCCTAGTAATTGACCCCTCTACCCCGGGGAAAAGCCTCTGACTATCCACTCTGTCTATGCCCCTCATAATTTTGTAGACCTCTATCAGGTCTCCCCTCAACCTCCTTCGTTCCAGTGAGAACAAACCGAGTTTATTCAACCGCTCCTCATAGCTAATGCCCTCCATACCAGGCAACATTCTGGTAAATCTCTTCTGCACCCTCTCTAAAGCCTCCACATCCTTCTGGTAGTGTGGCGACCAGAATTGAACACTATACTCCAAGTGTGACCTAACAGCTGCAACATGACTTGCCAATTCTTATACTCAATGCCCCGGCCAATGAAGGCAAGCATGCCGTATGCCTTCTTGACTACCTTCTCCACCTGTGTTGCCCCTTTCAGTGACCTGTGGACCTGTACACATAGATCTCTCTGACTTTCAATACTCTTGAGGGTTCTACCATTCACTGTATATTCCCTACCTGCATTAGACCTTCCAAAATGCATTACCTCACATTTGTCCGGATTAAACTCCATCTGCCATCTCTCCGCCCAAGTCTCCAAACAATCTAAATCCTGCTGTATCCTCTGACAGTCCTCATCGCTATCCGCAATTCCACCAACCTTTGTGTCGTCTGCAAACTTACTAATCAGACTAGTTACATTTTCCTCCAAATCATTTATAAATACTACAAACAGCAAAGGTCCCAGCACAACACCACTGGCCACAGCCCTCCAATTAGAAAAGCATCCTTCCATTGCTACTCTCTGCCTTCTATGACCTAGCCAGTTCTGTATCCACCTTGCCAGCTCACCCCTGATCCCGTGTGACTTCACCTTTTGTACTAGTCTACCATGAGGGACCTTGTCAATGGCCTTACTGAAGTCCATGTAAACAATATCCACTCCCCTACCTGCATCAATCATCTTTGTGACCTCCTCGAAAAACTCTATCAAGTTAGTGATACACGACCTCCCCTTCACAAAACCATGCTGCCTCTCACTAATACGTCCATTTGCTTCCAAATGGGAGTAGATCCTGTCTCGATGAATTCTCTCCAGTAATTTCCCTGCCACTGAAGTAAGGCTCACTGGCCTGTAGGTCCCTGGATTATCCTTGCTACCCTTCTTAAACAGAGGAACAACATTGGCTATTCTCCAGTCCTCCGGGACATCCCCTGAAGACAGCGAGGATCCAAAGATTTCTGTCAAGGCCTCAGCAATTTCCTCTCCAGCCTCCTTCAGTATTCTGGGGTAGATCCCATCAGGCCCTGGGGACTTATCTACCTTAATATTTTTTAAGACGCCCAACACCTCGTCTTTTTGGATCTCAATGTGACCCAGGCTATCTTCACACCTTTCTCCAGACTCAACATCTACCAATTCCTTCTCTTTGGTGAATACTGATGCAAAGTATTCATTTCGTACCTCGCCCATTTCATCTGGATCCACACATAGATCCCCTTGCCTATCCTTCAGTGGGCCAACCCTTTCCCTGGCTACCCTCTTGCTTTTTATGTACGTGTAAAAAGCCTTGGGATTTTCCTTAACCCTATTTGCCAATGAATTTTTTCATGCAGGACACAGGCTTCAACTGCAGATGCTAAGGTCAGGCCTTTTGTTTTTAGAAGCTGCTGGCATAGGCCACTGGAGGCAACGCCAAAAACGATCTGGTCCCGGATCATGGACTCTGAGGTGGTGTCGTAACCGCAGGACTGCGCGAGTATGCGGAGGTGCGTCAGGAAGGACTGAAAGAGCTCATCCTTACCTTGCAGGCGCTGCTGAAAGACATGCCTCTCAAAGCTTTCGTTGACCTCAACGTTGAAGTGCTTGTCGAGCTTGAGGAGGACCGTGTCATACTTAGCTTTGTTCTCGCCTTCCGCGAACACCAAGGAGTTGTATACATCGATGGCGTGCTGACCTGTGGTAGTGAGGAGCATGGCAATCTTCGTTTCGTCCGAGGCGCCCTGTTTTTCATTGGCTTGTATGAAGAGTTCGAAGCGCTGCTTGAAGAGCGTCCAATTTGTGCCCAGGTTCCCAGCGACTTGCAACGGCTGTGGTTTGTTGAGGGTGTCCATGGCTCAGGATGGCAGATTTGCCGGTAGGTATCGATTCACTCCAGGTATCGTGAAGTGTTGGGTGCTCTGAGGTACAGACGAACCAACACGGTTGCGATTGGTACAGCGCAGTTTTATTCCATTAAACTATTTATACATCAGACTTGGTACTCAGCACGTTGTGACTGTGTAAGTGTCTTGCTATGAGGTCCTGGCCCTGTGCCGTCTCCAGATGGACTGCCTAGGAAGTGTTGTGTTTCTTGTTTTATACTGTGTCTGCTCTTGTCTGTGATTGGCTGTCGTGTTATGTGTGCTAATTGGTCCGTTGGTCTGTCTATCATGATGTGTGTGTTATGATGTATGTTTGAATATCATGACACCTCACTATTTCTGTCTCTCTCTTCAATCTCTCTACAGAGCATCCTAACGACCTCCTCTGTGCCTCGCAATTGTGCCAAGCAGGACACGATTGCCATCGGCTTGCGAGCTTTCCCTGAGCTCTTCTTGTGGATCTCTGACAGGTTCTCCCACCAAGTATGTCCTATACTCCCGGGACCTGTTTCATCATTTGCACAAAATTCACTCCAAAGGGGCCATCCATTCCCTTTGAGATATTTTCTGATCTCTTCTTCCCATACGGGACACTGCCCTACTCTACTGGTCGCTGCGACCTTGAATTCTTGGCAGTTCAAAAGGCGTTCCATTGCCTTCATTGCCATTTTCTCTCTCTCTCTGGGTTCGCTACTGAATTTGGAACAGGGGGTGATAAAGTGGTGATGTAAACAGGGGTATGGCTTACGCTAATTTCCAGCCTACAAAACCCCCGACAGTTTTACGCAACAAAATTTCTGAGGTTTACCTTATATCCCTGTTAGTACGCATGCATTAACACACTTCCGAATCTCGGAGGTTTGATCAGAGTCGTTCTCACACTTGTGATTTTTCTGTTTCCAATTGGATTCTAATTCAAATTTGGGTTCTCTTTAAGTGATCGGCCACTTCTAGGTCGAGTCCCATCAGAGGTTGCCACTAAATGTTGCTAAATGTTTTCTCTCTTTTGTTGGCTCTGAATATGGCGGTCAATATGGTCGCCTTCCTTAATTCTAATTACGTTTACTCTAGAGTCGCCAGGTATCTTTCGATACCGCCACAAGGTTCAAACTGAATACTGATCAAAGACTTGATACACCTGTCAGTTAGTTCAAAGTCAATGCTTATCTATTTACACACACAGTTAAATATACTCATGCACAAATACTACAGACTAAACTATCACTACTGCTAAAGCCTATACTTAGCTTCGGGCGCCCACTCAGTCAGAGGAACAATGGCCGTTGTTCGGTTCTGAGGCTGCTGGGGTGGAACTGGTACAGGGAACAGCTAAGGTCGTCCGTCTGGTAGCGAGCGTTGAACTTGGACTTACTTGCTTCTGGTGCAGCTGGTGGACAGGTCTCTCCTCGGTGAGAGC
Source organism: Scyliorhinus torazame (assembly GCF_047496885.1). Lineage (NCBI taxonomy): Eukaryota > Metazoa > Chordata > Chondrichthyes > Carcharhiniformes > Scyliorhinidae > Scyliorhinus > Scyliorhinus torazame. The sequence continues at coordinate 94,144,462 of NC_092721.1, read as the reverse complement.
TGGGTCCAAGAGAACGATTCTCTCTTGGGGGCTCCTTCTTATACCGAAAGGGGCTTCGCGCTCTTTTGGGCGGGCCTTGAACTTGGCCCCAATCAATTGGGCCGTTTCTTGATCATTGATATTGATCTCATCCAATAAAGGGGTGGGTGCCCTGATGGCTGGGCGTGTCCCAGGTGGCCGTTGGCCTGCTTTGTTCCTGTCTCCTCTGGTGCCGGGGAGTCTGCCTTAGTATCGGTTATTCAAATGTTACTCTTTTGCTCCCGGAGATGGGCCATTAGTATGCTAATGAGCCTACAGTTTTGGTCTTGTCTGGGAGCTGCGGCTGCAATCAACAGACAAACCCTGAACCTGCTTGTTTTCTCAGTATTGTCCATTTTCCCTGCAATCTTTGCAAAGTGTCCATTTTGTAATCGGGAAATGGCAATTCCAGGTGGCTACACTCCCAACTTTGATCCTGCCATAACTATTGATCTGTTCAAACCAACAGTTATTTAACTTATTTAAATGATTGCTTATTGAATTATTTGATTTGCTCACTCCTATTTATTATTTTCACATAATAATGTTTGTGAGCTTTGTTCTACTCACACCTGAAGTTATTATATAGTGAAACCTGTAAAGTAAAGTTGAAAAAAACCTGACCTTTTTGCCACTACCTCTCTTCATTTGTTTGTTGTTTTTTAATTGATGGTTGGAATGTGCCTGGGGAAATCAATCTAGTAATGATTAGCTGTGCACTGCTAGAACATGTAAATGGTAATAATTGACGGGTGTATTGGTCGTCAGTGGAGATTTAAAAATTTGGATAGAACTATTCCAACGGCCTCATTGACCTAATTATTGCAACAATTGCAGCAAACACATAGGGCCTGATTCTCCCTAAAAATTTCAAAGTTAATGTGTGGCGGATTTTTCAGGGAGTTTCCCGCTGGCTCTGCCGGCGGGTCCCCCACCGCTATCCAATGACACTAGGTCCTGGGGAGTTTCTCACCAGTTTGGCCTACAATTTGAAGTTTATTTTAGCACTGGGGAGCCGAACTCAAAGATTGGGCCGCCATTTTGAAAGGGTGCCCCGATCTCTAAGTGAGCTTGTGGGTCCACCCTCATCCATGGGCAATGTCACCCCATACACAGATGGGCACTAACCCCCCTCCCCCACCCCACCCAAGTGAGGACACCCTGCTATGGGGACCTTGGGGGTCTGCCCTGTTCAGGCCCCCCTGAAGCTCCCTTGCAGCACCCCCTTCCTTCTAGGACCCCCACCCATCACCCAGACAACTTTCCGGAGGCTCCTACTTACCTGCTGTGCACTTCCCCCACACTTCAAACCTCCCCTCCACCCTCATTTCATGGGGATGGTCCCCACTGTTTAGCACAGGGCTAAATCGCTGGCTTTGAAAGCAGACCAAGGCAGGCCAGCAGCATGGTTCAATTCCCGTAACAGCCTCCCCGAACAAGCGCCGGAATGTGGCGACTAGGGGCTTTTCACAGTAACTTAATTGAAGCCTACTTGTGACAATAAGCGATTTTCATTTCATTTCATTGCCCCTGACCTTTGGCAGTGCTACCCTGACACTCAGGCACCCTTGCTCTGCCACCCTGTCACTCAGGCAGTGCTCCTGCTGGCTTGGCAGTGCTAACCAGGAACCTAGGCAGTGCCAGTGTGCCAGTGCCACGGTGCCCATGGTCTTGGGGGAGGGGAAGGAAGCCACCCTGTACTTACCCTGACCACCCTGGGATCTCTGGTGGCCCAGGAGTCCCCCCAGGTGTCATTCTACCTGGCCCACGCTTGTGTCTTGATACTGTAGGAGGTGTGAAAAACTGATTGGAGACATCCAAACATTAATTTTCTAATTATACAAACTATACAAAAAGGGCAAAAATAAGGAAACAATGAAATCTTCCAATATATTCTTGACTGCCAAGTACCTGAAATCATAAAATTAATCCTAGAAAGTAAAATACTTGCTGAGTCATTGAATAAAATGTCATAATCTACCAACTTGTAACAGTCATTATTTGGGAAGGAAACATAATGTGGCATCTATTAACTGTAAATGTTACGTCTCAAAACTGTACTTGAAAAATCAAGAGTCTCCATTGTTCTCCCTTGTTCTTAGAGTCATCGACCTTTACAGCAGAGTAAGAGGCTCTTCAGCCCATCGCATCCATGCCGACCATCAATACGTATTCTAATCCCATTTTCTAGCACTTGGTCCGTAGTCTTTGCAGTGGCATTTCAAGTGCTCATCTAAATACTTATTTTTAAAAAGAATTTAGAGTACCCAATTATTTTTTTTTCCCAATATGAGGGGCAATTTACCGTGGACAATCCACCTAACCTGCACATCTTTGGGTTGTGGGGGTGAAACCCCCCGAGAGAATGTGCAAACTCCACACAGACTGTGACCCAGGGCCGGGATTCGAACCCAGGTCCTCAGCGCCGCAGTCCCAGTGCTATCCACTGCGCCACATGCCACCCTTTCTAAATACTTCTTAAAAGGTGTGAGGGTTCCCACCTCTACCACACTTTTAGGCAGTGAGTTCCTTATTCCAACCACACTCTGGGTGAAAAAGCTTTTCCTCTCATCTTCTCTAAACCTCCTGCCCATTACTTTAATTTTATGCCCCCTGGTTATTGGCCCCTCAGTTAAAGGGAATGATACCTTCCTGTCCACACTATATGTGTCCCTCATAATTTTATACACCACAATCAGGTCCCCCCTCAGTCTTCTCTGCTCCAGGGAAAACAACCCCAGCCTATCCAGTCTCTCTTGATAGATGAAACAATCCAGCCCATGCAACAACCTGGCGAATCTCCTCTGCACCCTCTCCAGTGCAATAATTTCCTTTCTATAGTGTGGTGACCAGAACTGCACACAGTTCTCCAGCTGGAGCCTAACCAGCATAACATTCTCTTATATTCAATGCCTTGGTTAATAAAGGCAGGAATCCCTTAGGCCTTCTTAACCATCTTATCAACCTGCTCTGCTGTCATCAGAGATCTGTGAACTTGAACACTAAGGTCCCTTTGATCTTCTGTACTTCCCAGGGTCGGACCATTCGTTGTATATTCCCTTGCCTTGGTATTCCTCCAAAAAATGCATTACCTCACACTGTCCATGTTTAAATTCCATTTGCCACTCTTCTGCCAAACCATTTATAACCATTTGTCACAGTAGCTGCAGGATTGAGCATTAGTTCCAACTTCTACATAGAACATAGAACATACAGTGCAGAAAGAGGCCATTCGGCCCATCGAGTCTGCACCGACCCACTTCAGCCCTCACTTCCACCCTATCCCCGTAACCTAGTAACCCCTCCTAACCTTTTTGGTCACTAAGGACAATTTAGCATGGCCAATCCACCTAACCTGCACGTCTTTGGGCTGTGAGAAGAAACCGGAGCACCCGGAGAAACCCACGCAGACACGGGGAGAATGCGCAGACTCCGCACAGACAGTGACCCAACGGGAAATCGAACCTGGGACCCTGGCGCTGTGAAGCCACAGTGCTATCCACTTGTGCTACGGTGCTGCACAATTTCTCTTTAAATAAGCAAATTTTGTGTTCTAATTTTAATGATTTTTGAGATCATGTGCAATTGCTACAAAAGTTAGATTACACCTGAGGCTGAAGTATGCTCGGCATTCAGTACATCAGCTAAATCCAAGCTAATAATAGTCACATATAAATATACCAAGAATTTACAGAGTACTGTACATGACAGCCAATGATATTCTGAAAGAATAATGTGGAATATCTAACGCAAATATTTTCTGCGATCAATTGGCTTCATATGTGAAGTAACCCCTCTATATCTTACTGAGATTATAATTAATTATTTTTCGTCCTTCAATAGTTGTAGCTACCTTGTAAGTTTAGTTAAATGCTTACATTCTCAGTTTTCCTCTGAGCATAATTTATATTCACCCGCGTTATAATTTCAAATGCGAAGCGATATGAATTGATGGTTTTATATTATCAATATAATCAGTTTTCTTAAATATTTCATTCAGCTAATTTGCTGTATTCTTGCCTCACTCCAGGCCTTAAAAGCAGAAACTATGCTAACGGTCCCATGTGGAACTCAAGAGGGTTCAATGTCATCAGGGAAGCTGTACTTTGAAAAGCTGCTAAAGTAAAATCTTTTCTGCTTGTTTCCTTGTGCAGTAGGTTTAACATAAACATAAACAAACTCTTTGCAAAAGTAATTATATAAACTTAATGCAGATAAAAATATTGGAGCACAAATGGCCGCAAAACTGACCCCCTGCCAGACATCGCTCTGGGCAAGTCAGTCGAATGGGTAATAGTAATGCCCACTGCTTGTATGCAAAGTGGGCAGATTGAGACATCAGTCAGAGTGAGCAGGAGACTGAGACGATACTTCTGTATTAGGCCTTGCGAATCCAGCTAACACCTTCTCTTAAATACACAAAGCTGAACATGCATGCAGCAGGGTGGTCGCAAACAGGGTATGGTGGCACCCTGGCACTCCTCTGATACCTGGATACATTGTCACTGCCAGCCTGGCACCCTGGCAGTGCAGGGTTCCAGGGGCACTTCATGAATGGCAGTGCCAGGGTGCCTAGATGGCAGGTTGGTATTGCCAGGGTTCAGGCCCGGGGATGGAGGCAGGGGGAGGGGTTGCGGGGGGTCCTTGCCAAGTACAGATCAGCTCGCCAGTGGGAAATCCCTTTAAGTACGACCTCGTTGGAGAGAAATTACCCGAGGCTAAAAGAAACGGCAGAGTGCCATTGGATAGTGGGGTGTTTCTCAACGCTACAGACGCTCAGTAACACCTCGGTGAACACCCCCGGCAGCAGGCTTTAACTTCAGTTCACTGGATCATGCCCCAGGTCAGAGAAAGGCCAGATTACGGCCTTTTTAAGTGAGTGGTCCCTTATTTTTAAACAGGGGCTCCTAGTTCTAGATTCTCCGACAAGAGGAGACATGCTCTCCACATCCACCCTGTCAGGATCTTAAAGGTTTTGATCAAGTCATCTCTTATTCTTCTAAACTCTACTGGATACAAACCTAACCTGTGCAATCTTTCCTCATAAGATAACCTACCCATTCCTGGTATGAGGTAAGTAAACCTTGTCTGAACTGCTTTTAACACATTTACATCTTTCCATAAATAAAGAGACCAATAGTATACACAATACTCCAGATGTGATCTCACCAATGCCCTGTGTAACTGAAGCATAACCTCACTATTTTTGGTACTCAATTTCCCTCACAATAAATGATAAAATTCAATTAGCTTTCCTGATTATTTGCTGTACCTGTATACTTACCTGGGGCACCCAGATCTGTCTGCACTTCAGAGCTTTGCAATCTCTCATCATTTAGATTATAAGCTTATTTTTTATTCTTCCTGTTAAAATGGATAACTTCACATTGTCCACATTATGGTCCATTTGCCCGATTTTTGCCCAGTCACTTAAATTATCTATATCATTTTGTAGCCTCCTTACATCCTCTTTACAATTTCCTTTCCTACTTATCTTTGTGTCATCAGGAAATTTATCAACCATACCTTCAGTCCCTCCATCCAAGTCGTTTATATAAATTGTAAAAATTTGCAATCCCAGTACTAATCCCTGAGGCACACCACTTGTCACACCCAGCCAACCAGAAAAAGACCCATTAATGCCAACCTTCTGTTTCCTGTTAGCTAGCCAATCTTCAGTCCATGTCAATACGTTACCCCCTACACCAGTGGTTCCCAAACTGTGGTCCACAGACCACTGGTGGTCTATGAGAATACTGCATGGAAAACAAATAATACAATTACGTGTACCTCGTATGTATCATAATCAATGTTATATTATTATTGACAATGTAATTTGCTTCACAAACATCCTTGTGCAATTAAATCAGCAACGTATTTGTGAGTATGTATCATAAACTATTAGAAATAGCTCTGCTTTTAATATCCTTGGTATATAAGTTTGACTCCTGTCAGCCAGAGGCTATGTAAAAAATAATGTTTAAAACAGCTTGCATATATTGTGATCCACAAAATGTTTCGTGACGATAAAGGAAAAGGTTGGGAATGGCTGCCCTACATCAGAAGCTTTTATTTTCTGCAATAACCTTTGACTTGGCACCTTATCATAATGGTGACCATGTGGCCATTGATTGTTGTAAAAACTCATTTGGTTCACTAATGTCCTTGAGGGAAGGAAATCTGCCATCCTTAACTGGCCTGGCCTACATGTGACTCAAGATGCAGGGAAATGTGATTAATTCTTAATTGCTCAAGAGGGCAATTAAGGATTTACTACAAATGCTGGCCTCACCATTGATGGCCCCATCTCATTAATACATAAACAAGTGGGCCAAGGCATTTTATAGGAGCATAATGAAAAGAAATCTGCCACTGAGCCACGTATGGGGATATTAAGTCAGATAACCAAAGTCTTTGACAGAGGTAGTTTTTAAGGAGTGTCTTAAAGGAGGTAAGTAAGGTTACGAGGCAGAGATGAGTGAATAGGGAATTTATCTATCTATCTATCTATCTAATGTTTATGAATATGTCTGTCTATCTATCTATCTATCTAACTATCTACCGATCTATCTATCTACCGATCTATCTATCCATATGTTTGTCAATCTGTCTGTCTATCTATCTATTTTTCTAGCTATCTAGCTATCTATCTATCTATCTCTCTACCTATCTATCTGTCTATCTATCTATCGATCTGTCTATCAATCTATCTATCTATCTATCTTCTATCAATGTATGTATGTATGTATGTATCTATCTATCTATCAATATACCTATCGATCTATCTAACTATCTATCAATATACCTATCTATCTATCTACCTAATTTCTAGGCAAGTCTGGGGCCTAGACAACTAAAGGCACAGCCGACAATGGTGGAGCAAGGAAAATCAGGATGCTCAACAGGCAAGATTTAGAGGAGCAAAGATATCTTGGAGGTGTGGGGCTGGAGGAGGTTACCGAGACAAAAAGGAGAGGCCAAGGAGTGATTTGAAAAAATGAGCATTTTAAAATCAAAACATTGCTTGGCCAGAAGCCAATGTAGGTCAGCGAACACAGGAGTGATAGGAAAATGGGGCTTGGTGCAAGTTAAGAAATGGGCAGTAGAGTTCTGGATGACCTCAAGTTTATGACGGGTAATGTGCGCGAGACCAGCCCGGAGCTTTTAGGAATAGTAAAGTCCAGAGGGAAGAAAGGGCAGAGAATGTACTCCGAGTGGGAATTAAATGTTCGCCACCAGGAGTGGCTCGATAGCAACACTATTGACTTGCTAATTCCTGGAGGACATAGCTCCTTGACTGTGCCTTTGTCAGAACCAACATCAGAAAAAGGCCTGCTTGACCTTTTCCTCACAAATCTACCTATCAAAGTTGTGTCTCTCAGTGATATTATTAATAGGCGTGACGACCCAAACTACTCTTGTGGAGATTAAGTGCACTCATCACAGAACGGACACCTTGCATCATGTTATGTGATATAATCGCCATGTTAAATGGAACAGGTCACTTCCGGGTGCGGCGATGACCAGCTAAGTCGCATGTTTCGGCAGCTCCTGGTGGAACGGACTTTTGGGCCCTTAATAGGAGCCCCAACGGCAATTTTAACGGCAAATAACACTGTGCGGTAATCCAGAAGGGAATCCCCCCTGGACACGGATGGAAAAAAGAGAGGAAAGTAGCCGGATTGTGATGGATCCTCTAGAGCAGCGGCCAGGAAGGCAGGCACACAGCAAGATGGCGTCGGAAGGAGGCAGTTTAATATGGGGCCCTGACCAACAAGAGTTCCTGCGGCGTTGCGTAGATGAACTCAAAAAGCAGATGAAGAAGGAGCTGTTGGCCCCGATATTACAAGCGATTGAGGGCTAAAGGAGGAGCAAAAGACCCAGGAACAGGAGCTTCGGGTCGTGAAGGCAAAGGCTGCTGAGAATGAGGACGACATACAGGGCCTGGTGGTGAAAACGGAGATCCACAAGGCACAACACAAAAGACGTGTGGAAAGGCTGGAGGTGCTGGAGAATAATGCGAGGAGGAAGAACCTAAGGATTCTTGGTCTTCCCGAAGGTGCAGAAGGGGCGGACATCGGGGCATATGTGAGCACGATGCTGCACTCGTTAATGGGATCGGAGGCCCCAACGGGTCCGCTGGAGGTGGAGGGAGCCTATCGGGTTATGGCGCGAAGACCGAGGGCTGGAGAAATTCCTCGAGCAATAGTGGTGAGATTTCTCCGATATAAGGACAGAGAGATGGTCCTCAGATGGGCAAAGAAAACTCGGAGCAGTAGGTGGGAGAACGCGGTGATCCACGTATATCAAGATTGGAGTGCGGAGGTGGCGAGAAGGAGGGCAAGCTTTAATCGGGCCAAGGCGGTGTTGCATAAAAGGAAGGTCAAATTCGGAATGCTGCAACCGGCAAGGCTGTGGGTCACACATCTAGGGAAACACAACTACTTCGAAACGGCAGATGAGGCGTGGACATTTATTGTCGAGGAGAAGCTGGAGTGAGCGGGCCAGAAAAAGAACGTTTGGGACAAAGTGGGGGGTGAATATGTGGGATGAAGGGGGGAAAAGGGGGAAGAGATGACTTCCCAAGTTGTTAAACCTGCGACCCTGTAACTTTTCTCTCTTCCCCATGTCGTGGAGGAGGGGGTGAGGGAGGATGAGGAGCTGAGGGCGCCGGCCATTGGGGGCGGGGCCAAAAGGGAAGCGCGGGCTTTGTTCCCGTGCTATGGTAATCACGGCGGGAACAGGGAAGCAGGAAGGAGGGGGCCTCGCACAGTGTGAGCCGAGGTCACGGGGGGAAGCCGTGGTCGGCCAGAGTTTGCTGACTTCTGGGAGCAACATGGGGGGTGCAATTACGCTAGTTTGGGATCTAGCGGGGGGGGGGGGAGTTAACTGGGTTGCTGCTGCTGGGGAGAAGGGGGAGCTGGTATGGGAGGGGGGGGTCGGGGCGGGGGGGCGCCGCCTGGGGGAGATACAGCTACGTGGGAACCGGGTGAGGAGCTGGATTGAAAAAGGAAATGGCTAGTCGTCAAGGGGGGGGGTAAAGAGCCCCCCAACCCGGTTGATCACGTGGAATGTGAGAGGGCTGAACGAGCCGATTAAGAGGGCACGGGTACTCGCACACCTAAAGAAACTTAAGGCAGATGTGGTTATGCTTCAGGAGACGCATCTGAAGCTGATAGACCAGGTCAGACTACGCAAAGGATGGGTGGGGCAGGTGTTTCACTCGGGGCTAGACGCAAAAAACAGGGGGGTGGCCATACTAGTGGGGAAGCGGGTAATGTTTGAGGCAAAGACTATAGTGGGGGTAGATACGTGATGGTGAGTGGTAAACTGCAAGGGGAGGCGGTGGTATTAGTGAACGTGTATGCCCCAAACTGGGATGATGCCAATTTTATGAGGCGTATGTTAGGACGAATCCCGGACCTAGAAGTGGGGAAGTTGGTAATGGGTGGAGACTTTAATACGGTGCTGGACCCAGGGCTGGACAGATCGAGGTCCAGGACCGGAAGGAGGCCGGCTGCAGCTAGGGTGCTTAAGGATTTTATGGAGCAGATGGGAGGAGTAGATCCCTGGAGATTTAGTAGACCTCGGAGTAAGGAGTTTTCATTTTTCTCCCATGTCCACAAAGTATTTTCACGAATAGATTTTTTTTGTTTTGGGAAGGGCACTGATCCCAAAGGTGACGGGGACGGAGTACACGGCTATAGCCATTTCGGATCATGCTCCACACTGGGTGGACCTGGTGATAGGGGAAGAAAAACAACAGCGTCCACCCTGGAGAATGGACTTCGGATTATTGGCAGATGAGGGTGTGTGTTTAAGGGTGAGGGGGTGTATTGAAAGGTACTTGGAACTTAATGATAATGGGGAGGTACAGGTGGGAGTGGTCTGGGAGGCGCTGAAGGCAGTGGTTAGAGGGGAGCTGATATCTATTAGGGCACATAAAGGAAAGCAGGAGGGTAGGGAAAGGGAGCGGTTGTTGAAAGAACTTCTGAGGGTGGATAGACAATATGCGGAGGCACCGGAGGAGGGACTGTACAGGGAAAGGCAAAGGCTACATGTAGAATTTGACTTGTTGACTACGGGTAATGCAGAGGCACAATGGAGGAAGGCAGAGGGTGTACAGTACGAATATGGGAAGAAGGCGAGTAGGTTGCTGGCCCACCAACTGAGGAAAAAGGAGCAGCGAGGGAGATAGGGGGGGGGGGGGTGAGAGATGAGGAGGGAGAGATGGAGCGGGGAGCGGAGAGAGTGAATGGAGGTTTCAAGGCATTTTACGAAAGATTATATGAAGCTCAGCCCCTGGACGGGAAGGAGAGAATGATGTACTTTCTGGATCAGCTGGAATTTCCTAAGGTGGAGGAGCAGGAGAGGGCGGGACTGGGAGCACAGATTGAGACGGAGGAAGTAGTGAAAGGGATTGGGAGCATGCAGGCGGGGAAGGCCCCGGGACCAGACGGATTCCCAGTTGAATTCTATAAGAAATATTTGGACTTGCTGGCCCCGTTACTGATGAGAACCTTTAATGAGGCGAGGGAAAGGGGGCAGCTGCCCCCGACTATGTCAGAGGCAACGATATCGCTCCTCTTAAAGAAGGAAAAAGACCCGCTGCAATGCGGGTCATACAGGCCCATTTCCCTCCTGAATGTAGATGCTAAGATTCTGGCCAAGGTAATGGCAATGAGGATAGAGGATTGTGTCCTGGGGGTGGTCCATGAGGACCAAACTGGGTTTGTGAAGGGTAGACAGCTAAATACAAATATACGGAGGCTGCTAGGGGTAATGATGATGCCCCCACCAGAGGGGGAAGCGGAGATAGTGGTGGCGATGGATGCCGAGAAAGCATTTGATAGAGTGGAGTGGGATTATTTGTGGGAGGTGTTGAGGAGATTTGGCTTTGGGGACGGGTATATCAGGTGGGTACAGTTGCTGTATAGGGTCCCGATGGCGAGCGTGGTCACGAATAGACGGGGGTCTGACTATTTTCGGCTCCATAGAGGGACGAGGCAGGGATGTCCTCTGTCCCCGTTATTGTTTGCACTGGCAATTGAACCCCTGGCCATAGCACTGAGGGGTTCCAGGAAGTGGAGGGGAGTACTTAGGGGGGGAGAAGAACACCGGGTATCTCTGTATGTGGATGATTTGTTGCGATATGTGGCGGACCCGGCGGAGGGGATGCCAGAGATAATGCGAATACTTGGGGAGTTTGGGGATTTTTCAGGGTATAAACTGAACATGGGGAAAAGTGAGTTATTTGTGGTGCATCCGGGGGAGCAGAGCAGAGAGATAGAGGATTTACCGTTGAGGAAGGTAACAAGGGACTTCCGGTACCTGGGGATCCAGATAGCCAAGAATTGGGGTACATTACATAGGCTTAATTTAACACGGTTGGTGGAACAGATGGAGGAGGATTTCAAGAGATGGGACATGGTGTCCCTGTCAATGGCAGGTAGGGTGCCCGCGGTTAAAATGGTGGTCCTCCCGAGATTCCTTTTTGTGTTCCAGTGCCTCCCGGTGGTGATCACGAAGGCTTTTTTCAAAAGAATTGAGAAGAGCATTATGAGTTTTGTGTGGGCTGGGAAGACCCCGAGAGTGAGGCGGGGATTCTTGCAGCGTAGTAGGGACAGGGGGGGGCTGGCACTACCGAGCCTAAGTGAGTACTACTGGGCCGCCAATGTTTCAATGGTGTGTAAGTGGATGGGAGAAGGGGAGGGAGCGGCATGGAAGAGATTGGAGAGGGCGTCCTGCAGGGGGACTAGCCTACAAGCAATGGTGACGGCGCCGTTGCCGTTCTCACCAAAGAAATACACCACAAGCCCAGTGGTGGTGGCTACATTGAAAATTTGGGGGCAGTGGAGACGGCATAGGGGAAGGACGGGAGCTTCGGTGCGGTCCCCGATAAGAAACAATCATAGGTTTGTTCCGGGGAGAATGGATGGGGGATTTGGAGCATGGCAAAGAGCTGGGGTAGTACAACTAAGAGGTCTATTTGTAGATGGGACGTTTGCGAGTCTGGGAGCGCTGACGGAGAAATATGGGTTGCCCCAAGGGAATGCATTTCGGCATATGCAATTGAGGGCTTTTGCGAGACAACAGGTGAGGGAATTCCCGCAGCTCCCGACGCAGGAGGTGCAGGATAGAGTGATCTCAGAGACATGGGTGGGGGACGGTAAGGTGGCGGACATATACAGGGAGATGAGGGACGAGGGGGAGATCATGGTAGATGAGCTGAAAGGGAAATGGGAAGAAGAACTGGGGGAGGAGATTGAGGAGGGGCTGTGGGCTGATGCCCTACGTTGGGTAAACTCATCGTCCTCGTGTGCCAGGCTAAGCCTGATACAATTTAAGGTGCTACACAGGGCGCATATGACTGGAGCACGGCTTAGTAAATTTTTTGGGGTAGAGGATAGGTGTGCGAGATGCTCGAGAGGCCCAGCGAACCACACCCACATGTTCTGGTCATGCCCGGCACTACAGGGGTTCTGGGTGGGGGTGGCAATGGTGCTTTCGAAGGTGGTGGGGGTCCGGGTTGAACCAAGCTGGGGGTTGGCTATATTTGGGGTTGCAGAAGAGCCGGGAGTGCAGGAGGCGAGAGAGGCTGACGTCTTGGCCTTTGCGTCCCTTGTAGCCCGGCGCAGGATATTGTTAATGTGGAAGGAAGCCAAACCCCCGGGTGTGGAGACCTGGATAAACGACATGGCAGGGTTTATAAAGTTAGAACGGATTAAGTTTGTGTTAAGGGGTTCGGCTCAGGGGTTCACCAGGCGGTGGCAACCGTTCGTTGATTACCTCACAGAAAGATAGAGGGAATGGAAAAGAAGTAGACAACAGCAGCAACCCGGGGGGGGGGGGGGGGGGCGGGGAGGAAGGAATCGGACGGACTCTCAGGGATGTTATTGTATATGTATAGGTATTTGGTATATGTAATTGTATATTGGATTGTTGGACTGGATTTTTGGAGAGTATTTATTTTGGACAAGGCAGTTGCCATTTAATTTTGTTTTTGTTTATATATTACTTATTTATTTGTTTAAGACTGGCCACTGTTATTTATATTGTTTTATTGTTGTGTAAAAGAAACACTACGTATTGTTATGTTTGGCCAAAAATCTTGAATAAAATATATTTTTTAAAAATAAAATTAAATGGAACAGGTTAAGAACAGATCTAGCAACTCAAAACTGGGGCATCCATGAGGTACTGTGATTATCAGTAAAAGCACACAACAATCTGTATTCTCTGATCCAGTGTATCCCTCACTCTACCATTACCATCAACCTCAGGAATCAAACCGGTTTTCATGAAGAATAGAGGATTGGATTGGATTGGATTTGTTTATTGTCACGTGTACCGAGGTACAGTGAAAAGTATTTTTCTGCGGGCAGCTCAATAGATCATTAAGTACATGAGAAGAAAAGGGAATAAAAGAAAATACATAATAGGGCAACACAAGGTATACAAGGAGCAGCGGGTAGCTAAACATTAGGTGCCAACCTGGTGAAGCTACAACACTGGACTATGTGCATACTAAATAGTGGAAGCTGCATGCTACAGGCAGAGCTGAACAATTCCACGACCAACAAGCCCAACAAAAGTTCTGCATCCTACCACATCCAGTTGTGAATGGTGGTGGAAAATTAAACCACCAATGGGAGGAGGAGGCTCCATGAGTATCTCCATTCACAGTGATAGTACAACCTGGCATGTATCCACAAAAGATGAGGCTACACATCTTCGGACAATAAGGGGCAATCAACCTAACCTACATATCTTTAGACTGTGGGAGGAAACCGCTGCACCCTGAGGAAACCCACGCAGACACGGGGAGGAAGTGCAAACTCCACACAGATAGTAACCCGAGGCTGGATTTGAACCCGGGTCTCTGGAGCTGTGAGGCTGCAGTGCTGAGCACTGTGCCAACGTGCCACCCCATGTGGGACGATGAAATGGTTGTGTATACTGGATATAACAAATGAAATGGCATTTCGCCCAATCATCTTCAGCTGCTGCATCAATGACCTTCCCTCCATCAGAGGGAAGTGGGAATGTTTGCTGATCACGTGTTCAGTTTAATTCGCAACTCCGTAGATAATGACATAGTCTATTCCCAAGTGGAGGAAGATTGGATTCTATTCAGGCTTGGACTGATAAGTGGGAAGCAAAATTAACAGCCCCACATATGAGGCAATGGCCATCTCTAACAAGAGAGTCCAATCACTTCCCATTTCCCTCAGTAGAATAAGTGTCCCTGAATACCCAACATCAACATGCTGGGGCACACCATTGACCAGTAACCTAACTGGACCATCCATATAAATGCAGTAGCTAAGCTGGGTATTCTACTGTGACCCCAAAATCTGCCCACCATCTACAAGTGCCAGGAGTGTGATGGAATACTCTCCACTTGCCTGGATTAGTGCAGCTCCTACAACACTCAAGAAGCTCAACACCATCAAGGATAACAAAAACAGAAAATACTGGAAAGTTGCAGCAGTTGGCAGAACTGGCAGAGGATAATTCTTTGAATGCGGAAGTTGGTGGGGTGAAAAGTGAGGACAAGGAGGACCCTATCCTGGTTCTGGTACATAAGAACATAAGAACTATGAGCAGGAGTAGGCCATCTCACCCTTCGAGCCTGCTCTGCCATTTAATAAGATCAAGGCTGATCTTTTGTGGACTCAGCTCCACTTTCCCACCCAAACACCATAACCCTTTATTCCTTTATTCTTCAAAAACCTATCCATCTTTATCTTGAAAACATTTAATGAAGGAGCCTCAACTGCTTCACTGGGCAGGGAATTCCATAGATTCACAAACCTTTGGGTAAAGAAGTTCCTCTTAAACTCAGTTCTAAATCTACTTCCCCCGATATTGAGGCGATGCCCCCAAGTTCTGCTTTCACCCGCCAGTGGAAACAACCTCCCGCATCTATCCTATCTATTCCCTTCATAATTTTATCTGTTTTTATAAGATCCCCACGCATCCTTCTAAATTCCAACGAATATAGTCCCAGTCTACTCAACCTCCCCTCGTAATCCAACCCCCTCAACTCTGGGATTAACCTAGTGAATCTCCTCTGCACACCCTCCAGCACCAGTACGTCCTTTCTCGGGTAAGGAGACCAAAACTGAACACAATACTCCAGGTGTGGCCTCACTAACACCTTATACAGTTGCAGCATAACCTCCCTAGTCTTAAACTCCATCCCTGTAGCAATGAAGGACAAAACTCCATTCGCCTTCTTAATCACCTGTTGCACCTGTAAACCAACTTTTTGCGACTCATGCACGAGGACACCCTCTGCACAGCAGCAATTTTAATATTTTATCATTTAAATAATAATCCCTTTTGCTGTTATTCCTACCAAAATAGATAACCTTACATTTGTCAACATTGTATTCCATCTGCCAGACCCTAGCCCATTTACTTAAACTATCCAAAACCCTCTGCAGACTTCCGGAGGGCGATTCTCCCAAATAGATCCCAAGTGTTCGTGCCGTTGTGAATGCCATCGCGTTTCAAGACGGCGCAAACTGGGCCGGATATGACCCATTCTGTCCCCCACAGGGGGCCAGCACGGCACTGGAGTGGTTCATGCCACTCCAGCCCCCTTTCCCGGCACCAAATGGGCGCCGCGCCAACCTGCGCATGCGCGGGGGACTTCTTTAGCACGCCAGCCCCGACTCAACATGGCGTCGCTGTTCAGGGGCCGGCCGCGCAGGGAAGTAGGCCTGGGCGGGTGGGGTGGGGGGGGAGGAGAGGCCGGCCCGCTGATCGGTGGGCCCCGATCGTGGGCCAGACCCCATCGGAGGCCACCCCGGTGAAGGAGCCCCCCCACACAGGACGCCCCCGACCGTTCGCGCAGAGTTCCCGCCGGCAGCGACCAGGGGTGAACGGCACCGGTGGTACTCTGTCGCATCCGTGCGGCTGCTCGGCCCAACCAGGCCGGAGAATCGGCATCCCAGCCGATTCCAGCGGCCCACGGCCGGCGCCGCGCCAAACGTGCCAGCGCAAAGGGCGGCGATTCTCCACACCTCGGAGAATCGCGCACCGGCGTCGGGGTGTCGTGGCGCGGTTGCGCTGATTCTCCGGCCCGGCGCGGGGCTCGGTGAATCGCCCCCCCCCCCCCCCCCCCCCCCCGGTATCCTCTGCACTTTTTGCTTTACCACTCATCTTAGAGTCGTCTGCAAACTTGGACACATTGCCCTTGGTCCCCAACTCCAAATCATCTATGTAAATTGTGAACAATTGTGGGCTCAACACTAATCCCTGAGGGGCACCACTAGCTACTGATTGCCAACCAGAGAAACACCAATTATTCCCCACTCTTTGCTTTCTATTAATTAACCAATCCTTTATCCATGCTACTACTTTACCCTTAATGCCATGCATCTTTATCTTGTGCAGCAACATTTTGTGTGGAACCTTGTCAAAAGCTTTCTGGGAATCCAGATATTCCACAGGGAGGGGAAGGCCAATTCCAGCATGATGCCACCACCAAACACATCTTCCCCTCACTCCCCCTGTCAGCATTATGCAGGGACCATTCCCTCCAGGATACTCCGGTCCACTCCTCCATCACCCCCAACACCTCATCCTCTTCCTACGGCACCTTCTAATGCAATTGCAGAAGGTGTAACACCTGCCCCTTTACCTCACCCTGCTCACCATCCCATGGCCTAAACCCTCTTTTCAAGTGAGGCAGCACTTCATGTGCACCTCCTTCAATTTGGTCTATTGTATTTGATGTTCCCAATGTGGTCTATTCTACATTGGAGATACTAAACACAGACTGGGTGACTGCTTTGTAGAACATCTTTGATCCATCCACAAGCAGGACCCCTGTCTCTTGCCATTTCAACTCACCATCCTGCTTACATGTCCACATGACCGTCCTTGGCCTGCTGCAATGTTCCAGCGAAGCCCAAAACAAACTGGAGGAACATCACATCATCTTCCAATTATTACAGCCTTCTGGATTTAACATTGAATTCAACAACTTCAATCTGTGAACTCTCTCTTCCACCTTCATGCATGCGATTTTTCTTTCTACCAATTTATCTTAACTTCTTCCATCTGTTATACCCTCACCACTGTCCCCACGCCCCACCCCTTTGGGCCATCTGTTCCCTGTTCCCAGTTGCCCATTGACACACTGCTTACCTTTGTTCAGCCATTAACACATTCTGATCTCTTTATGTGCTACTATCAGCACCTTGCTTAGCCTAAATCACCTCCATTTATATTCCTTTTGTCTTTCTGTTCACGACATCTTTGTCAATCTTCACCTATCACTGCCCCCATATCCAGTCCCACCTTTTAACACCCCCCCCCCCCCCCCCCAACATTATGAATTTGACCCTATTTCCAGTTCTCTCTAGCTTTGACAAAAAATCATCCAGGTTCGAAACATTAGCTCCCTTCTCTCTCCACAGTTGCTGTCAGACCTGCTGTGATTGTCCAGTATTTTCTGCTTTTGTTTCAGATTCCAGCAACCACTGTAATTTGCTTTTACCATCAAGCATAAAGCACCCCGCTTGAATGGCACCTCATGCACCACTTCAAACATTCACTCCCTCCACTACCAGTGCACTGTGGCTGCAGTGTGTACCATCTACATCATGCACTGCTGCATCTGACCATGGTCCCTTCAACACCATGATCAAACACATGACCTCTACCACCTCGGGCAGCAGAAGCATGAGAGCACCATCACCTGCAAGTCACATACCACCCTGACTTGGAACTATATCGTCCTTCCTTCACTATCGGTAAGTCAAAATCCTGGATCTCCCTGCCTCACAGCATTGTGGATGTACCTACACCACATGGACTGCACAGTTCAAAGGTGCCCCCCCCCCCCCCACCACCACCTTGCCAAAGACAATTAGTGTAGGCAATAAATGCTGGACTTGCTTGTGACAGCCAAATCCCATAAGTGGATAAATAGGATAACAAGTTATCGATAAACAATGGGTGTACAAGCAATTAATTGGGCATAATTTGAATAACAAATTCAGTTCACTTTGAATAACAAATTGTAATGGACAAAGTTACTTAACAAAGTGAGCAACTAAGCTGATAAAGGTAATTCAATAAAACCACCACAAAACAACACTAATAGAATCACTGAATGTTAAATTATATTATCTCATGCAATGTCTGAGACTATCATAAATTAATGAAGTTAAATTTAATTCCAGATATCTGGCAAGTTAACAGTATTTTAAAAGTCAGTCTGCTTGGACAGATTGGCTCCGAGGTGCTGCTGACTGCCAGTTTTTCAAGAACTTCTATGACCCTGAGTAGAATGTCAATAACCTTCTGCCTCTGCTGACAAGGATCATGCAAATATTCTCTTTTTATACCTAAGGACAATTGTTTGACAAATCAATTATCAAGAGTATGAGAAGGTTTCCAATCACTTCAACATGCAGGGCCCTGGTGCCTGAACACTTGTGCCTTTGTTTCCTACCAATCCATCAAAAGTGTCTCACACCAACATCTTTATGTCTCACTAAATGTTCTTTCTTCAGCCTAAATCTTCTAAATGTCTTTCTACCACCAGTAAATAATGTCTTGCTTATCTACATAAGCCTTTTAAGGCTGGATTTTTCGACGCATGTTTACTTAATCTCAAAGTAGTTTTTGTATGGGGCTTGATTGAGATTTGATAAGGCAAAATGCAAATACAACTCTGTAATTGTCCTATAACATCTCCTTTTTCTTTCATTGCCAGTTTTTCAAATGAATTCCATATGGCAATCAACAGAGGCCATGATAATGTCCAACGTTGGGAAGGTGTGTTCCAAGTGTGGTGGAACTCATCACTTTGCAAAGCAATTTCACGCCCAACAGTGGACCAAACAGGATCAGTCAACGAGATTGATGAGATGTTCATTGAAGACCTGTTTCTCATTGATCTGATTTCGACAAAGGACACAATGAGTCTGAATATGCAGAGTGAAGAAGTCTTATTGACCAGTTGCAGCAATAGTGATGGTGATGCTGATACCATCGAAGACAGATGGACAATTCCATTGATGTTGAATGGCACATTGATCAAATGCAAGCTCAACACGGAACGAGGGCCAACCTTCTCAGGTTATTCAATTTAAACGGGCTGTGAGTTAAACCGAAAGTTGTCAATCAAACAAGACTATTGAAAGGCTACAATGGGAATGAGATTGCAATGTTGGGAGCATGTGAACTTGAAGTATGGGTACACAACAAAAGTCACATCATATAATTTTCCATTGTGGATATGGAGCGCAAGAGTGAGGCATTGAGCAGCTGTACATTCCAGACAGCGCTGCGGCAGAGGATCATTGCAGCTGTCAACGAGATATAATGGAGCAGTTATACGGTGAGATAAAAGCAAAAGTTAAGGTGGAGGAAGATAAACCAGATGAAGAGATGGAGGAGCCAAAGGGAATTCCAGAATTCTGATTGACAGTCTTCAAAAAGGTGGATTTGCTCAGTGACCTGATACAGGAATATGACGAGCCTATCCTAAAGCATCTACAAGATATAAATGTAAAATGTTCAGATCCTGGACAGCCAATGAGTTTTACTCTGGAGTTTAAATTTGAGCCAAATGAATATTTCACAAAGGAGGCAGTGACAAAAACATACCAGATGGAGTTGCAACTTGAGAGTCAGACTTTTTCTTCTTTGATTCACAGGGTGCCAGATCGACTGGAAGTAAGAAAAAAACATCAATTGAATACCATTAAAATGAGGCAGAAGCATAAGGGTCAGGCTGCTGGTCAAACAGTTACAAAAACTGTACCAAATGACTTCCTTCAATGTTTTTAGTCCTCCTGAGGTTCCAGAGCATGGAGAGCTGGATGAAGGTTCTGCAGCAAGACTCGCTGCTGACTTTGAAATTGGTCACTTCTTGCATGATCACATAATTCCAGTTCTACTTCACAGGAGAAGCCATTGTAGATGATGATGATGATGATTACAATGATGATGATTACAATGGTGTTGATTATGATGATGATAATTACGATGACAATGATTACGATGAGGAAAGGGAAGAATTGGATGAAGAGCCAGAAGAGGAAGACTATGAAAGTCTATTTAGTTTATTTGCCAGTAGTGACGAGGTGATTACAAGTAGCACCCAATCTGCGCAGGACAACGATAAATGTGAAAGCTCTAAGATGGCGTGTGCAGAGGCTGAAAGGGAGATTGCAACTGCAGATAAATTAGCTGAGAGCAAATCAACTGCGAACAGCCAACTGGTAAATGAAGAAATAATTCCCATTTTGGAGAAACTGGCTCCAGAGAAGTACGACGATTTATCCTATGCCCAAGGAGTGGTTCCTGCAGTGGATTCCCAAGTACTCGAGGCCAGTCCATCAAACAACTTGCAGCAAGAACAGATGGATACATCTTCATGCATTTCTCCAATGAAAGATGAAGCATGTATCGTTATATCAGATGAGGATGAGCCACTGATTGAGGCTATAACACAAAGTGAAGAAGCAACACCTAATGTTGAGGACATTGATCCAGATAAGATACCAGAATGTGAGGGTGTGCAGATCATTCCTGAAGTCACAAACTTACCAGCAACTGCGAAAATGTTCAAAAGTATGCCGACATTGGATACTTCACCAGTTGATGGGGTTGCAGTACAGCGTTTGAGCGCAAGCACCATGGATCAACCAAGACTCCTCAATCCAGCAAAGGCTCCAGAATCAGCGATTGTGGAAGAAGAACCAGAATGAGCTTTCACAGCAGACGATCCAAATGCAGCTACTACAGCAGGCGATCCAAAAGCAGTTACTACAGCAGAAGATCCAGAAGCTGATATTGCAGCGAGGGACCCAGAAACAACTAATCCCTTGGCCGAGACCAGTAGCAAGGATGATGCCACTATAGCCAAGAAGAAAAGCAGATGGAAAGGGTGGATTATTGAAAAGAGAAGGAAGGGTAAGAAAAGAGTCGAGGACACAGTTGATCGACGGGGTAGCAGCCGCAACAATGAACAAACAAGCATCGGCAATAAGGCCAATGTACAAGAACACACACAGAGTAGGAAGCATTGCTTCAAAAGGCTAATAGAGTTGGTGACTCAAAGACCAGCCATAAAACAGGTGTTTTGAAAGCTGAAGCAAGTTCAAATATTTGGTCACGGTCCAAGAGACCAACCAGACGATGTCGTATTGAACGTGTAATAAACTATGTACAAGGGACTCGCTTAAAATTTTTATGCATATCATATTTTGTAAAGCCCAGTTACATTTGTAAACGTTAACAATTCCAAAGGAAGGGGATGTGGTGATATGCATGTGCATAGTAATGTATAGAGTCATCTATTAATGTATATAGTTATTGATACAACCTCCAACCAGCTGGTGGCGATAGAGATATGCCATGTGACTCCAGAGATCTGGCAGTTGGTAGTAAGTCATACTAGAAGACAGTCGCACTCAAAGTAGCTCTCAGAGAATTCACTGAATTCATTTATTCATTACCGTTTGTATCACAGTTCGTTAGTTATCTTTCCACGTGTTCATTGTTAATAACTATCTTATCGAAGAACTAGGGCCGGGATTCTCCAAGCCCACGCCGGATCGGAGAATCACCAATGACGCCGGAAATTCCCGCCACGCCGCACCGACGCCGGGATGTGATTCTCCGCAGGCGACCGGCCGAGGTCC
Source organism: Scyliorhinus torazame (assembly GCF_047496885.1). NCBI lineage: Eukaryota > Metazoa > Chordata > Chondrichthyes > Carcharhiniformes > Scyliorhinidae > Scyliorhinus > Scyliorhinus torazame. The sequence continues at coordinate 94,122,767 of NC_092721.1, read as the reverse complement.
CGCCGAGTTCCGTCGGTGTGGTTCCAATCTGGTAATTGAAGACTGATAGTTTCATTGAACTACAACCATCAGACTATTCTGGGAGTAAGCAAAGAATAGCGACAATCACATAATATAACATTCTCCATAATAAACACCTGTTAATACCGTTGAAACCTGCCTCGCTGCTCTGTCTGATGGGTGTGGGGGTGGGCCAGTCAGAGCTGGGGGGTGGGGGACAAGTGCGGGCCCCATGGGTAGATCGTCCTCCCCACCCTCCCTCCCTCCCCACCGCTGCCCTGAACGTCGACAGCACCCCCACCGCAGGGACCTGACGGGACCGTGTGATGGACTGTCCAGCTTGCATGCAGGGATCACCCAGGTGCAAGTTGCTACTGTGGGCCTGAGTCAGACATTGTCATATGATGTGGAGCATGGAGCTCATCGCACACCGGGTAGTCATCATCCTCCATCCTATTTACCAGACCCGCTGTTATCGCAAACCCAGGGCCCCCAGCTCATCACACCGTAGCTATGTACCATGGAAGGGTGTGCATGCGGGCGGTTTGGTGATGTGTGAGGTGAGGGGGTGTGGGTCTGGGATGGTGGTGTCCATGCCCCTGGCCAGAAACCACCCCCCTCCTCGTCGGTGAATCGTGTCACGATCAGTGCGTCCCCTGCGTGCTGGTCCTGGCGATGGCGTTGTGCGGCCTCCCATGCATGCCTGGGCCCCATGTCATGCTCATCGTCCCCCTCCTCTGCATCCTCCTCATCTGATGAGGCCTGCCCTTCCTCCTCTTCATCCAGTACACTGACCCTCTGCTGTGCTATATTGTGGAGGGTGCAGCAGGCCACCACGATGCGGGTGACACTCTCAGCCTCCTACTGGAGGGCCCCTCCAGAAAGGTCCAGACACCTGAAGCTCATCTTGAGGATACCGAAGCACCGCTCGATCACACTCCTGGTTGCTGTAAGAGTGTCATTGTATCGGGTCTCCGCGTCGGTCTGTGGCCTCCAGTTAGGCGTCATCAGCCACGGTAACCCCTGTCGCCCAGCAGGGAACCCCGCAGCCAGGGAGGGGTGCCCCTCGAACATGTTGGGGATCACCGAGTGTGCCAGGGTCAAGGCGTCATGTACACAGCCCGGGTATCGGGCGCAGACATGCATGATAGCACCTGTTGATCGCAGACCAGCTGTATGTTCATGGAGTGAAACCCCTTTCGGTTGGTCTACATCAGCCTGTTATCTGCTGGTGCCCGTAGGGAGACACGCATTCTGTCGATCACCCACTGGACCCGGGGCATCCCGGCGATGGCAGCGAACCCCGCTGCCCGTGCATCCTGCTGGGCTTGGTTCACATGGAACTGGATGTACTGGTCCGCTGGGGCATAGAGGGCCTCCGTGATGGCGCGGATGCACATGTACGCTGAGGCCTGCGAGATCCCGGACAGGTCCCCACTCAGCGCCAGGAAGGACCCAGTAAGATTTGTCTTATCTCTCGTTCATAGATAAGTCAGTCTGATTGGATGAATTGAACAAAGCTTTTATTTCTTCAAAGCACATTTTGATACATTCACACAAAATTAACTGGAAAATGCTTTCTCCGTGTCTCTCGAAGTGGCTCCTGAACAAGTAGAAACAGACTTTGAGATAAAAGTGACTTCAACAGAAATGTTTTTTGAAAAAGTCTATTCTCTGATAACTCAATTAAATCAGTTAGACGGATCACATTCTTTAAGGGAATTCTTATCTGGATTCAGCCCCTTATTTAGTTTCGTTGGTTCTAGTTCTCAACTGAGACCCCCCTTGATTCGTTCAGGAAAGTGTCAGTCACTTAACATGCAATTTGTTAATCAGACATTAATCAATTATCCCAAGTTAATTAAGTGTCCCACGTTCAAACTCCCTAGGCAGGATTCTCTGATCCAGAGCATTTTACGACGGCGTCATCTGGCGCCTAGGTGCAGCGATCTTGTGCCACACAAGTGGCCAGCACGGTTCTGGAGAGCCTGACGCTGCTCCAGCTGCCGAAACGGGCATCAGAACGGGCACCGCGGGTCCGCGCATGTGCACTGGGTTGCCGTCTCCACCCCGGCCCCGACTCAACATGGCGGAGAGCTACAGGGGCTCGGCGCGGAGGAACATAGGCCCCCACCAGGATGAGCCTGCCCGCCAATCACTATGCCCTGATCGCGGGCCAGGCCACCGTGGAGACCCCCCCCAGGAGTTGGATCCCCCCTCCCCTCCACCAGGCCGCCCGCCCTGCAACATGAACGGCGAGGTCCCGCCGGGTAGGACCATACGAGAACTGCGCCGACGGGACTCGGCCTAACTTGGCGGGCATTCGGCCCATCGCGCGGGGGAATCGCCGGGGGGGGGGGGGGTCGCATCGAGTGACCCCCAACCGGCGCCGCACCGACCGAGCCAGCGCCAATGGCACCGATTCTCAGGCGTCGGAGCGGCATTGTGTGATTCACGCCCCCCCCCCCCCCGGCGATTCTCCAACCCGCCGCTGGGTCGGAGAATCCCGCCCCCTATGTCACGTCTGGTCTCAGCTAGGATGCTGTTTCAATCTTGTTCAATGTACCTTCATATCAGATAATGTCAGATAATGTCAGAACTTGTAACACTTGATACAGTCACGGACAGTGTTTATAATTATAATCATAATTATAAGTTACTCATCAGTAATTTTCAGGAATCTTTTTTAGATAGTATTTTAAAGGGCCTCCCTCTATAATTGCTGAATCCAACAGACCCCATCACATGAAATGAAATGAAAATGAAATGAAAATCGCTTATTGTCACAAGTAGGCTTCAAATGAAGTTACTGTGAAATGCCCCTAGTCGCCACATTCCGGCGCCTGTTCCGGGAGGCTGTTACATACAAGTCCAGGGTGACCATCATCTCGACAGTCACCATAGCGGATGTCCTCCCCCATACACCTGTGGTGCCAGGTGTGCCATCATCTGGTAGATGTGTCGCACAGTCCCTCTGCTCATCTGTCGACTCCGACGGCATACCCAGCCCGGCAAGTCCTCGAACGATATGCAGCACCAGTAAATGCGGGGATTCATGCGGCGCCTCTATGCCACCTCCTCCTCCTCCTCGGACTGTTGGGTGGCCGACCCACCAGCCTGTGCGGCCGCCCCCTGCCCCTCTTCAGGCCGTTCCTCTGCTGCAAGATTCCCCTCCTCTCCGAGCAGCCCCCGCTCACACGGACAAAGGGTATCCCACAGGGCTGCGGCCATCACCACAGCGGCCACCATCGCAATGTCCGATTGCCATTGTCTGCAGGGGGTGAAAGGCCAACATGTTAGCATGACGTATACTCTCGTGCCCATCCAGGTACCATGGGCTACCTGGTGGCCCCGGTTGACACTGCAGGCCCTGCCCACGTATGTTCCCTGCACCCCTCCACCCGGTCCCTGGTCCTGGCGCTCGTCCCTGCTGCCTGGGGCACCATTGACTGGCACTGCCCTCACTGGGAGCTGCCTTGGGTGTGGCCCTGGGTGGCCCCCCGGTGGGTGGTTGCAGGTTGGGTGGGGTGTTCAGGGCCGGGGGTGCGCTGCGGCGTGGGGGGGTGGGGGGGGTGCGGTGCTGGGTGCACCCATACGGCCGGTACCACTGTGCAGAACCAAGGGCCGGGGTGGGTGGTCCGTGGGTGTTCAGCAAGTTGGCGGTCGGTGCCTGGGCACCGCCCACCTTACTTGGGGGGCACCCCGGCTGCTCGACCACCCCCCCCCCCCCCCCCACTCCCCCTCCCCTCTCCCGGACCTGGCTGGGCCCCTGTCCCCACCGCAGCCAGCACAGCCTGTGTCAGGGCCAGCAGCCCAGTCACTCCATGCCTTTTCCTACCTCCTACTGTACTTTCACCCCGCCCGGCGAGCGATGTATTTACGTCATTTGTGGGGTGCAGGAGCATCCCAATTTGGCATCAAACCGGCGTCTACCCTGTTTTCGGCATCGGAAGCTATTCTCCGACCAATCGCGTTTCGCGATTTTGTCAGCGATTTCAGAGAATCCCGCCCACCATGTCCCTATTTTGAGTAAAATCATTCCTGGAGGGAGGTATCCTTTCTTACAAAATTAAAATAAAATATTACAATTTCTATCCAGTATCCTAGCCACTGTTGGGATCTGGTCCAGGATCTGAATATTGTGCTTACAAATTTGGCGGGGAGGGTGGAGGCACGTCAGGCCTCCCAGAAGTGCCAGCAGCCAGAGCAAAGGGGCGACAGGTCATTCTGGATAAGAAACCTTGTTTTGGTCCATAATTGCACTTCAGGAGCGCCTTGGTTAGAAGGATGGGTTGTGGCCCAGGCAGGGCCGGTATATTATGTGGTCACTGTTAATGGGAAGATTGTCAGAAAGCACGTTGGCCTTTTGAGGAGCTGAGGGGTGGCGACCCCAACTTGGAGTCAACAAGTCCAGCCCACGTACTGAACACTCCTGTAACTCTGTCCAGCCAGGTGGAGCCACGGACTTGATTCTACTCAACCAGCTTGTACCTGTCGAAGCCGTGAGGCCAGTTCGCCTATCATTAAGGTGGTGCCTCCTGCGGTGGCACCGACTGTTGACCACTCAAGCAGCCAAAAGAGTGTCAAGACTGTGGCAGGGCTACAGAGGTCAGGAAGAACCCGGAGGTCTCGGGACTGATTCAATTTTTGATGGACTCTCTTTTCCCTGTTATCTCTGTTAACATTTGTAACTTCTGCATATAGTTTTTGGCGTAGTTGTAATATGGGAAGCACAGCCCCTCTAAGGAGGCAAGATCCACGGACCATAGGCTGGATTCTCCGTACCCCGCGCTGAAATTGCGGTCCGGCCAGGGCGGAGAATCCATTTCCCCGCACGGGACCGGCGGCGGTTCCCCGATTCTGCAGGCCGGAAAAGCGGCATACTCGCCACATAGCACCTACCTGGGTCATTGCTGGAGGCCCGCTCCACCATTCTCCGCCCCCGACTGGCCGAAGTCCCGACGGCGTGGTCCAGTCATGGTCCTGCTGGTCGGGAAACTAGCATGGCGGCTGCAGACTCAGTCCGTGGCCGCCCTGGTCGGGGGTGGGCTGATCTGAGGGCAGGGGGGGGCCTTATAAGTGGCTGGGCAATGTTTGGGCAGGCAGCCAGGGTCGGGCACGTGGCCGATCGGGGGGTCTATATTTAATGTCCAGCTCCGCGGTCGGAGTCCGCCATGGAGCACGTGCGGCCGCTGGAGGCCGCCATCGTGTGCATGTGCAGCCTCCGACCCGGAAGTGCGGGGGCCTGTATCTGCAACAAAAGCTGCTAGTTTTACGATGGTTCACTGCTAGCCCCCTGCACGGCTAGAAATATGTGGCCCTTTCATGCCAGTTTTTCTGATGTGAAAAGACCACAGTTTTTACGACGGCATGGGGACATAGTCCCAATAACAGAGAATCTAGCCCCATGTGTCCAGCTCGGTGACAAGGATGCAGGAGTGCACAAATTCCAAACAAAAAGGAGTTTGCATGGGGCCTTGGGCGCAGGATCCGGGCAGTGTGAGCCAGGGAGCCAAAGTGTTAAGACCTGTTGTCAAGATTTCTGTGCCTGTTACTTGACTGACTTTGCCTTTCTTCAATAAACCCCTTTGTTGTCTACTGGAAGCCCCCAGTGTATATCTTGATCCACCACAAGCTGATTCGCTCAATTTCACATTGCATTGTATCTCGCAGTGAAGCCAGACTGTGAGCAGTTTAGTACAGTTTTGTATGCAATGGGCGACTGTGTGGATGACATTTTAATTACCCTGGGGATCGATGAGGTTAACGTCACATATATCAAAGTCAGGATATATTGAAGACATGCTTCAAACTCTGCAAGAACACCTTCATGGAATGCCCAATGTTCAACAAAAGTATGCAGAAACATAGAAAAAGTAATGATTTGTAATGATTAGCAGAAGACTGTGAGTACGGTAATCCAAACGAGGAGCTAATTTGCGCCAGAAAAGTTGTTGGCGTGATGGATGGTGTGTTGCCAGATAATTTACAGTTCCGAGAAGACTAGATGCTGCATAAGGTGATCCGATTAAATAAGCTAGCCAAGATCAGGAGGCAGAACAAATCAGCAGACAGAGGAGAGACAGAGAGACGGCCCAAATCCCAAAGTAACAGATACAGTTGAATTTGTCAGCCGTAAAAAACAGAAAATAAAGAGAAGGGACACATGTGGCATGAAAAGCAATTTATAGTGGAAGCCCAGACTAGACTTGTTGATACCGGAGAGAAAGGTACGGGCACAGAATTGTTCCACCATACACACAGAATGTGGCGACGAGGGGATTTTCACAGTAACTTCATTGCAATGTTAATGTAAGCCTACTTGTGACACTAATAAAGATTATTATTACATGAAACCATTGGTGCAAAAAGATGGGGCATTTTTAGACAGCGGTAGAAAAACAGACAGAATTCTCAACAAAAAAAGGTTTTGAAAGGAAACAGAGTCCATGAAGTTGAAGATTCACAACACATTGAGATACCTGTCATGGGGAGGCAGTGAAAAATGAAGCAGAAAGTGTTGGAGTGCAGAGATCTGGGGCAAAATTCTCCGTAATCGGCGCGATGTCCGTCGACCGGCGCCAAAAACGGCGCGAATCCCACCTGCATCGTGCCGCTCCAAGCGTCGCTAAGTCTCCGGCCCGGAATGGGCTAGCAGCGGCGTGATGTTATTCGCGCTGGCTCACGTCGTGCGGCTTCATTCACGCCGTTCGGCGTCATGCACGTCGCGACGGCTCAAAAGACGCGCTGCTCCCCCACCCGACCAGAAGACCCGACCGGATGGCTGCCCGCCACTCAGCCACGAGGTTCCAGTCCCGCGACATCGAGGCGCTCCTGGACGCAGTGGAGCAGAAGAGGGAGGCACTGTATCCCGGACACGGCCGCAGAGTAGCCCCACGCCACAGCCGGCGTCTGTGGAGGGAGGTGGCAGAGGCCGTCAGCGCTGTGGCCCTGACACCATGGACAGGCACCCAGTGCCACAAGAAGGTGAACAACCTCGTCAGGGCAGCCAGGGTGAGCCACCCCCCCCCACCGCCCGATATCCATATCCCCCCTCCCCCATATCCCCCATATCCCCCTCCCCATATCCCCCCTCCCCCATATTCCCCTTCCCCATACCCCCCTCCCCATATCCCCCTTATCCCCCTCCCCATATCCCCACTCTCCCATATCCCCCTTATCCCCCTCCCCATATCCCCCCTCTCCCATATCCCCCTTATCCCCCTCCCCATATCCCCCACCCCCCATATCCCCCTCCCCCATATCCCCCATATCCATGCTCCCCCATAGCCCCACTCCCCACATCCCCCCTCCCCACATCCCCCCTCCCCACATCTCCCCTCCCCATGTCCCCCAAATCCCCCCTCCCCATATCCCCCTCCCCCATATCCCCCCTCCCCCATATCCCCCCTCCCCCATATCCCCCCTATCCCCCTCCCCATATCCCCCTCCCCCATATCCCCCCTACCCATAGCCCCCCTCCCCCATATCCCCCCTACCCATAGCCCCCCTCCCCCATAGCCCCCCTCCCCATAGCCCCCTTCCCCATAGTCCCCTCCCCCACAGCCCCCCATCCCCCCTCCCCCATATCCCCCCATCCCCCTCCCCCATATCCCCCCTCTCCCATATACCCCCTCCCACATATTCCCCATATCCCCCCTCCCCATATCCCCTCCCCCATATCCCCCTCCCACATATCCCCATCCCCATATCCCCCTCCCCATATCCCCCAGATCTCCCATTTGCCCCTCCCCATATCCCCCCTCCCCCATATCCCCCATATCCCCCTCCCCCATTTCCCCCTCCCTATATCCCCCATATCCCCCTCCCCATATCCCCCCTCCCCCATAGCCCCCCTCCCCATAGCCCCCCTATCCTCCCTCCCCATATCCCCCTCTCCCATATCCCTCCTCCCACATATCCCCCATATCCCCCCTCCCCCATATCCCCCCTCCCCATATCCTCCCTCCCCATATCCCCCTCCCTCATATCTCCCATATGCCCCCTCCCCATATCGCCCCTCCCCATATCCCCCATATCCCCCCTCCCCATATCCCCCCTCCCCCATATCCCCCCTCCCCATATCCCCCCTCCCCCATATCCCCCACATGCCCCCACCCCCATATCTCCCATATCCCCCCTCTCCCATATCCCCTCTCCCACATATCCCCCATCCCCCATATCCCCCATCCCCCATATCCCCCCCATATCCTCCCTCCCCCCCATATCCCCCCTCCCCCATATCCCCCATATGCCCCCACCCCCATATCTCCCATATCCCCCCTCTCCCATATCCCCTCTCCCACATATCCCCCATCCCCCATATCCCCCATCCCCCATATCCCCCCATATCCTCATCCCCCCCCATATCCCCCCTCCCCCATATCTCCCATATGCCCCCTCCCCCATATCCCCCCATCCGCGTCCAGGAGCTGGCAGTGGTGCCGGTCATGCGTGCCACCCAGGCCGACACCGCACGGGTGGCGTCCGCGGTGGAGGCAATGGGTGCGACGGTGTCAGACATGGGGAGCGGTTTGGGAGGCCTGGGGCTTTCCGTGCAGGCGGCGTCTGTGGCCCAGGACGTGGCTGCCCTCTCACAGGAGGCCATGAGCCAGCGCCAGTGGCAGATGGCAGAGGCGCTCAACTCCGTGGCACAGTCTCTGAAGGCCATAGCCCAGTCTCAGCAGGCCATGGCCCAGTCTCAGCAGGCCATGGCCCAGTCTCTGCAAGCCATGGCCCAGTCTCAGCAGGCCATCACTGAGGGCATCGGCGCCATTGCCCATGTGCGAGCCAGCGTCGCACAGTCACAGACAGGGATTGCCAACTCCCTGAGCTCCATGGCTGCAAACCTGCAGATCCTTGTCGATATCAACATTGGCCTCCAGGACTGGCAGCGCCAAATGTCGGGGGTGCGTCGGATGGCCAGTCCGTTCGCATCCCCCACCCATGTAGAGGCCCAGGGGCCATCAGGCACCCCGAGGGAGGAGGAGGTGCTGGGGCCCGTTCCGGGTCCCATTGTAGGGGAGGTCCCGGAACACCTCAACACCTCGGGCTCCCCCCCTTCTGTCCCAGGTGCATCGGGTGGGCAACAGGCAGGACAGGCTGGCAGCTCGCCATCCCAGTCACCCGGGCCGCAGCCTGGCCCACCTAGGCCAGGATGCCCCAGGAAACGGCCGCCAAAGGGATCCCGTGTCACAGGGCAGGAATCACAGGAGTCCACCTCCAGTTCTGCTGTACCGTCTGGGGAAACACCTAGGCGTAGTCAAAAGGCCCGTAAGGCCAAACATTTAGACACTGAGTAAGTTGGCACGGGTGCAGGGCACAGATGAGTTTTTGGGGCTAGGGCACGTGCATGAACTGCTTTCGTTATTAAAGTCAATGTTACACCTACATAAGCTGCCTTTGTGCTCTGTCCAAAGCGTGCGGGGGTGTCATGTACGTTGAGCGCAAGTGTGTGTGTGAGGAGTGGTCTTACCTCAGCCCTAGGAGAGTCTGCCCCTTCCCCCTGGGCCGCCCTCACCATCCCCCCGGGCAGAGGACGGGACCGTGCGCTGCAGTGTCACAGCCACATGCAGGGATGGTCCGGGTGGATGGTGGTACTGTGGCCATGGGTCAGACATAGTCCAACGATGTAGAGCCAGGAGCTCACCGCAGGGCGGGTTGTCATCATCCTCCATGGCCTGCAATAGACACGCGTCCACCCGCAACTGTGTGAGACCGGCCCGTTGTGCCGCAGGTGGATCGGCAATGGGGGGGGGTAGTGTGCATGCGGGTGGGGTGGGTGGGGTTGGGGAGGGGGGTGAGGGTGCTGGGTGGGTGGGTGGATGGGTGGGGGTGGGGGTGGGCGGGTGTTGCCATGGTGTGCGGTCTGTGGCCATACTACCCGATTCCCACGCCCATCTAGTCAGTGAAGCGGGCGGCTATCAGCCTGTCCTGTGCCCGCTGGCCCAGCCGGTAACGGTGGACAGCCACCCGCCCGTGTCTAGCCCGTCTGTCCTGACCATTGCCCCCATCCCCCTCATCTGGGGAGGACTGCGCCTCTTCCTGCTGCTCCTCCACTCCGCCCTCCTCTGCCTGCGGCACATCGCCCCTCTGCTGGGCTATATTGTGCAGGACGCAGCACACTACAATGATGCGGCCGACCCTATCTGGCCGATACTGGAGGGCGCCCCCAGAGAGGTCCAGGCACCTGAAACGCATCTTCAGCATGCCAAAGCACCTCTCTATCACTCCCCTTGTCGCTACATGGGCATCATTGTAGCGGTTCTCCGCCTCATTGCGTGGCCTCCGTATAGGCGTCATCAGCCACGATCGCAATGGGTAGCCCCTGTCGCCCAGCAATCAGCCCCTCAGCCGGGGACGGCGTCCCTCGTACATGCCGGGGATGTATGACCGCGACAACACGTATGAGTCGTGTACACTGCCCAGGTAACGGGCGCAGACGTGCAGGATCATCATGCGGTGGTCGCAGACCACCTGTATGTTCATTGAATAGGCCCCCTTCCTATTGGTGAACACGGCCCTGTTATCTGCAGGTGGCCGCACGGCGACGTGCATCCCATCAATCGCACCCTGGACCATGGGCCATCAGGCACCCCGAGGGAGGAGGAGGTGCTGGGAACCCTTCCACGGCAGAGAAGCCACGGCCCGGGCATCTTGGCTGGCCCGGTCCACAGGGAAGCGGATGTCGTGGTGCGCAATGGCATATAGAGCGTCTGTCACTGCCCGGATGCACCGGTGCACCGATGTCTGCGATATGCCGGACAGATTCCCACTCGGTGCCTGGAATGACCCCGTTGCATAAAAGTTCAGGGCCACCATAACGTTGACGGACATGGGGAGAGGGTGTTCCCCGCCAGTGCCACACGGTGACAGGTGTGCCAGTAGGTGGCAGATGTATGCCACGGTTTCCTGGCTCATCCAGAGTCTCCTCCTGCATTCCCAGTCCGTGAGGTCCTGGAACGACAGCCGGGGCCGGTACACACGGGGCGTCCTCTGGTGCCTCCGTTGCCGTGGGGCCACGACGTCCTCCTCCCCCTCCTCGTCCTGTCGGGCGGGTGTCCCTGCAACCTGGGCGGCTGCCGTCTGCCCCTCTGCAGCAGCCTGCGCCGCCTCTCTGGCACGCTCCTCCTCCTCCTCATCCAGGGCAACATGGACATTAGCAGCTGCCGCCACGGCGGCCAACATCGCTGGCTGACCGGAAAACCTGACGGCCTGTGGGTGGGGGGGGGGCGGACGACATGTCATCATTGCCCATACCCCCTCCTCCCCGCAGCCAGGTGGCATGGACCGCATGGGTCCGACTGTTGGAGGCTGGCACCTGGCCAGGTGGACCAACTCACATGCCCTCGCCCCCCCCAGTGCCCAGCACGCACCCCCCCCCGGCCCCCTCCCCGGCACGGACCCCCCCAGGCCCCCACCCCAGCATGCACCTCCCCGTCCCCCTCCCCGGCACGCACCTCCCCATCCCCCTCCCCGGCACGCACCCCCGCCCCCCTCCCCAGCACGCACCTCCCCAGCACCCCCACCGTCCCCCTCCCCGGCACGCACCCCCCCCCCCGTCCCCCTCCCCGGCACGGACCCCGCCCCGTGCCCCTCTCCGGCACGCACCTTCCCGTCCCCATCCCCGGCACACACACACACCCCCGTCCCCCTCCCCTCCCCCCGGCCCCCTCCCCGGCACGGACCCCCCCAGGCCCCCACCCCAGCATGCACCTCCCCGTCCCCCTCCCGGCACGCACCTCCCCGTCCCCCTCCCCGGCACACACCTCCGTCCCCCTCCCCGGCACGCATCTCCCCGTCCCTCCCACCGTCCCCCTCCCTGGCACGCACCTCCCGTCCCCCTCCCCGGCACGCACCCCCCCACCCCCACCCCGTCCCTCTCCCCGGCACGGACCCCCCCCCCGTCCCCCTCCCGGCACACACCTCGCTGTCCCCCTCCCCGGCACGCACCTCCCGTCCCCCTCCCCGGCACGCACCCCCCCACCCCCCCCCCCGTCCCTCTCCCAGGCACGGACCCCCCCCCTCCCCGGCACGCACCTCCCCGTCCCCCTCCCCGGCAACCCCACCGTCCCCCTCCCCGGCACACACCTCCCCGTCCCCGTCCCCGGCAGGCACCCCCCCCCCACCCCGTCCCCCTCCCCGGCATGGATCCCCTCCCGTCCCTCTCCCCGGCACACACCTCCCCGTCCCCCTCCACGGCACGCACCTCCCCCGGCCCCCTCCCCGGCACGGACCCCCCCCGGCCCCCTCCCCGGCACGGACCCCTCCCCCCCGTCGTCCCTCTCCCCGGCACAGACCCCCCCCTCCCCGGCACGCCCCCCCCCCCCATGCCCCTCCCCGGCACGCACCCCCCCCCCATCCATCTCCCCGGCACAGACCCCCCCATCCCCCTCCCCGGCACGCACCTCCCCGTCCGCCTCCCTGTCACGCACCCTCCCCGTCCCCCTCCCCGGCACGCACACCCCCCCCGTCCCACTCCCGAGCACGCACCTCCCCGTCCTCCTCCCCGACAGTCATCCTCCCGTCCCCGGCACTCACCCCCCCCCTCCTGGCACTCCCCCGGATCCCACCCCACTCTAACCCCCGCCCCCCGCCACGCGCACACACACACAACCCTACACACACCTCTCCTCCACACGCACCTCCTCGTCCCCCTCCCCAGCACGCACCTCCCCGTCCCACTGCCCGACACGGACCCCCCCTGGCCCTCTCCCCGGCACGCACCCCCCCCATGCCCCTCCCTGGCACGCACCCTCCCCGTCTGCCTCCCCGGCATGCACCCCACCCCCGTCCATCTCCCCGGCACGCACCTCCCCGTCCCCCTCCCAACAGTCAGCCTCCCGTCCCCGGCACGCACCCTCCTCGTCCCCCTCCCCGGCACGCAACCCCCCCGTCCCCGTCCCCCTCCCCGGCACGCACCTCCCCGTCCCCCTCCCCAACAGTCAGCCTCCCGTCCCCGGCACTCACCTCCCCTCCCGGCACTCCCCCGGAGCCCACCCCACTCTAACCCCCGCACCCCGCCGCACACACACACACACACACACACACACACACACACACACACACAACCCTACACACACCTCTCCCCCTCACATACAGACTGCGGCCACGCCATCCCCTCTCCAGCGGCCAACCCCCCAGGCCGTCACCCACCTCCACGCTGGTCAGCGTTAACCTTGAGCACTGGTTGACGCCGATTTAAAGGTGTTTTGATTTACGCCCACGTGACCCATGGTCACGTCGGCGGGACTTCGGCCCATCCGGACGGGAGAAGATCAGCAGCCCCGAAATCCATTGCCTCGCGCCCACCCGTGCCATTCTCCGAGGCGTGCGGCGTGATTGACGCCCCGCCGACTTTTCTCCCTTCGGAGAATTCAGCGGGCGGTGGGGGCGGGATTCACGTCGGCCCACGGCGATTCTCCGACCCGGTGGGGGGTCGGAGAATCTCGCCCCTGGATAGAAGGTCAGAGAACACACTTTAACTTAAACATTGGAGAAACACTTCCAGCTCTTTCAGACGCTGAATCCCAGTTAAACAAGGGAGTTCTCCTACCATCCCACCTTCATAAACCCGGAGGAACGGAGCTGGAGTTCTGGGAGAATTAACAGCGACTTTAAAGCACAGAGAGAAAGTAGTTACTAAAGTACTGCATGTAATTCAAGAAGAGTTTTAAGCGGACAGGCGTGTATGGAATTGAATCTAATCCACAGGATGGATAAAATAAAAAATGTTGAGGGTCGATCAGGAGAATTTAGAGCAGAATTTCCAAAGTTATTTTAGAGGACGGGGAGAGTTAAGATCATTGTTTCATATTGCTTGGAAGCAAAATCAATATGCTTGTTTAGACTGAGAAAGATTCAACATCCTTTACTTCCAAAGGTAAAGAAAGAGAACAACTCAGTAATAAGACGAGGGGCGAAATTCTCCAGAAACGGCGCGATGTCCGCCGACTGGCACCCAAATTCACGCCAGCCCCCGGTGATTCTCCGACACGGTGGGGGATCGGAGAATCTCGCCCGAGGAGTCAGTTCACCTGTAAAAGTGCTACTGCGTTGGCACTCAGGGATGGTACCGGTTTCACTTCCAAATGGTTCGATAGGAATGTGTTGATCTCACACAACTCAATAAAACTGTGAAAGGAAAGGTCTATCCAATGGTATCCGCATATGAGAGTTCATCAAAATTAAGGAAGAGCTTAATACTCTCTAAATTAGAAGCTAACAGCAAATTCTGACACGCACCATTAGAAGAGCAGTCTAAGCTTCTCATACCTTTCATAACACCACTTGGAAGATGTTGCTTTAACAGATTACCCTCTGGAATAAGATCAGCATCAGCGATCTTTCAAAGAACAATGTCAATGACTGAATGGAAGAGGCACATCCAGAAATCATTCATAAATCAAGGAGTAGTTGATGTCATCAGAAGTATTAGCAAATTATAATCTGGAATTACCGACAATAATAGCAGCAGACACACCTCTACAGGATTGGGCGCAATACCTTTTTAGGTACAAATAGATTGAAAACACAGACCAGTCTATTACGTATCACAGTCATTAACAGATACAGAGATGAGGGGCGACATTCTCCGGAAACGGCGCGATGTCCGCCGACCGGCGCCCAAAACGGCGCAAATCAGACGGGCGTCGCGCCGCCCCAAAGGTGCGGAATGCTCCGCATCTTTGGGGGCCGAGCCCCAACCTTGAGGGGCTTGGTTGGCGCCGGACGAATTTCCGCCCCGCCAGCTGGCGGAAATGGCCTTTGGTGCCCCGCCAGCTGGCGCGGAAATGACATCTCCGGGCGGCGCAAGCGCGGGAGCGTCAGCGGCCGCTGACAGCTTCCCACGCATGCGCAGTGGAGGGAGTCTCTTCTGCCTCCGCCATGGTGGAGGCCGTGGCGGAGGCGGAAGGGAAAGAGTGCCCACACGGCACAGGCCCGCCCGCGGATCGGTGGGCCCCGATCGCGGGCCAGGCCACCATGGGGGCACCCCCCGGGGCCCGATCGCCCCGCGCCCCCCCCCAGGACCCCGGAGCCCGCCCGCGCCGCCTTGTCCCGCCGGTAAGGTAGGTGGTTTAATTTACGCCGGCGGGACAGGCATTTTAGCGGCGGGACTTCGGCCCATCCGGGCCGGAGAATCGCGCGGTGGGGCCCGCCAACCGGCGCGGCGCGATTCCCGCCCCCGCCGAATCTCTGTTGCCGGAGACTTCGGCAACCGCCGTGGACGGGATGCACGCCAGCCCCCGGCGATTCTACGACCCAGCGGGGGGTCGGAGAATCTCGCCCGAGATGTGCAGTAATTGAAAAGGAAGCGTTAGCAGCCATGTGGGCATGTGAGAATTTTGCTGACAATATCTTAGGTCTTCATATTATGATAGAACTAGACCATAAGCCTTTATTCACACTAATGAATTTAAAGGAGTTTGCTACAATGCCATCAAGAGTTCAAAAGTTTCAGTTAAGATTTATGGGGCGGGATTCCCATCAGCTGATGCTGGAATTGGGAAACACGATTGGGCGGAGAATCGGTTTTGACGCTGAAATGGTGGCAGGCGCCGGTTTCACGCCAAATCGCAATACTCTGGTGCCTTGACAACAGCGTCAATGCGTTCCACACTGCACGTACAGTAAACACCCTTGACGCATCATTAGCAGGCCTGACCAGGTATTCTCCAGAGCCTACTCGATTCTCCGCCTCCACCGGGGTGAATTCCCGACAGCAAGATTCACTTGTGCTTTTAAAAATCATGAAATCGGCATCGTGGCTGCTGAGGGAGAGAGAGGGGTATGGAAAGTGTCCAGCATCGCCATAGTGTGCTGACAGTTGTGCCGCTGTCTGGGGGGCTTCTGCCAGGGGGGGTAATGGGGGGGCGCAAGGAGGTGGGCTGTGGGGTCAGGGCGAACGGGCACGGAACACCATCGCCGCAGCTTGCAAGGCAGACATGCAGTTGCGCAAGCCGCTGACTGTTCACTGTGAACTTAGAGCCACAGGTCATATGCGTCTCCCCCCAGGTTACCCACTAGGAACTCTCTGGTCCCATCCGACCCATCAGCGGGATGGGCACACTCCAGCGCAACCAGTGCCACCTTGTCGGCTGGGGTGGTGTGTGTGGGGAGTAAAGTGTGTATATGCGGCTGCAGCTTGTCAGCCTCCTGAGTGTTAATCACAGGTCCGGCGATCCCGCACCGTTTCTCATTGGAATCGATTGTGTTCCACGTGGCGCCGGTGCTGGCCCCTTCACAGTCACTGAATCGGTCCAGGTGTGGCGCCAGTTTTGCTGTCATGGAAGGTCACAGATCTGCGCCGGCGTCAACACTTAGTCTCAGGAACAGAGAATTCCACGATGATATTTGATACTGTTTGATACGGTATACGTTTAAGGGAAACAATGGAGCGCAGTAGATGCTTTATCAGGCATGAAATAGAGAATCCAGAACATTGCGATATTGAATTAGTGGACGAAGTTGAGAATTTATTTTATAATGGCAGTCCAGTCCATACATTACTGGAAACTACACAAAGTTTTGGTGAATTCAGAGAAGCTCAAAAATTGGGGCTGGATTCTCTGTTTTGGGGATTATGTCCCCACGCCGTCGTGAAAACTGTGGTCTTTTAGGCCAGGAACACTGGTGTCAAAAGGCGACGGACTCACCATCTCGCTGGGGGCTAGCATGCAGCTGACGTGGAGCTCGCAGTTCCAGCTGCCTATACGGGCTGCTCCCGCACGTCCGTGTCAGAGGCCGCGCATGCGTACGCTGGCAGCCTCCAGCGGTCGCGCCGTGCTCCATGGCGGACTCAGCCCGTGGACCTGGACCGCCAAAATAGTGCCGCCGATCAGTAGTCGCTCGCCCGATCCGGACCTCCCGCACAGAAAAAGCCCAGTCCCGGGGTGCAGAGAATGGCGGAACCGGCGCCGGTCCCAATTTTGTGCGGGAAAACGGATTCTCCGCCCCGTCGCCGAACACGATTACAGTGTCGGGGTGCGGAGGATCCAGCCCCTGATAAGGAATGTAAACAGAGTATTTTGCAATAGAGTATGGCCAACATATATACCACATAGTCCTACTTTGAAACCGCATTACAGGCATTGAGCACATCTGACAGTGATTGATGGTTTACTGTTATACGATGACAGAATATCTCAAGAGCATTGAGATGAAGATCAATGAAGTATAAACAAGAGTAAAGCCAGAGAATGGTATTCAGTTTGATGGCCAGGTCTTTTGTAATCATTGGAAGGAATTATGTCCAGGTGTATCACTCCTACAATTCAGACAGCCCTAAAAGGAACCATCAATATCAGCTTCTTTTCCCACAAGACCATGGGATGTCTAGGAATTGACTTAGTGGAGCATAAAGGAAAAGTATTCATAATAATAGTAGATTGCTACTCAAGGTGGAATGAACTCAAGGTGACACATCAGAAGCAGTGATAACGTCATTGAAAATTGTTGCAGTCCATGAAATTCCTGATATTGTGATATCCGATAAGGGTCCTTAATTCACAAATATAGGGCGGGATTCTCCGTCCCGCCACACAGTGCACTGCTGGTGCAACGGAGAATCCCAACAGTGGAGAATCCAGTCCATAGATTTTAACAATTTGCAGAATAATTTGCATTTGTTCACATACAACAAGTTCATCGAGGTTTGTTCAGCCGAATGAAGGTGAGAGAGGTGTCAGAACTGTAAATGCATTAATGAAAAAGAATGAGGATTTTCTATTAGCCCTCGAGTTAACCCCAGGGCAGCTTTGGGCACCAACCAGGAGGAGGGGGGCGCTGAGTGCTGACCCGGGTCTGACCCATGGGGTGCGACGGTGGCCACCTGCTCTCCCGAGTCCCACCCCTCTGATGAGATTGTATCTCGGGGTCAGCACATGGATAGGGTGGCACAGCTGTTCATGTGCCGCGCCGACAAGTGAGCCGGGGACCTCCAGCCACAGAGCCCACAGAGGATGCCTGCCAGGGGCATTGAAGGCCTGTCTAACCATGGGAACCCACTTGACATGTGCTCACTTAATCACATTTGCCAGTTCCCTATTAGCGAAACCCTTCAGCTGCGCAGCCAGAGGCCGCAG
This sequence comes from Scyliorhinus torazame, assembly GCF_047496885.1. NCBI lineage: Eukaryota > Metazoa > Chordata > Chondrichthyes > Carcharhiniformes > Scyliorhinidae > Scyliorhinus > Scyliorhinus torazame. The sequence continues at coordinate 94,104,684 of NC_092721.1, read as the reverse complement.
CAGGCAGTGTGGGTTATGGGTGATCGGTGGGATAGACGGGCAGGGAAAGGGGTTGCCCCTGGCATGGGCCTGGGATCTAAAGGTTGGCATGGTGGTACCATGAGCTTTTGCCCCCCTCCCCCAGTTGACCCCCCCAGCAGCCCCCCCCCCCACCCTCCCATGGCATCCCATCCCAGCCCAGGGTCCCCCATCCCCGCCGGTCACTGGGGTGGCAAGGCCAGCACCCCCAGTCTCTTTGCCTGTGCGAATGATTGCTACTCCCCTCCTCGGTTCGCCACAGAATCCCTTCCGCCAGGTTCACATTTTTCAAAAGGAGTACCAATCGGCGCCAGCGTGTGCACTTGTTGGGGAGGCCACTGAGTGATGGGTGGCTCTCGTCGATTGCATGGAAATGGGTCTTAAGTGGTGATAATTGGTTTCTCGCCACGCTACAGCGGGATTCTGAATTCACCTACGGGAGCGGGCCGGTTGCATCACTAACTGTTTGGCGCCTGGCGCGGTTCCTGTTTTTGGCCTCTCCCAATATTCACCGGCTTCATTACGCTTGAGCATGAGCATAACAAGGCCGGAAGATCACGCCCATTGTGTTTTCATTCTCCCTTATAAACGATTGGTGCTCTTTATATTATTATAAAAATATGACATTGTGTTTAGCAATGGTTCCTTCTAAACAACACGGTGCTCAGCCTGGCAGCAAGATTCAGTACAAGTATGATGTGGTGAACAGTCTCACGTTACATGGCCTGAGACTGCCCTTGATGTTCTGATATGACCTCAACAGATTCACACCATCAGAGGGTGTTGAAATCACAGCATGGTGACTGCACACAAAAGCTTTGAAAATGCAGTACAGGGACAGTGTTCAAGTAAAGAGCTGTAAACAGACAGATCTCTCGTGGTGACCAGGACAGCTGCTAAGGGCAAGTTTTCCAAATCCCAAGCCATTACCTCAAATGTGTTCATAATTTGTATAGTATGAGACAAGGTTTGATCTCCAGAAAATGACTCTGCAATTATTTTTCTGAAGTAAATGTTTATTAAGAAATAGAAGCAAAAACAATAAAGTTATCTAGACATACATTTAACTAAGATAATTGGATGGGATTGTTGAATGTTCCACATTCTAAGGGTTGGATTCTCTGATTCTGCGGCTATGTCCGCAGGATCCATCTGGTCTTACAACCTGTGGTGAATGTATTATATCAATAATCCACCATTGTATCTGTGCTATGCTGTTGCCCTTGTGGGCTCCATCTATGGGCCATTGTATGGCACTATCCATAAGGGAACATGTTGGGGCCTGTATGGGCTTCGCCCATGGCTCCTCCCCTTGAAGGGAGGTATAAAGAGCAGTCGACCTGTAGGCGGTTCTCAGTGTTAGATCAGTCGCAGGCAGGCTTTGTTCTAGTTGATTAAAGCCACAGTTTATTATGGAGTATGGTCTCCATAAGGCCAGAAGACATAGGAGCGGAAGTAAGGCCATTCGGCCCATCGAGTCCACTCCACCATTCAATCATGGCTGATTTCAACTCCATTTACCCGCTCTCTCTCCATAGCCCTTAATTCCTCGAGAAATCAAGAATTTATCAACTTCTGTCTTAAAGACACTCAACGTCCCGGCCTCCACCGCCCTCTGTGGCAATGAATTCCACAGATCCACCACTCTCTGGCTGAAGAAATTTCTCCTCATCTCTATTCTAAAGTGACTCCCTTTTATTCTAAGGCTGTGCCCCCGGGTCCTAGTCTCCCCTGCTAATGGAAACAACTTCCCTACGTCCACCCTATCTAAGCCATTCATTATCTTGTAAGTTTCTATTAGATCTCCGCTCAACCTCCTAAACTCCAATGAATATAATCCCAGGATCCTCAGACGTTTATCGTATGTTAGGCCTACCATTCCTGGGATCATCCGTGTGAATCTCCGCTGGACCCGCTCCAGTGCCAGTATGTCCTTCCTGAGGTGTGGGGCCCAAAATTGCTCACAGTATTCTAAATGGGGCCTAACTAATGCTTTATATTTCCACTATTTCTTCAGCTTTCTCCTTTAGAACTCTAGGATGTAGCCCATCTGGGCCCGGAGATTTATCAATTTTTAGATTGTTGTCTCGAGTGAATTGATGGTCACATCACAACCAAAAGGGCACCGCCACTCCTCGTAAAGGCCCCGGCTTTACCTGCTGATACGGACGCAAAATGGCCGGGTCCGTGACTGCTCATGCGCACAGCGGCGGCCGCGTCCTATAACATGGCGCGGCCGCACGTGGACCTGGCCTGCCAAAACCTGCCCCACTGTAACCCCCCTTGCCACCACCCCCACCCAGGACCACCCCAACCAGTCCCTCCAGCCCTCACTGAAGGACCCGTGCCAGTGGAATGGCTTCGCTCCCGACTGTGACAGCGCTGGACATGGTTGGCAGCCGCCACGCGAGGTTCTAAAAAGTGAGAGGCCACGCGCCCCACGTTATCGGGGACTCGGCCCATTGGGGACGGAGCAGCGGGGGAGGGCATCAGGTGATGTCCTGAGGCCGTCCCGTCAGTGTGCAGCGTACTCCTCAAGTATGCCGTTTTAGAGGGGGCGGAGCATCGGGAAAACAGCACGCCTCCGATTCCGGCATAAAAATGGATTCTCCGGTCCACCACCGAACGCGATTTCGGCTAAGGTGATTGGAGAATCAGCCCTAAGTGTTGACGCTGCGGCAGGATTCGCAGAGTTCTATGACAGCAAAACTGGCAGCGCCTCTGGATCGATTCAACGATTGTGGAGGGGCTAGCACCAGTGCCACGTGGAACACAATCGATTCCAATGAGAAACAGTGGGGAATTCGTCGGATTCACGATTGACACTCAGGAGGCTGACAAGCTACAACCGCATATACACACTTCACTCCCCACACACAACATCCCAGCCAACAAGATGGCAGCGAGGAGAGCGACACAACATTTTACAGACACCGAGCTTGAGACCCTGCTAGACGCCGTGGAGGAGAGGCGGAAGATCCTGTACATCGGTCCGGGAAGGATTCTGCCAGCCGCCGCCGTTTGCCTGGGCGCAGGTGGCAGAGGCTGTCAGCAATGCCATCCAGACCGACCAGCAGTGCCGGAAGAAATGGCGCAATCTACTCAGGGTGGCCAGGGTGAGTAGGCAGCACTGTGCCCCTGGAACCGATCCCCGTCCCACACACCCAAAGCCCTTCCCCCCCAACCCCCAATGTGCACCACATGCCAGCACCCATATCGACCCTTATCACTGAAGCGATCAGTTGCCCACCCCTTGGCTGCATGCACGGACTGTCTAACACTGTGCGCTTTCTGTTTCCCCCCACCCCACCAGGTGAAGGCTGCTCATTACTGCTGGGAGTGGGAGAAGACTGAAGGGCGATTTGCGGACCTGTAGCCCCTCAATGCGGCAGAGTAGTGGGCCCTGGACGTGATCGGCGGGCCGGAGGAAAGGGCAGTCGTCGGGTTGGAGGTTGGCATTGGCCAAGGAAGTGAGATCCAGCTGAGTTGCGTTTCCCCATGACACGCATGTCACCCCCCCCAATACCAGCCTCAATCCCACACCACCCTCACGCCACCCCCACATCACTCTCAACCTCACACAACACACCACCCCACACCCCGCTCTCCTACCACCATCACCCCTACTCCTACATCCCAAATATACCCTCCTCCCCAACACCCCCCCACCACCACCACTCCCTCCTCCCAAACAGACACCTTCCCCTACGCCCACACCCACCACACCCACTGCCCCGGCCTGCGGTCTAATCCTGCGTCTTGCCTGTGTCTTGCAGGACCTGCTGGTGATGGATGTTGTGTTATGCTGCTTCGGATAACACAGGCTGCTACTTGATGCAGTCTTAACTAAAGAATGCTCCAGACTCTGAAATGAGTTCAATGTGTTTATTGAACTATTAACACAGTTCTCAAATGAGTTCGACTCTCTGCTAATCTAACTGTAGTAACTCAGTCTAACTGTACCAGCTTGCTCTAAGCCACGTGCTGGGCTGTGATGCTGCTGATCAACCCTGTCTAACACTCTAGATGTCTGTCTGTGGAAAGAGGCAGGGTATGAGTGCCTCATCCCTTTTATAGTGTTTATGTCCTGCCGCCTTGTGGTGATGCCACCTCTGAGTGTCCTGACTGCCCATTGGTTGTGTCCTATTCTGAGTGTTCATTGGTTGCATGTTTGCATATCATGACAATGGAGAGGGCCCTTCTGGTGTCCCCGTCCTCCAAACCAGCCACAGCCAGAGCCCCATGTGCCGACCAGCAATGATGGCATTCACATGGACACAAGCCATAGTCTCGAGACCCAGGACACACCAGAGCTCGAATCCGGGGATGACACAGATTTCCCATCACCGCTGTCTCCAACACCCTCCACCATCCCAGAGATACTTTAGTGAAGAGGCTCTTGGGACACTCTCTAGTGCTCACCCCATACATGCTCCAGTACAGGAGGTGGAGGTAGGAACTGCAGAGGTGGCAGGTGGTCAGAGGGTGGGCCAGCGACAAGCTGCCACCCAAATGGGTTTTGGGCTACTGGAACGGACAGTCCCATCGATTGTGGAAATGTGTTGCAGAGCCAGGGACTACATGAGGGGTTGTCGGCGAGCATCCAGCACCTGGAGGTGCAGGTGGAGGAGTCCAACCTTTTGCAGGAGCAGGAGGTGGTGCCGGCCATTTGTGCCACCCAGGCCAACACCGCACGGGTGGCATCTGCGGTGGAGACATTGGGGGACGACGGTTTTGGGTATGGATCAGCATGGCCAAGGCCTGGGGTAATCTGTGCAGATCGTGGCCAAGGCCCAGGATTGGGCTACCCTCTCACAGGCAGCCATGTGCCAGTGCCACCTGGATATTGCAGCAGCGTTCCTGAGTGTGGCCCAGACACAGCGGGCCATGGCTGAGAGCATCACCAGCATTACCCAGGCGCAAGCCAACGTGGCACAGACACAGAGGGAGATGGCAGAGTCACTGGCTGATGTGACGCAGACCCAGAAGGTGGTGGCACAGTCACAGCGCGATGTGGTGCAGTCCCAGATGGAGGTCGTTCACACCCTGTGCTCCGTGGAGGCAAGTGTGCAGACCCTGGTGGCGGGAGGGCCTCAAGAGTTCGCTCCCCTTGCACCCCCATCCATGGAGTAGCCAGGGGGCCATCAGGCACCCCGAGGGAGGAGGAGGTGATGGGGCCCATGCCGGTGACTCCTGCAGGGGAGGTGCCGGAACACTGCAGCACTTCGGACTCCCCCCCCCCCTCCTCTCCCTGGTGCATCTGGTGGGCACTGGGCAGAACAGGGCAGCACCATACCACCTGGGACACCCGAATAGCAGCCGGGGTCCCCCGGCCCTGTCGCCCCAGAAGATGCCCGCCAAAGGGGACCAAGTCGCAGGGTGGAAATCACAGCAGTCCACCTCAACACCTGATGTACTGTATGGATATTGCAATAGGGCCCGTAAGTCCAGAAAAGTAGATACCAATTAAGTTGGCATGGAGGCAGAGCACAGTTTAGTGATGGGGGCGAGTGCACAAATCTGTATATATGTTTTCACAATAAACGCCTGTGCACAATGTGGCAACCTGCCTCGGTGTTCTGTCGGAAGGGTGTGAGGAGTGGGCTGGTCTGGGCTGACCTCAGAGGGGGCATGGGGAGGGGGGGGGGGGGGCGGAGGAAATGGATGGATGTTGTGGGTGGGCTTGACTCGAGGACCGCAGTTCAGCTAGCGCTCCTGCTCCAATGTCCCAGCCCCTCCATCATCCCCCCACCATTCCCACGTCCACCACCCCAAGGATTCAAAGGGACCGTGTGATGGAATGGCCAGCTCGCATGCAGGCATCACCCACGTGGACAGTGGAAAGTGCTGCCGCGGGCAGGAGTCAGACATTGTCAAACAATGCGGAGCACCAGAGCTCGTCGCAGAAGTGGGTTGTCAGCGTCCTCCATCCCATGGACCAGACCCACTGTCACTGCCAACCCAGGTCCGCACCCCATATTTTGACAGAGGGGCTTGCAGGTGTGTGGGGGGGGGGGGAGTGTGAGGGTGATATGTGGTGTCTGTGACCCTGGCCAGTCTCCCCCCTCCCCAAAGTCGGTGATCCTGAAGGTGATCAGAGCGTCCCATGCACGTTGGCCCTGGTGCACAGGTTGTGTGACCTCCCGTTCCAACCCCAGGCCCCATGTCCTGCCCATTCTCGCCCTTCCCTTCATCTTCCTGATCGGACAATCCCGGGCGTCCATCCTCCTCCTCCACCACATCACCCCTCTGCTGCACGATGGTCTGGAGGTTGCAGCAGGCCACCAAGATGTGGGTGACCCTCCCAGCGCCATAGTGGACTGTCCCTCCAGAACGATCTAGGCACCTGATCCGCATCTTCAGGATGTCGAAGCACCGCTCGGTCACGCACCTGGTAATGTGGATGGGTGTCGTTGTAGCGGGTCTCCGTGTCGGCCTCCGGATAGGCGTCATCAGTCACGACCACAGCGGGTAACCCCTGTCACCCAGGAGCCAACCCCCAAGCCAGGGTGGCATCTCAAAGAGACTAGGAACCATCAAATGTGCCAGGACAAAGATGTCGCGTACAGTGCCCAGGGATCAAGCGCATATGAGTATGATGTGCATCTCATGGTCACAAACCAGCTGCACTTCCATCGAATGGAACCCCTTTTGGTTTGTATAGAGCTGCCTGTCATCCGCAGGTGCTCATAGGGCGACATGTATCCCGCTTGATCACCCCCCGGACCCAGGGCATATCGGCAATAACGGCGAACCCTGCTGCCCTGGCATCCTGGTAGGCTCGGTCCACATTGAAATGGATGTATTGGTGGGCATATAGGCTCTCCGTAACAGTGCGGATGCACCTATACACCGAGCTCTGTGAGATTCCAGACAGGTCCCCACTCAGCTCCTGGAAAGACCCCATGGCGTAAACGTTCAGGGCAAACGTCATCTTGACAGCCACTGGAATTGAGTGTCCTCCCCAATTTCCCTGCAGTGCCAGGTGTGCTATGATGTGGCAGATATGTGGTATTGTCCCCCTGCTCAAAGTGCTGCCACGGGCAGGAGTCAGACATTGTCAAACAATGTGGAGCACCAGAGCTCATCGCAGAAGTGGGTTGTCATCGTCCCTGCAATATCCATTGTTTGCAGGGGGTGACAGGCCGACATATTAGCATGATGCGTACCCCCGTGCCCAACCAGGTCCAATTAGCTATACAGTGGCCCTGGTTGGCACTGTGGACTTTGCCCTCACATGCCCCCCTCCACCTCCGCACCCATGGCCTTGTCGGTGCCTGGCACCAAGGGGGCCTCTGGCCCTGGTGTCCCTGCTGCCCACTGAACCGCCGCTGTCACTGCCCTTGCCAGCGGTATGCTCCGCAGCACTGATCCGGTGCCCCCCTGTAGGGTCCATTGTAGGCATTGTCCTTAGGCGGGCTGTGTGATGTCTTGCCGGCAGGTGGCGGCCAGTTAGGGGGTGTGGTATGGTGGGGTGGGAGCACCCATATGGTTGGGAGTGGTGGGGTGGGAGCACCCATATGGTTGGTGTCACTTTGCAGAACCGGGGCCAAGATGGGTCGTCAGTGCGGTGTGCTGCAAGATGGCTGCCTTGCAGACCGCGGCAATGGCAGTCTGTGCCTGGACACTGCCCCAGTACCGTAGGGGGTCTCACTGGCCACATGCCCATGCCCCGTCGCCCTCCCTGGCCCTGAGAGAGGTCCCCCCAAATCCCAGCCAGCCCGGCCAGTCTCCGGACCGGCAGCCGACGGTTGTATCTCCTCGTTCGCCCTCAACAGCCACGCCGACTGTTTCCCAATTTTTAACAGCACAAGTGAACCTCGCCATCGGGAATTACCCCTGTGGAGGCAGAAAATCGCAGAGGCCCTGGATAATACCAGATCAGGCCCGCTAATGATATGCCAACGGCGTTTATCTAGATGTGCGGAGTGCAACGTATTGATGCTGCTGCCAAAGCAGTGGGGAATTGCAATTTGGCGTGAACCCGATGACCGGCATGATTTTGCGGTCAAAACTGATTCTCCGCTCAATAGCCTTTCCCGATTCCAGCATCGGTCAACGGAGAATCCCACCCAGTTCCTTTGCATTAGTTTCAGTATCCTCTTAGATCTTTTTTCCCTGTGATTTCTCCCTTCTTTAATCTAATTTCTTCCAAACTATCCTCAGCCAGACTTAATTACCGTCATCTTTCTATTTTAAATTTTAGAGTTTAAAAGCAAAGTAACGTTGCTCGATCAACTTTCACTCTGACATCTTTCTTTCACACCTTGCATCTCTTCATTTAAATCCTTAACCTTCTATATCTATTGTTACTAAATTGTTTTAAGTGAACAGTTTGCAGTTTTGCTAGGTGATATGCCATCAATGAACACACGACGAGTGGTGAATGTAACTGTGGCTTTAACAAACTAAACGGAGAGCCTCCTGGCCTCGGATCCCAAACTGAGGCAGCGGCGGAGATCAGCCACCTTTCTACCGAGCCTGAGGGGAGGCGGAGCCAGCAGGCAGTGGTTTACCACATTACATATAATACAGTGGCAGTTTACCACAATACACATAATATATGCTACAGTGGTTCAGAGCCAGCAGGGACAAGCCCAGGCATGTAACAATACAACAGTACAATACAGTGGTTTACCACACTAGGCTCATTAACACATCACTGGGTCCATTCACACAGTCCTGCCTTAATTATCTTATTCACATCTTCCCACAGTTTAAAATGTCAGAGCCTGCTGAGAGAATTAGCACTGGCTTAGTTCAATTGGGAAAGATGAGTGATTAGGGTGTGGGCTGGATCGAGAGCGAGGAAGGGAAAGGCAAATGATCAAATAAAGATCACGAAAGTCATCAAAGCTGGGCCAGAGAAGGTTGTGAGCTTCAGAAATATTCCTGGAAGTGGCTACTGCAACATTCAATCCAGGTACTACAAGAGAAGGAATGTCAAAGGGATATTGTCAAAATGTCCACAAAATTCACCAATTTGAATTAGGATACAGCTGACCTCCTATCCAAATTCAGAATGTTTAAATAGCATATGAGTTATTGGGGCGATTCTGCCCTTCCCGTTGCACCAATCACACCTCCCGCAATTCCCGGAGAATAGGGGAGAGCCCCTAAACCGGGTTTGCGCTAGCTGCCGAACGAAACACAATGCTCCCGGCCTGCAGCACTTCACGTGATCTGGTTCACGTCCTCCGTGGGCGTGAAAAAGAAATGCATCTTTAAATGGGTCTTTAAACTCATTTAAATATGCTCAGCCTGTTTAAAGTCGGAGTCTCCTAGCTCCTGAGAATGTCTGCCCTCACCGGCAAAGCGTGAGGACAGCGGCCAAAAATGGAAACTAGTCGTGATGACCATACCGGGAGGTCTGGAGGCTATTGGAGTACCTGGGTGTTGGGGACAGAGCATAGCACTCTGGCACCCTGGCAGTGCCAACCTGGCACATCCAGGGGGCACTGCCAAGGGACAGGGTCTGAGAGGGGTCATGGTCATGAGAGGGGGAGATTGAGGACATCATGATGTGGGGCCTGAGGGGGCTGCATGAAGGGGGCGTGAAGGAGGTGCATGGAGTCATGGATAGTTGGGGATCCTGAAAGGGGGGAGCTGAAAGGTGGGCCCTTGGCAACCCCATAGCGGGATATCACTCACTTGGGAGGGGGGGTCCGATGCCCTGATATCAGTGAGGATGAATGGATGGGTAACGGGGGGTTGCTCCTCCGGATTAAGGGTTTGAAGGTATTGCCCATGACTGCGGGATTCACAATTTCACGATGTCCATGGCAGTGTGGGGGGGTGCAACCTTCAACATAAATTTGAGATCGGAGCTTCCTTTAAAAAGTGTCCTGATCTCTAAGGAGTCTATTTTGCTAGGTTAGATCCCCACTACAAAAAATTCAAAGTGTGGGAGAATTCAATCAGAATCTCCTCAAGCTCCAAAAAAGTGACTAAGGGCGTGATTCTTTGGAAAGATTTCTAAGTGCTGTAACGAGCGGGAATTGCCGCGAGCTTCCACTGCTTGGCCCAGCGAGGCCGGCAACGCTATTCAAAGTTATTTGGCCCACTTAACAAGGCCTCACGGGCTTCTCGCCGCAAATGAAGGCTCGCCAGCCGATTCACCGGCACTGCAGTCGCCTGCCCCCCGCTAACAAGGTCAAGCAGCAATTAAGCAGCACTTGCTCAGCCAACCCCAGCCAGCTTGCACAATGGTGCCCAGGAGACCAGCCCCAAGATTCAGAGATGCAGACCTGGGGAGGCTGCTAGACGCTGTGGAGGCCAGGAAGGATGTGCTGTTCCCCCAAGGGTCCCGGAGGGTCAGCCATAGGGCAGTAACTGCTGCCTGGGACGAGTGGCGGCAGCTGTGAGCGGCGAGAGTGTGGCCAGGAGGACAGGCGTTCATTGCAGGAAACAGGTCAATGACCTACACCAGGCAGCACGAATGAGTAGACAACAAACCCCCCCCCCCCCACCTCCCCACACCCCAAGACCTTTCTGCCCCCACGGGAGCACCCACCTCCTTACTCTCCTATGTGACCCTCAATCCTCCCTCCATCCCACCACCCCCTTCAATACCCCAACTCTCCCTTCACACGCACCCTCCCACCACTGTAAACACGCGTACGGTTAACGATGTCCTCTCTGTGTCTCCTCAGGAAAAGCTCGCCCACAATCACCGGGAGAGGGCCCAGACTGTGCCGGACATAAGAATTCTTATCACCTTCGATGAGCATGTCCTGGAGATGATTGGTGTGGCTGAGGACAGAGAGGTCACCAACGCGGAGGCTGGTGGATGCCGCAAAGATGAGGAACCACCGGGCTCCACACAGAGGGCCTGTCAAACATGAGTTGTTATTGACTTACTGACTGACCAATCTCTCCCACTAACCACATGCCCATTTTCCCGCAGGTTCTCCAGCTGACAGCGCCGGCCCATCCTGGGCGGACCCCTCTCCAGTCTCCAGGAGACCACCTCGCAGGAGAGCTCTGAGGACACCATCTTAATAGTCAGTCACAGCTGTCATCCCCACACTCCACCAGCACAGATACGTGCACATCAATGGGAAATGTTAGTGGTCAGGTTTCTAGGGCACAATCTGGTGAGCACCACACTGCTGATCATGTATATCAGTGGAGGCAGGAACCCCCAGGCAAGACAGCAGTCAGAGGTCTGCTGGATCCCAAGACCCAGCTGGGTTCCAGCCAGTTGCTGAGCCTCTGGAAGAGGTCATCCCAGAGCTGACGGAGGTTAGGGTGTAGCTGGGACATTCAGAGGGAGATGTCAGCATCTCTCCAGTAGCTCCATAGCCGCTTAGAGGCGTCCCAGAGCTGGCACCAGGAATGCACGGCACCAAGGCCAACACAGCTACGGTGGCGACCGCAGTGGAGAGCCTGGTGCACGACGTCGGCACCATTAGTGAAGGTGTCCAAGGTGTCACGCAGTCGGTGACTCACTGGGGGATTTGACCCAGTACCAGGCTGACCCTGATGAGGTTCTGTGGGACAAGTAACACTCTCGGATGGGAATGGCCAAGGTGCTACGAAGCTTATCCCAGTCGCAGGTGGGTATTGCCGAGGCACTGTAGAGCATGTCCCAATCACTGAGGAGTATCGTCGAGGGCGTTGACACCATGGTGCAGGCATTGGGTGGCAACCCGGATCTGTCCCATGGAGTGACAATAGTGGCCACCAGCTCCTCTGGGTTCCACCCCTCTGATGAGGCCGCATCTCACAGCCAGCACACAGTTCAGGATGGCACAGCTGTGCATGTGCTGCCGACAAATGAACTGGGGCCCTCCTCCTCAGAACCACCAGAGGATGCCCGCCAGGGGCGTTAAAAGGCCATAGGACTTGATAGGTAGCTGGCTGCCTCCACCCCTGATGTGCATACTGGGGACACACCTTGATGTAATGGTAGAGCTAGGAGGGTCAAACACATTGAGGATCACTGAGGGCACCAGGGGGAGGATCACTGAGGGCACCAGGGGAGGGGGAGGGAGTTGGGGGGAGGTAGGGGGTGAGAGGGCTGTGGTTAGGGGAGGGGGTTGCACCATTGAGAGGGTGGGGATTCTAAAACATAATAAACACCTTTGTACACCTTGTGGTTTGATATCTCTGTCACTTTCTTCTGCAACGCGGCCCAACCTTCGTGTTACGTTCTGGTGCTTGACCGATAGGAATCATGTACAAGAGAATGTCTAGTTCTTGACGAGTTAAATGTTTATTATTAACTAATTACTTGGGATAGATAAACATAAGAGACCTATCAAAAACTACTAACTATTATAAATTATCCAAGAGCTACTACAAATATGACTATTCACTGCGACGACTATCTCCAAACTTTCTTTCATTTTTTTAAAGAGTACCCAATTATTTTTTTCCAACTAAGGGACAATTTAGTGTGGCCAATCCACCTAACCTGCACATCTTTGGGTTTTGGGGTTGAAACCCAAGCAGACACGGGGAGAATGTGCAAACTCCACATGGACAGTGACCCAGGGCCAGGATTCAAACCCGGGTCCTCAGCGCCGTAGGCAGCAATGTTAACCACTGTGCCACATGCTGCTCTCGTCTCCAGACATTCTGAGGTAACAGAGTCACGTGGTTGTTCTCTACTGCCACCTGCTGGTTGGAAGTCATTTACATTACTATTTACATGATTGCTTATGCATATCATCACATCCTCCTTTGAAAATGTATAATATTTGCATACATTATTTCAGTTTACTATACATTAAACGATGTGCATACAGTTTTTGATTATTTACATGTGTATAGTCCACTCCATATTCAATCTGTCTGGCTTTCTTCTGTGTCTTGTCGACCTTCTAAGCATTGGTTGAACTTGTGAGTTTGCTTGATTTTCATCTGTAGTTGAAGATGGTTCCTGCTGCGTTTCTGTGTTCTGTACACTTTCAGCTTGTTCTGTTTCTGTATGCTGAGGTCACGTTTTTTCAGTTGTCCTTAAATTGCTTTCAATGCCATCCTGAACCTTCAGCAAAGCTCTCCTGTTTCTTCGTAGAACTGTCCTATCATCGGTGACGATGACATATGACTGAGGACCTGACTGTTGTATTAACTTTGCACACTTCAACCACCCATTTCCATCAGGATTTTCTACCCTGACGGTGTCATTCTGTGCTAATGGTTGCAGAGATGTTGTGGATTTATCACAATGCCTCTTCCGACTCCTTTTTTGAAATGTGAGTTGCTTCACAAGTTTTCGATTCTTTGGTTCCTTTGGAATGTATGGCAAGGTTGCCCTGAGCTGTCGATTCATCAACATCTGTTGTGGCGAAAGTCCATTAAACAATGATGCTGCTGTAGAGCTAAGTAGCGTGAGATATGGATCTTCCCAGCTGTACATAGCTATTTTGAGAAGCCGCTTCACAACGTGAACACCTTTTTCAGCCTTCTCGTTGGATTGCGGATACAGAGGACTTGAAGTAATATGTAGACAATCATAGCTCTGTGCGAACTCTGTCCATTCATGACAGCTAAAACATGGGCCATTGTCACTCATGAGGTATTCCATGACGTGCAAAAATGCCTTTGGTATGCTTGATTACACACCTAGCTGATGACTTTGCTCGTTGTAGCACTCCTGGAAAGTTAGAGAAATAGTCGATCACTAATAGGTATTCTCCTCTTGCCAGATAGAACAGGTCCATTCCCACTTCCTGCCAAAGAGTCATAATTATTTCGCCCATTTGCTTTCTTTCTTTCTGTTGTTTGTACTGAAATTTCTGACAAGTTGCACAATTTTCTATCACGATTTGAATGTCTCAATTGATGCCTGCCCAGTATACTGTTTCTCTGGCTCTTGGCTTACACTTTTCTATGCCCAAGTCCCCTTCATGAATCTTCTTTAGAATCATGGATCATAACGATTGCTGTATGACAATCCTATTTTGCCTCAGCAAACCCCATTGGCTGCACTTAGCTCTGCTCTAATGTTATGATATTTGGAACAGAATCCTTTTGGCCATCCCTCAATGACATATTTCATCTTTGATAGTTTTATCTCTGATTAATTTTGACTTCTCATCAGATACTGGAAGGGATTCTGTCACAAGGTTCACATGGATTTGCACATCCTCACCCAAATGTTGTTCTTCCTTACTGGAGAGAATTCTTCGAGACAGGATCTACTCCCATTTGGAAGCAAATGGACGTATTAGTGAGAGGCAGCACGGTTTTGTGAAGGGGAGGTCGTGTCTCACTAACTTGATAGAGTTTTTCGAGGAGGTCACTAAGATGATTGATGCAGGTAGGGCAGTAGATGTTGTCTATATGGACTTCAGTAAGGCCTTTGACAAGGTCCCTCATGGTAGACTAGTACAAAAGGTGAAGTCACACGGGATCAGGGGTGAACTGGCAAGGTGGATACAGAACTGGCTAGGCCATAGAAGGCAGAGGGTAGCAATGGAGGGATGCTTTTCTAATTGGAGGGCTGTGACCAGTGGTGTTCCACAGGGATCAGTGCTGGGACCTTTGCTCTTTGTAGTATATATAAATGATTTGGAGGAAAATGTAACTGGTCTGATTAGTAAGTTTGCAGACGACACAAAGGTTGGTGGAATTGCGGATAGCGATGAGGACTGTCTGAGGATACAGCAGGATTTAGATTGTCTGGAGACTTGGGCGGAGAGATGGCAGATGGAGTTTAACCTGGACAAATGTGAGGTAATGCATTTTGGAAGGGCTAATGCAGGTAGGGAATATACAGTGAATGGTAGAACCCTCAAGAGTATTGAAAGTCAAAGAGATCTAGGAGTACAGGTCCACAGATCACTGAAAGGGGCTACACAGGTGGAGAAGGTAGTCAAGAAGGCATACGGCATGCTTGCCTTCATTGGCCGGGGCATTGAGTATAAGAATTGGCAAGTCATGTTGCAGCTGTATAGAACCTTAGTTAGGCCACACTTGGAGTATAGTGTTCAATTCTGGTCGCCACACTACCAGAAGGATGTGGAGGCTTTAGAGAGGGTGCAGAAGAGATTTACCAGAATGTTGCCTGGTATGGAGGGCATAAGCTATGAGGAGCGATTGAATAAACTCGGTTTGTTCTCACTGGAACGAAGGAGGTTGAGGGGCGACCTGATAGAGGTATACAAAATTATGAGGGGCATAGACAGAGTGGATAGTCAGAGGCTTTTCCCCAGGGTAGAGGGGTCAATTACTAGGGGGCATAGGTTTAAGGTGAGAGGGGCAAAGTTTAGAGTAGATGTACGAGGCAAGTTCTTTACGCAGAGGGTAGTGGGTGCCTGGAACTCACTACCGGAGGAGGTAGTGGAGGCAGGGACGATAGGGACATTTAAGGGGCATCTTGACAAATATATGAATAGGATGGGAATAGAAGGATACGGACCCAGGAAGTGTAGAAGATTGTAGTTTAGTCGGGCAGTATGGTCGGCACGGGCTTGGAGGGCCGAAGGGCCTGTTCCTGTGCTGTACATTTCTTTGTTCTTTGTTTTGTTCTTTGAGATGTTTACCTGGTGTGTAGATGAGATTAAAATCATACGTTTGTAACTTCATCATCATACGTTGTATTCTTGGTGACATCTCATTTAGATTTTTCTTTACCATCACAAGTGGTCTATGGTCAGTTTCCATCAAGAATGTCGGTAGGCCATACACATAATCATGGAAATTGGTTAATCCATTTATCAAGCCCAAGCATTCTTTTTCTATTTGAGCGTATCTGCACTCTGTGTCAGTCATTGACCTTGAAGTGTAGGCAATTGAAAGCCAACTTTCATCATTGTCTTGCTGCAATAATACTGCTCCCAACCCATCTTTTGACGTATCTGTTGATATTTTTGACTTCTTTGTGGGGTCAAAAAATGTCAGCACTGGAACTGTTGTCAAAACTTCCTGTAACATTTGCTACTCTTGCTCCATGTCTGGTAGACCACTGGAAAATAGTGGGCTGGATTCTCCGATCGCCGACGCTGAAATCGCGTTTGGCAATTGGCCGGAGAATGCGTTTTCATGCTGGAATCGGGTGCGGCTCCGATTTTCCGATGCTCCGCCCCCTCAAAAATAGCATACTGTTTGCTGCGTGCCATCGGGACGGCCTCGGGACGTCACCTGATGCCCACCCCGATGCTCCGCCCCCGATGGGCCGAGTCCCCGACGGCATGGGGAACGTGTCCTCACAACGTTCGGGGACCTCGCATGGCGGCTACGGACTGTGTCCACCGCCACCAGAGTCATGGGGGTGGGGAACAGTTCAGCAGGCAGGGGGTCTTCGGCGGAGGCTGGGGGGAGTGGTGGGGGGTGGTCCAGGTGTGGAAGGGAGGTCACAGGGAGGCATCTTTTGGCAGGCCGGGTCCGCGTGCGGCTGGCACCATGCTGTACAGTGCGGCCGCTGCAGGCCGCCACCGTGCGCATGCGCGGTCAAAGACCCGACCATTCCGCGGCCATATCCGCAGGTAAAACCAGAAGCTTTACTCGGCGCGACTGCTAGCCCCCCACTGAGTGGAGGATCGGTGCGGAGGCGCCGCCGGCTTTCTGGTCGTAAGACCAGACCAATCCTGCAGACATAGCCACAGAATCAGAGAATCCAATCCAGTATCTTTCTTGATGGTTTCCCTCAAGCATGTTGTTTTTGCTGCGAGATTAGAAATACATTATCCAACGAAATTTATCATACCTAGGATACTGAGTACTCCTTTCTTGTCCTCCCTCCCCGAGGCATTCACCCACCCTCCAGCCGTGGACATGTCCTCGGAGCTGTGTCCCATGCCCTGGGTGTTCGCATGTTGGCTGTTGCATGTTTGGTGCTGCCTCCCACAGTGTTCATGCACAGTGTCCGTGCATCAAGGTGTGACTGGGATGCTAGGCAATGACTCCCACATGCTACCTGGCCCGTCCACCAAAGGGAATCCACTTGGGTGTGTGAAGGTAACCACGATTGCCAATTCCCTATTAGCAATAGCCTTCAGCCGCACGACCAGAGGCCTCGGCAGTCTGTGGGTGTTATGGGTGGTCGGTGGGGCAGGTGGGCAGGGACAAGAGTTGCTCCCGGAATGTGTACACATGATCTAGGGGTTGACATGGTGGTGTCATGCACGGTTGCCACCCGGTTGCCCCTCCCCCCGGTTGCCTCCCCAGCGCTTCCCCCCACCCTGCCATGGTGGTCCACCCCTGTGGAGGTTCACCCCCCAGTTGGGCGTCCCCCAGCTAAGGGCCCATCACCAGTGTTGGAGGGAAGTAAAGCTTAGAGTCTGTTCTCGACCGCGTGGAGTTGTAAAAGTTGAGTTTATTTCGGAATAGTTGTGTGCACACAGGAGAGGCACATTCTGCTGCTAGCTTTAGCTCGCAAAAGCCAGCTCTGAACAGTCAGAATTACATGCATATATATTTAAAGTTCTTTCAGATTTACAATTAGGCTCTTGACGTCATGAATTCAGTCAGAACAATACAAGGTGATCAGTATGCATATTTCCTGGTTTCTTTAATGCGAAAACGATCAGCTAACACAATGCTTCTTTACAATCTCCAGGATTCTGTTCAACATATTTAACTCCTGGATGGGGTGTTAATGTGTTTTCATCCCCTGCACTGGGCTGGACAATGAATCCCTTACAGACAGGCTGGAGCCATGACGTGGTTCCCCTTTCTTCTAATGCTCTGTGAGATGATTGAATTATCTCCAGTGCAGGTGACATCTAAACATTTTAACCCCTTACCTGCTGATTTTTCCCTTGACCTGTGCTGTTATAATACTTGAGACATCTTTATTATTACTTATACCAATTCTGACACACACATAGCAATTTCTTCTGCTAACACCCCCCACTGAGCACTGGGGTGGCAAGCTCAGCACCCCCGGGCTCTTTGCCTGTGAGCAAAGATAGCTGCTCACCTCCTCAGCTCCCCACAGAATCCCTTCTGCCAGGTTCACATTTTTCAAAAGGAGCACTAATCAACGCCAGCGTGAGCACTTCCTGGGGAGGCTGCTGAATGACGAAAGGCCATTGGATGACGGGTGGCTCTTGTTTATTGTATACAAATGGGGCTTAAATGGTGATACTTGGTTTCTCGCCACACTACGGCGGGATTCCGATTTCGCCTGCGGGAGCGGGCCGGTTGCATCGCAAAGCGTTTGGTGTCTGGCGCGGTTCTCATTTTAGGCCTCTCCCACTATTCACTGGCCTAATTTCGCTTGAGCGACAGCCTAACGAGGCCGTAGAATTGCACCCTAAGTGTGGGTGGATTAGAACATAGAACATAGAACATACAGTGCAGAAGGAGGCCATTCGGCCCATCGAGTCTGCACCGACCCACTTAAGCCCTCACTTCCACCCTATCCCCATAACCCAATAATCCCTCCTAACCTTTTTGGACATTAAGGGCAATTTAGCATGGCCAATCCACCTAACCTGCACGTCTTTGGACTGTGGGAGGAAACCGGAGCACCCGGAGGAAACCCACGCAGACATGGGGAGAACGTGCAGACTCCACACAGACAGTGACCCAGCGAGGAATTGAACCTGGGACCCTGGCGCTGTGAAGCCACAATGCTATCCACTGTGCTACCGTGCTGCCGTGGATTGTGGTTTTTGTGTGCAAAGTTACACTAACAATATTTTGAGAGAATTGACCCACATGGTTTCTTGATTCAGTTGTATCTGAATCAGGCAAACAAGCCAAAAGAATTCACTTAGCAAATGGAATGAAAGTCTACATAGGCTGAATGTGTCAGGATTAACAGCAGAAGAGCTGAAGGATCCCCCAAAGATTTGGACTACAGTGGAAGACAGGTTCAGAATCTTCCTCTTCATTGATCAAAGTTCATATCATTTTGACAACAGCCTGCAGAATCCATAAATCACTTTGCGAGCAGATACAGAGAAAAAGGTAGGTACTGTGATTTTTCTGTTGCAGAACTAGCACAACTGAATTGTTGAATTAGTGGTTACATCTCTCTCATGGAAGAATTCCAGAATGATCAGCTTGACAAGCCAAAAGTATAGCATCAAAGAATTATTAAGAATGGATGTAAGTACGAGGCAATCCTTGCAGTTTGGTGAATCTTGTAAGTCCTAATTACAACCCAAATTGCTGATGCACTTACTCAAACACCTAAACATAGCAAGACATGTGGAAGGTGTGGCCTTCTTCATGCACCAAGGAAATGCCTAGCCTTCCAGCAACTCTGCAAGACATGTGGCAGAAAGGTCAATTCGCTACAGGATTGCATTAGGGCAAAGGCTGCACTGGAGGTACAAAATGGGTACCTTCAAGCATTAAGAATGGTGATGATCTATACAGCGAGATGAAGAATGGCGAACACATGCTTTATATTGTCAATCGTGTGGAAAGTCTAGATGTCCATTTGACACCATTTGAAGTGTTTGCCAAGATTCAAATTATCTGCCCTAAGAAAGCTGGTAACTTCTTGTTTTAGGCCAAGATTGACACAAGGGCAAGTACCAACAAACTACCCAGCAAATTGTGAAAGACATGCAATCACAGGCATGGAAGGCCATGATGAAACCTTCTGCTGTGAAACACTCAGCATACAATGGTTCACTAATTCCATGTGTAGGTTCAATAGTCCTGGGCTGGAACTTTGCAGTCATGTCATGGTAGGTTTCCCCATGATTGATGCAGTGAGCCATTCAAATTCTTGTTGACTTTTGAAGGACTGGAAGGTCCTTCTGACAGGAGAGGCCAAAAAGTCCTGCCCCTGGAGAGCAAGTACAATAAATCCTCCTGGGTGCCACAGATGTTCTACAGATGTTCTGGAGACTAAAGACCGAATATTTTCAGATCTAATGACGAGCCTTGACCGCACACAAGTGATAATACATGGAATCAGTCTGAACTCACACAGCAGATTTACATCAAAAAACATTCCTATCACCTCAATTCATGAGCCAACAACAAAATATTAAAGATTCTTTGATAAAATTGGTAATTTCAAAGGAACTGCAAAAGTGCACTTGCAGAGGAATGCAAGTCTATCCATTGATCCACAATGTAAGTGCAGTACCCATTACAAGAGAAATTGAAAGTTGAGCTGTACAAACTGTAGAAACTCGGAATCATCAGAAGAGTACAGGTGCACACAGATTGGCGCAGCTCCATTACATGGTCATAAATAAGGCTGGATCACTGCGGGCATGCCTAGACCCATAATGTTTAACAATAGCTGTAAAATATTTTTCTTACAAAATACCCACATTAGAGGAGTTAATTCTGCAATTTGTAGGTGTAAAATTCTTCTGACAGCTAGATGCCAAACATGGATGCTGATCGGTGCATCTCACAGAATAGTCGCAAGAGCTTACTACAGGGGCAGCATGGTGGAACAGTGGTTAGCACTACTATCTCACAGCCCGGGTTCAATTCCAGCCATGGGTGATTGTCTGTGTGGAGTTTACATTTTCTCCCCGTGTCTGTGTGGGTTTTCTTCGGGTGCTCTGGTTTCTTCCCACAGTCCAAAGATGTGCATGTTAGGTGGATTGGCCATGATAAAATTGCTCTTAGTGTCCAGGGATGTGCAGGTTAGGTGGTGTTACGGGGATAGAGTGGGGGAACTGGAGTAGGGTGTTCTGCACTGTAGGGATTCGAAGTATGTCCGATTCTATGTATTCATTGCCAATTCAGGTGATACTGTTTCCAATGAATTCCTTTCAGGTTACCTGTTAGCCAGGATCTTTTACAAGCTCACATGGACAATATTACATGCACTCTGCCAGGATTGCATCTTTGACACTGATGATATTTTTGTGTGGGCAGAACAAAGCAAGAATATGACCATATTCTGCACCTATTGATGTAAGTGGCACATACTGAAGGATTAGTATACTGAAATGTGCTATCAATGTGCAGCAGATAATTTTTGGGTTCTATTTATTCCAGTGCTGGCTTAAATCCTGTACAAGTAAATAGATGATATTAAGCCATTTCAACTCCTCAAGATAAGAACAATACTTGAAGATGTCTGGATCTCTTTAATTTCCTGTCTCCTTACATTCCCAATTTCAAAAATCATAAATCATTAAGGGAATTATTCAGAAAGTATGTGTCTTTCCTATAGCATGAAGGCCAGCAATACATCTTTGAAGCACTAATACAGTTATTATTGAGTTTCAACATTACAATTTTACAATCCTGGAAAGACAATAATGCCGAGAGATAGGTACCTCATTGAAAGGGCTGGGAGCATACATTCTATAAAAAGGGTTTCATTTGTTTCAACATCTCTGTCTATATTGCAATTCAACCTCAATCAGGAAAAATTAGCTTCATTATTTGAAATCATGCGTTTTCATACCTATCTATTTAGCAAAGGTTGGTGTTTGAGGCTGACCACAAGCCACTGGAAATAATTTGGCAAAAACACATTAACACATGCACTGCCAAGATTACAATGTCTCTTGATCAAGGATCAAGGCTATGACTGTGAGATTCAGTCCACGCCAGGTAACCTGATGGTCATCAGATATGTTTAGTCTTTTAATAATCTTTATTGTCACAAATGGGTTTACATTAACACTGCAATGAAGTTACTGTGATAATCCCCTAATCACCACATTCCGGAGCCTGTTCGAGTGCACAGAGGGAGAATTCAGAATGTCCAAATTACCTAACAAGCATGTCTTTCGCGAGCACCCGGAGGAAACCCACGCAGACAAAGGGAGAACGTGCAGACTCCGCATAGTCAGTGACCCAAGCCGGGAATCGAGCCTGGAACCCTGGCACCGTGAAGCAACAGTGCTATCCACTGTGCTAAAGTGCTGCCCACAAATAAATTGCCTAACCCAGCAAAAACAAGGGACTGAATTCTCTGTTTGCCGACACCGAAATCGCGACACGCGATTGGGCGGAGAATAGCTTCCGACGCCAATATCGAGGTAGGGGCCGGTTTGAAGACAAATCGGGATGCTCCGGCACACCGAAAATAGCATAAATGCAGCGCTAGCCACACGGGCTGAAAGTACAGTAGGCATATCATTAGCGGGCCTGACGCCCAATGCTCTGGGGCCTCCACGATTCAGCGCCTCCGATGGACCAATTTCCCGATGGCGTCGTTCACTTCTACTTTCACAAGTAGTGAACCTTTTGTCCTGGCTGCTGAGCGAGAGAGCGGCGGAAGCAAATGGCGTGGAGTGACTGCGGGCTGCTGGCCCGGACACCGGCCATGCTGGCTGTGGCAGGGGGAGCCTGCCAAGGTTGGGGGAGGGGAGGGGGAGGGTAGGGCGGGTCGAGCAGCTGGGGTGCCCCCCCATGGGACTGGGGCAGTGCCCATGCACCAATCGCCATCCTGCTGAACACCCACTGACCGACTACCCACCCCGGCCCCTGGTTCTACACAGTTGCAAAAGCCGTATGGGTGCACCCATCTCCGCTCAACCCCCCCCCCCCCCCCCGGCACTGAACACCCCACCCAACCGGCAGCCACCCACTGGGGGACCACCCAGGGCCACACCCACGGCAGCCCCAGCGAGGGCAGTGGCAGCCAATGGTGCCCCTGGCAGCAGGGACTGGCGCCAGGACCGGGGTCACTGGCGGATAACAGGCCGGGGATTTAATGGGGTGAGGGGTGAGGATGAGGGGTGAGGGCATCCAAAATGGCCGCCCGCACAGATCGATGGGAAATTGATCAACACAGAGATGCAGACAGGCTGCAGCTTGCAAATATACAAGGGCTACCGCCTGGACCTTGCAGAAACTTACACAGGGAAAAGGACATCCAGGGACAATGGGCTCCCGGTAGAAAGTAACAATAGGTGGCAGATTTGGTGGCATCGGTTTCCTTATTGGGAAGGCCTACGTGCCTTGGACAATAATGGCCATGGCCGACTGGGACCCGCCCCGCCATCGAGGTGTCCACCACCAATTGATTTAGATCGATCAGGGTGATCGAGCCTTGATCGATCTAATGGATATCTACCTGGGACTGGCCAAAAGCGCGCAAAGCCTGCAAGGGTTAAAAGGTGCTGCATAGGGCAGCACGGTGGCACACTGGTTAGCATTGCTGCCTACGGCGCTGAGGGCCTAGGTTCGAATCCCAGCCCTGGGTCACTGTCCGTGTGGAGTTTGCAAGTTCTCCCCGTGTCTGCATGGGTTTCACCCCCACAACCCAAAGATGTGCAGGGTAGGTGGATTGGCAATGTTAAATTGCCCCTTAATTGGAAAACATAATTGGGTACGCTAAATCTAAAAGAACCCACCACCCGCTCACTCGACCACCGACGACAACAACGGTGATACCTGCACCAGCCAAGGAGGGGACCATCCACAGAGGGACCATAGCCGAGGACACAAACGACCAGCGGCAGACATCCAGCACTGCCAGGTGACGGATTCCAGATGAGGCCATATCTGCTCTGCACTTGCCCGTCACCTGAAAGTTAAGTTGGTTTTTCATGTGTGTTAGTTTAGAGTCTAACCTGTATGTGTGTGTGATTGACTAATATTAACTCTGTGTGTATCGAATTAGTATTATTGCATGCAGCTTGTGTGGTCATTTGTCCATCATATACGGATTATAGACACACACTGTGGTTCAGAAGGTACAAAAAATCTGGTCACCCTGGTGGTATTCGGCTGGGAGTTAAAACTGTTACTCCGATAGATCCCACAGGATAGTCTTAGAGATTCCGCCTGAGCCCGACTTAGGTAGGCAATTGACCCACGTAACGGCCAGTATTCCAAGTTCATCGAAGGGAATATAAAGGTCCCTAGTCTTGAGAATTATTCACAGGTTAAACATAAACCACAGGTGTGAACTCTGTATTGGACAAATCACCGGATTTCGGAAGTGTGTACTAACTGCATGCGTACCCAACAAGGCAGGAGAGGGTCGACCCGGAAGATTTGCACGCAGCTTCTGAGGGATTAGGGCCTGGACACAGCCACAAACTGCACCTGCTGTCCAATCGACCTCCAAACATCAATATGTCAGCTTGGACAACAGGTACAGATGCAGAGGTGCGGAAGACAGGTCCAGAAATGTGTCCCATATGGGACGGGGTAGTATGGGGATATATCAAAGGGAGAGGTTGGCACATGTGGTCAGACTTTATCAGGCACTGAGACAGGCCCCGGAGCGGCAGGGCACACTTGGTGGGAGGATGTGAGCACAGCTCACGGGAAACATCCACCGAACGATAGGTAGCCACTGCCTGCACCTATGGTATTATTGAGGTGACCCATCCGTGCACCCCCTTCGCAGCGAAAGCATGGCCGACGCCCTAGCCAGGGCCAAAGCCCGTAACGGACATCTCTGGCAGCCACCCGGAGGTGAGTCGATGAGTGCGATTGACGTCGCCCAGACTAACGTGGCCAACCTAGCTCAGTCCCAACACACAGACCATTCCCCTATGACAGATCTGAACGGCAATTCCCAGTCCCCTACGGAACATGGGTGGACTGACTGACCATATAGGACAGATTAGTTTAAATGGCAGGAATGATGCAGTCCCTACCCAGGACCGAAACCAGCTCATATATTAATCCCATGGTGCACACAAACACCAGGGTATGGAGACCACTACGGACCACCATTATGTTAGTGCCCGGAACTAAAGGAAGATTTCACTCACTAGATTGAGGACTGCCTCATTTGTGCCCAGAATATTCCCAACGGTGACGCCAGGAGGGGACATATAGGATACGCCCATCCTGTGCAGGGTCCCTGGACAAAACCCTATGTGGATTACATCGCCCGCACCCACCATGCAGGAATGGATTTAAGGATGTACTGGTTATCATTGGCACCTTCACGAAGCAGTTCCCACCCGCAACGCAACCGCTCCACAATCACTCAAACTCCTCAGTCCCCCTATTGGACATGGGGCCACGCTGGACGGTTGGCTAAAGTAGCCGAATGATTCGAGGTCCAGGACACAGTAACCTTGAAGCCAATGAACACAATTAACCAGCAGGTCATCATAGAATTTTTATCATAGAATTTACAGTGCAAAGGAGGCCATTCGGCCCATCGAGTCTGCACCAGCTCTTGGAAAGAGCACCCCACCCAAGCCCACACTCCCTCCCGATCCCCATAACCCAGTAACCTCACCCAACACTAAGGGCTATTTTGGACACTAAGGGCAATTTTAACATGGCCAATCCACCTAACGTGTACATCTTTGGACTGTGGGAGGAAACCGGAGCACCCGGAGGAAACCCACGCACACACGGGGAGAACGTGCAGACTCCGCACAGACAGTGACCCAATGGGTCTGGCGGCAGATGAGGGTCTGGGACCAGAAGAGGTAGGTGATTCCATGGATGAACCTCCTGTAGCCATCTGGGATGGCCACTTACAACCAGGAACAGAGAAGCGCGCAAAGCATGGTGGGTAAAATGGACATAGCAAGATTCAGACAGGCTCAGAGCCTGAAATGTATATTTGCAAGTGAGGAATCCAGACGGTATCGAAACCCCCAACCGATTAACATTTGATGGCCCATCTCCACCAAGACAAAGGACTGGTACTTGAGCGACCGGCACAGTCCCAGACATTTTGGCGGCACTCCCTGTGCTAGGGAAGCGTAAACAACAGGGTCAGTGACCGCTTGGGACATGCCCAGCCATCCAGGCACCCGCCCATTTATTGGTTCGAAATCGAACATAGTGATCAGGGATCACCCAATTAGTGGGGTCCAAACTGAAGGACCACCCAAAAGAGCGCGAAAACCCCCAAGCATAAGAAGAGAGTCCACCATGCGTTCGTCCTCTTTTGGACCTGGCACCCCGGCAACGTCCATCTCCAATCGCAGCAACACCAGAAGCAAGTCCAAGTTCAACGCCCGCTACCAGACGGATGAGCCCACCTGAGCAGCAGTTACTTCTACAGACCCGATAGATTCCGAATCGAACAACGGCCACTGTTCCTCTGACCTAAGCCGGGTGCCTGAAGTTAAGTACAGGTTGTCTTAGTCGATTTAAAATACAGATGGAGGGTGAGAAGGTAAAATCAAACATTAGTGTTTTGTGCTTAAACAAAGGAGATTACAATGGGATGAGAGAAGAGCTAGCAATGGTAGACTGGGAGCAAAGACTTTATGGTGAAACAGTTGAGGAACAGTGGAGAACCTTCCAAGCGATTTTTCACAGTGCTCAGCAAAGGTTTATACCAACAAAAAGGAAGGACGGTAGAAAGAGGGAAAATCAACCGTGGATATCTAAGGAAATAAGGGAGAGTATCAAATTGAAGGAAAAAGCATACAAAGTGGCAAATATTAGTGGGAGACTAGAGGACTGGGAAATCTTTAGGGGGCAACAGAAAGCTACTAAAAAAGCGAGAAAGAAGAGTAAGATAGATTATGAGAGTAAACTTGCTCAGACTATAAAAACAGACAGTAAATGTTTCTACAAATATACAAAAACAAAAAAGAGTGGCTAAGGTAAATATTGGTCCTTTAGAGGATGAGAAGGGAAATTTAATAATGGGAGATGAGGAAATGGCTGAGGAACTAAACAAGCTTTTTGGGTCGGAAGACACAAATAACATTCCAGTGACTGATGGAAATGAGGCTATGACAGCTGAGGACCTTGAGATGATTGTTATCACTAAGGAAGAAGTGATGGGCAAGCTAATGGGGCTAAAGGTAGACAAATCTCCTGGCCTTGATGGAATGCATCCCAGAGTGCTAAAAGAGACGGCTAGGGAAATTGCAAATGCACTAGTGATTATTTACCAAAATTCACAAGACTCTGGGGTGGTCCCAGCAGATTGGAAATTAGCAAACGTGACACCACTGTTTAAAAAAGGAGGTAGGCAGAAAGTGGGTAATCATAGGCCAGTTAGCTTGACTTCGGTAGTAGGGAAGATGCTGGAAACTATCAAAGAAGAAATAGCGAGGCGTCTGGATGGAAATTGTCCCATTGGGCAGATGCAGCATGGGTTCATAAAGGGCAGGTCATGCCTAACTAATTTAGTTGAATTTTTTGAGGGCATTAACAGTGCGGTAGATAACGGGGAGCCAATGGATGTGGTATATCTGGATTTCCAGAAAGCTTTTGACAAGGTGCCACACAAAGGATTGCTGCATTAGGTAAAGATGCATGGCATTAAGGGTAAAGTAGTAGCATGGATAGAGGATTGGTTAACTAACAGAAAGCAAAGAGTGGGGATTAATGGGTGTTTCTCTGGTTGGCAATCAGTAGCTAGTGGTGTCCCTCAGGGATCAGTGTTGGGCCCACAACTGTTCACAATTTACATAGATGATTTGGAGTTGGGGACCAAGTGCAATGTGTCCAGGTTTGCAGACGACACTAAGATGAGTGGTAAAGCAAAAAGTGCAGAGGGATTTGGATAGGTTAAGTGAATGGGCTAGGGTCTGGCAGATGGAATACAATGTTGACAAATGTGAGGTTATCCATTTTGGTAGGAATAATAACAAAAGGGATTATTATTTAAATGATAAAATATTAAAACATGACCCTGTGCAGAGAGACCTGGGTGTGCTAGTGAAGGAGTCGCAAAAAGTTGGTTTAAAGGTGCAACAGGTGATTAAGAAGGCAAATGGAGTTTTGTCCTTCATTGCTAGAGGGATGGAGTTTAAGACTAGGGAGGTTCTGCTGCAATTGTATAAGGTGTTAGTGAGGCCACACCTGGAGTATTGTGTTCAGTTTTGGTCTCTTTACCTGAGAAAGTACGTACTGGTGCTGGAGGATATGCAGAGGAGATTCACTAGGTTAATCCCAGAGCTGAAGGGGTTGGATTACGAGGAGACGTTGAGTAGACTGGGATTGTACTTGTTGGAATTTAGAAGGATGTGGGGGGATCTTATAGAAACGTATAAAATTATGAAGGGAATAGATAGGATTGATGCGGGCAGGTTGTTTCCACTGGCGGGTGAAAGCAGAATTAGGGGGCATAGCCTCAAAATAAGGGGAAGTAGATTTAGGACTGAGTTTAGGAGGAACTTCTTCACCCAAAGTGTTGTGAATCTATGGAATTCCTTGCCCAGTGAAACAGTTGAGGCTCCTTCATTAAATGTTTTTAAGATAAAGATAGATAGTTTTTTGAAGAATAAAGGGATTAAGGATTATGGTGTTCGGGCCAGAAAGTGGAGCTGAGTCCACAAAAGATCAGCCATGATCTCATTGAATGGCAGAGCAGGCTCGAGGGGCTTGATGCCCTACTCCTGCTCCTAGTTCTTATGTTCTTATGATAGGTATAGTTAACATGACTAATTGTGTGTGTAAATAAAGTACCCTTGACCTTGAACTAACTAACTGGTGTTTGGCTCTTTGATCGATAGCTGGTTGAACCTTGTGGTGGTATCATTTGATACCTGGCGACTCTGAGCAATATAATATAGATATCTAGAGAAAGGAGGGCAACCTTACTGATTGCCATAGTTTCAGCAGAGCCACAGAAAAGGCAACACGCCCATGGGGGTATTACAAGAGCAACTGCGGAATGCAGTGTTCTGAGGTGTGTGGAGCACAAACATTCTGAGGTGTCCAGATGGTGACAATCGGACGCCTCCCAATAAGCATGGCACATGATTTCCTGATGGAACCTGCCCCACGTCTTTGTTGTTTGTGCGTTGTTTCATGCTCGTCTCCCCATCCCTTCTTCTCCTCCCTGCATGCTATTTGCAATTCGAACTGTCCCTCGCCTCTCACTGATCAGACTCTGAGAGCACCTTCATCATCAACACTTACGCTGAGCCGTCTTTCCCCCCCCCACGGATAACAGACCACTAACACATATTACATTGTGTGCCTGCCACACAGTGCCACAATTGACCCCCATTACTCAGAGCAATTGTTATATTCAATCCCTGACCATCTTCTCCCTCCCCCCCCCGTTCAGACTCCGATCTTCACCGTCGCTGTGCGTGGGGATCACCCCACCTTCCACAGAATAGGAGGTGGCCCCTCACCTACGACACACCCTCGGCCTGTCATCTGTCCTTGGACACCCTGCATATCACCAACCTGTTCTTGCTGGTTCTAACCCACCGGTCTATTCGGACCTAAGAAGTAGCCCCTTCCTAGGAATACACACTCGTCCTGTTCTTCAACACACTCGGGTAGTGGAGTAACGGCATTTCCCCCTCCCTACCCGGGGATCCACGGAACCATTCAAAATGCTCGGGTAGTGGAGTAACGGCATTTCCCCCACTCTACCCGGGAACCCCACACGTTCTTCGCCTGCTGCGGATCATAGGCACCTCACACACCACTAACCCCTCCAGGGTCCCAGGTTCGATTCCCGGCTTGGGTCACTTTCTGTGCGGAGTCTGCACGTTCTCCCCATGTCTACGTGGGTTTCCTCCGGGTACTCCGGTTTCCCCCCCCACAGTCCAAAGATGTGCAGGCTGGGTGGAGCTATGGGGATAGGGTGGGGGAGTGGGCCTGGGTGGATGCTCTTTCAGAGGGTCGGTGCAGATTTGATGGGCTGAATGGCCTCCTTCCGCACTGTAGGAATTCTATAGTTCTGTGGTAATAAACCCTGTGAGTGAGTTCAGGATCCTGAAATTCTTCGCCCTCTACACGCTTTTGTCAAGGACAATTAGTGATCAGGAGACTTGAATCTGCTTCTGAATTTCAAGTAGTGCACATGGAACAGCATTTCAAAGTTCATCAAAATGTCATCCAATAATTATGTTGAATGACTTCAGATAAAGTGCTATCATTTCGAGTTAGTGTTCACATGCTAATAACTGTAAAAAATGATGTAGCGTGTAAAGACGTCTGATTATAATAAATGATTTTGCACAAATTTTCAGTTGAATTTATTATTTTTAAGCAACATTAAGATAATTTCAGACAGTCATTATGCCTGCATATGCCAATGAAATGCACCAATGATAAAATAACACATCTCATTGAGGCCAAGAACAATAATTGTAAGTAATTAACTGAGGAGACCAGAAATGGAAGACTTCAACCTACTAAATCACTGTTGTTTTTTCAGCATCGGCAGGCCCGTAAGACAGGAATCTCATAATTTATTATCAGTTGACAATGTTTTGGAAGGAGTCTGATTCTCCGACCCCCCGCCGGGTTGGAGAATCGCCGGGGGGCGGCGTGAATCCCGCCCCGGCCGGCTGTCGAATTCTCCAGCGCCGGGGTTTTGGCGGGGTCAGGAATCGCGGCGCGCCAGTTGGCGGCCGCCAGCAGCGGCCCACCCGGCGATTCTCTGGCCCGCAATGGGCTGAGTGGCCGCCTGTTTTCGGCAGGTCCCGCCGGCGTAAATCACAACAGGTCCTTACCGGCGGGACCTGGATCCACGGGCAGCCTGCAGAGTCCTCGGGGGGGCACGGGGGGATCTGGCCCCGTGGGGTGCCCCTACGGTGGCCTGGCCCCCGATCGGGCCCACCGATCCGCGGGCGGGCCTGTGCTGTGGGGGCACTCTTTCCCTCCACACCGGCCGCTGTCAACCTCCGCCATGGTCGGTGCGGAGAAGATCCCCCCTGCACATGCGCTGGGACGATGCCAGCACACGCTGGCACTCCCGCGCATGCACCAACTCACGCCGGCCGGCGGAGGCCCTTCGGGGCCGGTTGGCATGGCGCCAAGCCCTTCTACACCGGCTGGCGCGGCTCCAAACACTCCAGCGCCGGCGCCGGCCTAGCCCCTGAAGGTGCGGAGGTTTCCGCACCTTCGGGGCAGCCCGACGCCGGAGTGGTTCACGCCTCTCCACGGCGCCGGAGTGGTTCACGCCTCTCCTCGGCGCCGGAGTGGTTCACGCCTCTCCTCGGCGCCGGAGTGGTTCACGCCTCTCCTCGGCGCCGGAGTGGTTCACGCCTCTCCACGGCGCCGGAGTGGTTCACGCCTCTCCTCGGCGCCGGAGTGGTTCACGCCTCTCCTCGGCGCCGGAGTGGTTCACGCCTCTCCTCGGCGCCGGAGTGGTTCACGCCTCTCCACGGCGCCGGAGTGGTTCACGCCTCTCCACGGCGCCGGAGTGGTTCACGCCTCTCCTCGGCGCCGGAGTGGTTCACGCCTCTCCTCGCCGCCGGAGTGGTTCACGCCTCTCCTCGGCGCCGGAGTGGTTGACGCCTCTCCTCGGCGCCGGAGTGGTTCACGCCTCTCCTCGGCGCCGGAGTGGTTCACGCCTCTCCACGGCGCCGGAGTGGTTCACGCCTCTCCATGGCGCCGGAGTGGTTCACGCCTCTCCTCGGCGCCGGAGTGGTTCACGCCTCTCCACGGCGCCGGACTGGTTCACGCCTCTCCACGGCGCCGGAGTGGTTCACGCCTCTCCTCGACGCCGGAGTGGTTCACGCCTCTCCTCGGCGCCGGAGTGGTTGGCGCCTCTCCTCGGCGCCGGAGTGGTTCACGCCTCTCCTCGGCGCCGGAGTGGTTTACGCCTCTCCTCGGCGCCGGAGTGGTTCATGCCTCTCCTCGGCGCCGGAGTGGTTGACGCCTCTCCTCGGCGCCGGAGTGGCCCGTTCCCGTCGGTTTGCAGAGAATCCCGCCCCAGACCAGCACTTACATAATTATGACAATAGAATAAAGCCCTTAAACACAACAGGAAGAAGATAGACAATTAAATGCAATTTTCAACAACAAAAGAATACAATTTAAGTTGGTAATTGGAAGAGGACCCCAGGGGCTTAAAGTACTCTTCTTATCTTTTAAGAAAATGGGTAAAACATTATAGATTAAAATTAGTGGCAGGAATGTCAGAAGCACTTGTGCAAGTCTCCATTACAAATCAGATCATCTACGGTACTAAAAGTACTCTTAACATCCAGACTGCAATATCCCTCTGATGTTAGCTGGGTAATAAGAATTGGCAACAATTTAAATATGCGTCACCAGAAATTATCTATTTGCAGACCAAATAATAATCTTTATTAGTGTCACAAGTAGGCTTACATTAAAACTGCAATGAAACTACTGTGAAAAGCCCCTAGTCGCCATATTCCGACGCCTGTCATGGTACACTGAGGGAGAATTCAGAATGTCCAATTCACCTAATAAGCACGTCTTTCGGGGCTTGTGGGAGGAAACCGGAGGAAACCCCGCAGACCCCCTTTCTTCCAAAAAGAAAGAATGTAGGCAATTTACATTTGTAATTTCTAAAGCCCTGTCTCAGCAGCCTGAAAAACATTAGCTTAATGTTCAGATAGATATTGGGCTAGCATTTCTCCAAGATGGAATGTCCAATTAGCCCTTGATAAAGTGGCCACACAGGTAGTGGTCTGCTGCATACTACAATATGTTCTCCTCCAAAAAAGTGCTTACACTAGATTTGGTAGGCAAAGTGGTGGTAGAAATTAGGAAAATACTGCAGATGCTGGAATCTGAAACAAGAACGGAGGAAGCGGGAAATACCCGACAGGTTTGGCAGCATCTATCAGGAGAGAAACAGGGTTAATGTTTCAAGTCATGAAGCCTTCAACAGAAGTTCTGAAGCAGGGTACACCGTTGTTGCAATCTCTCCTGGCTCCCATCTATCACTGACCTTCTACTCTGCTACAGCTGCTCCATTCCCTCTTATACACAATATAATCCATTAGATTTCTCCCTCCCTTTAGCTCAAAAGAACAGAACTCAAAACATTGGGTGCGATCGCATGGCCTTGTCATGCTCGACTGGCAATGCGACAAGGCCATTAAACCTCCCACGAGATTTACGATGTTCGGGACGCTTCACGCGATATAACAACACCTTGTGAAACGCCTCGATCTGGATCTCGTCCTCACGGAGCGGGATCCAGATTTGCATATTTAAGTGAGCAGTTAGCTTCACTTAAATATGTCTCGACACCAGAGTTTTCCAAGGCTCGGGATCGAACACCTGCGCCTGGGAGACCTCGCCATGGTTTCCACAAACATGGGCCAGGCATAATTGGAACTTAGAGGGATCACCCAGTCACCTGCCAGCAGTTTTCTGACAGAAATCATAAAAGTCATTTGAAAAAAAAAGTCATTTTGTTTCCCATTTGCCTATGCGGCATTAGTCTGTATCAATTTTAACTGCCTGTTCTTATTACCTTGTTCCATTCCACTTCCAGCCAAGATCAGGTGGGAAATAGGTGGGAGGTGGCTGCTAGCCTGGTGGAAATCAGATGGCCATGCATTCCCACAAGAAGCAATTGAGTGGAGTACAAGGCAGGGGAGGTCTCAACTTCTCCTGTATGTTTTTGAAGAGTATTCCTGCTTTTCCACAAAGGAAAGTAAATGAAAATGTTTTGAAAGCCATTTCACATCCCAGTTCTCTTCCAATGTGCATCAGTCTGATTGGAAAGCCTCAATGATTTCCTCTCTCAACTCCGATTGGCTCATAGAGCCCAAATTTGCATGTTTAAATAAGGGCCAGGATTCTCCGAGCCTCTGCGCCGCAATCATGCCCGGCACGGGGAGGAGAATGGGGCGTCGGACCCGCGATGCCTTCCCGCAATTCTCCGGCGACCGGAGAAGCGCCGCCAGTCGTGCGCACGCGGTCGATGCGGTGCCGGTTGGGGGCCGTTGAAAGAGGCCCCCACAGCGATTCTCCGCGGACGACCGACCAAGTTCCCGCCGGCGTGGTTCACGTATGGTTCCACCCTGCAGGTGCTCGGAGTCGCGGCTGCAGTGGCCGTCCTGGTTGGGGGCGGGATCCGCCACCGGGGGGGCCTCCACGACGGCCAGGCCTGCGATCGGTGGCCACCGATCGGCATCGGCAGGCACGCGCGATCTTGGGGGGGGTCTACTTATTCGGCGGCAGCCCGCTGTGTGGGTCCACAATGTTGCGCGGGGCTGGCACCGCAGGCGGCCGCTAGCGCACATGCACGGCCCCGCGGCCAGAAGTGTAGGGCCCCTATCGGCAGCCGGAGCTATGCGGAGCAATCCTGGGTCCTGCGAGCCCCCTTAAAAATGGAAAATCACCCCGGACTTTCTAGATAAAAGTCCGGAGTGATTCGCGCCCGTTTTCTCGCGGACGTGGGGCCATAGCCCCATTATTGGAGCCCAAGGGCTTTGTAGTGATAACATGGTTGTGTTGCAATTCACTGACTGACCACTAGGAGTCTCATGAGTATATAAGTGAATGTTAGAGTCAGGTGACCTCAGACTGACTAAGGGGGAGAGTTTACTTGTGTATGTTCATACTGTTATTCATCTGTTGTTTTGTATATAGTTGACCCACAGTTAATGTTAATTAGTCATTTATAGCTTTAGGTACAAGTGTTCTTGTAATATAAATCAGGCCATCCGACAAGAACATTACATAGTACCGGGGCTGAAGGGCAGCACGGTAGCATAGAGGGTAGCACCGTTGCTTCACAGCTCCAGGGTCCCAGGTTCAATTCCCGAATTGGGTCATTGTCTGTGTGAAGTCAGCATATTCTCCCTGTGGCGCCGGAATGTGGCGACTAGGGGCTTTTCTCAGTAACTTCATTGCAGTGTTAATGTAAGCCTACTTGTGAGAATAAAAGATTATTAGATTATTATTAAACACTGATAAAAAAAACTATCAACCTGCCATGAGATCTACAAAGATTTGAAGATTAGAAGACTGCACAAATGAATGACATGGAGTCCTTGAAGCCACCAATAAGTCTCAGATTTCATGGTAATGTGGACAGCAACTGTCTTGTGTTTAAACAACAAATTAATCTGTTTCTTACTACAGTAAATTTAAGAGATCAATCAGATTTGCGATGCTCCAAACAGCGGCAGGGCTGAAGCAATTGTTGTGTTTAGTATGTTTAAATTTGCAAACGATGAAGATAGTAAAAATTTGAATGAAGTAATTCGAAGATTTGATGAACATTGCACCCTCTGAAAGAGTGAAATTTCTGAATGCTATGTGTTTAGATCACGATTAGATCATGTTTACAGAAGACAGTAGAGTCCAGAAATCATTTCATCACTGATTTCGCGAGCTAGCAGCACAGCATTCGAAAATGTTTCTCAGTAATGGTGGCGTCTTCTTGGAAGAAAGCACTCCAGTTGCCACCCTTTTTCCAAAAAGGGAGGAAACTTCCCAAAAAAGTTGGGAAAGTTCCTGCAACTCCTCGCACACCAACAAATAGGTAAAGATCAGGATAAACTATTTCTGTGCAAAAGTATTTCTGTGTCAAAGGCACAAATTAAGGCAGTGTCCAGCGTTTGGCAAGTATTGTTCCAGATGCAAAGGAAAAAAATCACTTTGCTCAGAATTGTTACTCTAAGCTCAACCCCAGATCAGTCAGTACAGTGGAAGACACAGTCTCCACTGATGAAACATCGTTGTTTGTTGGAGTCATAACAGAGAAGAATCATTTTTTGGAGACATCAAAAACATTTTCAACACTTAAAAAAATGCAAACTGATGCTCCATTTAAAACAAATGTGGTTGATGAGGACAAATGGCTGCTACCACTTGAACTGAACAGTACAGTGGTCCAATTGAAGTTAGACACTGGTGCCAAAGCAAATTTAATCAGCATGACTAATTTTAAAAATCTAAAAATTCAGCCGATTAGAAGAAATCACAAATTAGCTCTGAGAGATTATAATGATTCAAGCATTAAATGTCATGGTGCTTATGACTAGAGTGTGATGGTGAAGAACATTCTGCATTGTATCCCAGGCCTTGGATTCATTATTAGGTAATCAGTCATGTGAAGAATTAGATCTAGTGCAGTTGGTATACAGCATCCACAAAGGATTGGATCAACACTCCAATGATTCTGAGAACATTATCAGCAAATTGAATGATGTGTTCACTGATTTTAGTGTACTACCATTCGCCAATGAGATACAATTTCAAGAAGATGAATTATCTAAAGCACCGAATCAAACTTTTCGCAGTGAAATAGCTGAAGATATAGATCTGCATGTCACTCTCATTTCTACCCTACCACCATATCAGATACAAAACAAATCAAGAAGATAGCAGAATCTACCAATGGGGTAAATTCCATGGAATGCGTGAAACAAAAAAATGGTGATGCTCGTAAAGACATGGATCCCAGAGTTCTTAATGAAAAAAGTGTACATATTGTACAACATTCCTTACAGAAAAAAATGAACAGCCAAACTGATCCATATCGCACAAAATCACATTGCAAAGCGATACCATTGTCACATGATAGATCACCGTCAGAGTTACTCATGAATAGAAGGGTGCGTACTATGCTTCCATACTTGGCAAAGAAGAAGGAGAATGCAGTGGTACTGCAGGAAATGCAGAATATGAAAGCAAAACAAAAGCAATTCTGTGATAGAGATTCCAGAGCTTTCCCACCTGTGAGTAGTGATGACAGTGTAAGAATAGAAGATTTAGGCAATTGGTCGAGAAAAGCCATTGTACTTGAAGAAATAGCACCTTGTTCCTACAATGTACAGATAGAGGAAGGGTTGGTTTTAAGATTAAATCATCGCGCACTCTTGAAAACCAGAGAAGACTTTCACAACACCGTGATGGATGACAAATCTACATCAGAATCAACGTCAGCTGCAGTGTCAGATAGGTCAGCAGTTCCAGAGCATGAGAATGTCATGGAGAACATTGAATCTACAAGTTCTGAGCAACAAGGTCAAACTTTGAGAAGATCAACCAGAGTCAAAAGAAAACCTGATCGACTCAATTTGTAGACTTGGACTATAATGTGTTAATTTATTCCTTCAAAGGAAAGGGGATGTACTAATATCATGGTTGCATTGTAATTCACCAACTGACCACTAGGAGTCTCACTGATATATAAGTGAATGCAACCACTAGGAGTCTCACTGATATATAAGTGAAGAGTCAGGTTACCTCAGACTGACTAGGGAGCAGGGAGAGAGGTTGCTTGTGCATGTTCATACTGCTATTCATCTGTTGTTTTGTATATATTTGACCCACAGCTCATATGCACTTAAGATGGATTTCTTCACCTCCTCATACGTTCCAGATACCTCCTCCGGTAGTGATGCAAACACTTCACTAGCTCTACCTACCAGCTTTGTTTAAATCAATAACACCTACATGTCCTGTGGCCATTTCATTTGTTTAGCTACCTTCTCAAATGAAATGAAAAAGGCTTCCACTTCCTTCGGTCAAACCTTGGCAATGCTTGGACATATTTAAATAGATCCCCACCAAGCCTTCGACTATGACGCTCTCTCACTATCCTCATCACTATCATCCAACTGTACGTTTCCCTTTACGTCTGCCAATTTTAACTGATTGTCATGTTTCATGGCCATTTTCTGAAGTTCAAACTCCCTCTCTTTATCTTTTTCTCTGATCTGTATCTCCCTTTCTTTTTTGTTTTGTTCTGCTAGGGCTATTCTTTGTTTTCTCCTTTCTTCTCTCTCTCTCCCTCTCTCTCATTCCTCTCTCTCTCTCTCTTCCCTCTCTTTCCTCTCTCTCTCTCTCTTTCCTCTCTCTCTCTCTCTTTCCTCTCTCTCTCTCTCTTTCCTCTCTCTCTCTCTCTTTCCTCTCTCTCTCTCTCTTTCCTCTCTCTCTCTCTCTCTCTTTCCTCTCTCTCTCTCTCTTTCCTCTCTCTCTCTCTCTTTCCTCTCTCTCTCTCTTTCCTCTCTCTCTCTCTTTCCTCTCTCTCTCTCTTTCCTCTCTCCTCTCTCTCTCTTTCCTCTCTCTCTCTCTCTCTCTTTCCTCTCTCTCTCTCTCTCTCTCTTTCCTCTCTCTCTCTCTTTCTCCTCTCTCTCTCTCTCTCTCTCTTTCCTCTCTCTCTCTCTCTCTCTTTCCCCTCTCTCTCTCTCTTTCCTCTCTCTCTCTCTCTTTCCTCTCTCTCTCCTCTCTCTCTCTCTCTTTCCTCTCTCTCTCGTATGCCAACCACTTTAATTCTTTCTCATGTTCCATTTGTTTAAGTTGCAACTGAAATTTTGCCATTTCCAATGAGTCAAGCTCTATCTCAGGCAACTTTAAATGCTGAACCACCGCCATAATTACCTCAACTTTTTGCATTTTGTCAGGTAATGTTAACTGCAATGTTCTTGCCAAATCTAACAGTCTGCTTTTTGTTTCTGTCCGTAAGGTACCACGTGTAACATTCTCCACCCCAAAAAACTTCTGAGCCTCTGAAAGAGCCATTGTTCACAACACTCTCCCCACTTCAACCAAAATACCACACCGGAAAAGCAACAATCCTTCACTGTCTTTAAGTTCACAAAAGCTAATCCAATAGAGAGACTTTTATCCCCCTCGAGCCCCCAATTGTTATGGGTGAGGCATTTTCAGAACCCCAAAATGTATCATGGAGTTCAACCAACCTCTCCCTTTAATGGATTTGTTGCTTTTCCTAGCACACGGCTTTTTCCTGGGGTGTGGGATTACAATTATGGACACATGAGTTTTTAAACACAAAACACTGTTTATTCCTTGAACTCAACTTAACATCTTAAATAAACATTGGATCTCTTTACACCCCTTACTTCAAAGATAACTCAGAAAATATTGCAACAGTAAATAATTCCTTAAAATGTTCCTTCAAACTTCCAAGAGACTTAACACCTTTAAACAAAATCACATCAGGTTAAAGGCTTCATTTTAAATCACCCAAATGAGCCAGAGATAGTCTTTCATGGCAGAAATCCAGCTCACTGCAAAACACAGACATACACCCAGCTCTTTTCCAAACCAGAACTTCTCAAGCTGCTGTCTCAAACTGGCTTTCTCCTTTTAATCAGCTCTCAGTAAAACAGCCAGGCACTTTTCAAAACTGAAACTTCAAAATGGCTGAACTGAGCCGAGCTCCACCCACTCTCTGACATCGCTGTTTTCTTAAAGGTACATTGCTTACACATCCATTTCTTAAAGGCACTCTTGCATGACATTTGCATGTGTGCTAACAACATGTCTTTATTAACTACTGTAACTATATAGTACCACAAAGGATATACAGGCAAGGAGATATCTCCTTGTTTAAATCTTAACACAGTCATTTAAAACCCAGGGTCATGACCCACGGGTGGGTGTCTGTAGGGTCATGGGGTCATGCTTCACGTCGTTCCTGATTGCAGGGCCATGTGTCGCGGCCCTCCTGAATGTAGGATGTAGTGCCCAATGGCGGGACCAGCTTTTAAAAATGTCGGCCATGACCGGCTTTAAGAATGCCGGCCATTCCGCACGTCCGTGTGCCCTCAGCAGTATGCAGGCATGAGGCCAGCAGCACAGAAAACCTCCTCCTGCTGTCAACGTGCTAACCCAGGAGCAGATTGTTTTTTTAAGTCGCCAGAGCCTTCCTGCCAGGATAAGCACAGTGGTTAGCACAATTGCGTCACAGCTCCAGGGTCCCTGGTTTGATTCCCAGCTTGGGTCACTGACTGCGCGGAGTCCGCACGTTCTCTCCGTGTGTGCGTGGGTTTCCTCCGGGTGCTCCGGTTTCCTCCCAAAGTCCAAAGATGCGCAGGTTAGGTGGATTGGCCATTCTAAATTGGTGGGTTGGAAGTGTGGGCTTAAATGGAGTGCTCTTTCCAAGGGCTGGTGCAGACTCGATGGGCCGAATGGCCTCCTCCTGCACAGTAAATTCTATGCTTCTATGAAAGTTTAGCTGGCGTGGGTCGTGAAGGTCAGCTGCCGTGGGTTGCGAAGGTCGGCTGGCGTGGGCCGTGAAGGTTGGCTGACGTGGGTCGCAAATGTCAACCGGCATGGGCCCCGAAGGTTGGCCGATTGATTAAAATGGGTCCCGGGCAAAAAGGTTTGAAAATCACTGTGTTAACATGTCACTGTCTGACCCACACTGACCCTAGCTCTGTGTTATGTATCTTCTTACCTCACTGTTGGCAATACTGTACTCAGTCCCACATTAACCCCGTATACACCAGGCTCTTATACTTTAAATAGTAAAGCAGCATATTATCTAAATGGAGAGAGATTGCAGAACTTTGCAGTACAGGGAGATTTGGATGTTCTGGTGCCTGAATTACAAAACGTTAGTGCATGTACAGCAAATGATTAGAAAAGCAAATGGAATGTTGTCATTTATTCCAAGAGTGGTGGAATATAAAAGCAGGGAAATCTTGTTACAGTTAGGGCATTGGTGAGGACTCTATCTTTATTTAAGAAAGGACATAATTGTATTAGAAGTTGTGCGTATGGGGCATCACGGTGGTGCAGTGGTTAGCACTGCTGCCTACGGCGCTAAGGACCCGGGTTCGATCCTGGCCCCAGGTCACGGTCCGTGTGGGGTTAGCACATTGTCCCCCTATCTGCACAGGTCTCACCCACACAACTCAAAGATGGGCAGGTTAGATGGATTGGCCATGCTAAATTGCCCCTTAATTGGAAAAAATAATTGGGTACTCTAAACTTATAGAAAAAATCGTTGCGCATAGAAGATTCACTCAACTGATTCTAGGATGAAGGGGTTGTCTTATGAGGAAAGGTTGGACAGGATGGGTCTGAAAAATTGGAGTTTAGAAGAATGAGAGGTGATCTTGTTGAGATGTATTAGATCCTGAGGGGACTTGACAGTCAAATGCTGAAAGAATGTTTCCCCTTATTTTACAGTTTGAAAATAAGGGATCTCCTATTTAATATAGGTTGAGAAGAATTATCTTTCACAAAGGTTTTGTGAGCCTATAGAACTGTCTTTCTCAAAGCGCAGTGGAGGCAGGGTCAATGAATATTTTTAAGGCAGAGTAAGATAGATTATTGATGAATAAAGGAGTCTACACTGTTATGTTCTGTGTTGTGGCCATGGTAAAGATGCACACAGTACATCTAGTCCTGATTAGTAAGATTGTTTATTAATAAATGAACACATGGAAAGATAACTAAAGAAACAACAATACAAACTATAATGATTAGTGAATTCTCCTGGAGCAACTTCTAATATGACTGTCCTCTGATACGACTTACTACCAACTGTCAATCTCTGGAGTCACATGGTGGATCCCCATCGCCACCTGCTGGTCGGAGGTCAAATATCTAACCATATACATTACTATGCATTTGCATCTCACCACAAAAGGGTAAAGGAGGTAGGCACGAAAGAGGATTTAGGGCCACAATCAAATCAGCCATGCTCTTATTAAATGGTGGAACAGGCTCCAGCGGCCAAATGGCCTACTCCTGCTTCTTTATGTTTTTATGTACATACCCCAAGCCCATCAGCTTCTGATTCTCAAGATCTTACACGACTCATAAGCCATGTCGAGAGGCTAACTGGTTAGTATAGCCAATTAGCATAAGTTAGCATAAATCATAATAATCTTTATTAGTGTCACAAGTACTGAGCACAATACTTTTAAATATTGAGCTTGAATGGAAAAAGATGCGTTCAAAAGTCAAGTGGTGATGTTATAAGTATACCCAGCCTTATGTTTGTTCACTTGTGTAAATTACAATTCTGAATCTGTTCCATAGAAAAGCTTTAAAAGTATTGCATGAAGAGAAGCATAATTAAATTTTAACACATAAACTCATTTGTCTTTGACCTGAATTAAATTGAGCTTCTGTAGGACTCTTTAATTCATTAACATATGGAGACTAAGCTTCATGGGAATACAACAGCAGCTTGGCAATGTTCTCTATTTAATCTAACTTTGATATTTACTCATTCTTAAACTGGTGTGATCATGATAACTGTGGACATAACTCATTAGCAGTACACATTGCGATCTCACTTGCTACACCTTAGGCAGACTTTGAAAAGCTGCAATCACAGAATAGATTTTCAAATTGTTGCCCAGCAGTAAAATTGGTTTTGCTGACTGATCATTTCTGAAATGCGACCAGATATTAATTTTCAAAGAATTACATTTAATTTTCTATAATTTAATCCACTGCGCCGATTTAGCAGACAAATTAAAAATTAGCCCTGGCCAGCAATTTTAGGATGGCAGGGTTTCCCTTCCCCCCATCCGAAGAGTCAGCGGAGAACGCATCCCCGCCAATACTGCCTTCTCGCCATTTTACGTTCCAGAAAGAGTCCCTTACTCACTTTGGAGGAAGTGCTGCCTCAGAAAGATACTGGCTAATCAGATTGGCTGGTAACTCGCTAGTCCCTGCAGCTTCTGGCGCTGCAGTGGGACTGCAACAAGTCCCCAGAGTTCAAGTTCCAGGATTCAAAGGCCATTTAAGTGTGGGGGAGGGCTTGAGGAGAGGAGGTGAGGCACAATGAGCTTGATGAGGGGTTTGGGAGGTGGGCTGAGGATATTGGTGGAGAGACTATGGGGGGGGGGGGGGGAAGAAGCACCTACAGGGACAATATCTTGATTGGGTGGTGGGGGGGAGGGGCACTACCCAACATTAAATGGAGGTTGCTGCTCGAGACCTGAACACAGTTCATTATTGGGTTTCCCCGCTATCCATGAACTCCACTTAACAGCCTGAAAATTGAGGGCCTCAATTGGGGTAAGAGCAGACAGGTCATCCTAGGTCTCAACAACCCAAGCATAAAATTGCATAGAGGTTGGGGTGGGCAGAAGGCCGGTGGGAAGGGCATCCAAGAATTTTTATGGACACCCCCACACCAGAAATCAGCTGGTGCGGATCATAAAATTCTACCCTCCCCTCCGCCATATTAATTTATTAAATGCAAAATACTGTAGATGCAGGGGATCTGAAATAAAAAGAGAAAGTGAGAGAAAAACTCATCAGGTCTGGCAGCATCTGTGCAGGGAGAAATAGAGTTAACATTTCAAGTCCAATATGATTCTCCTTTAGAACTGCATTTTATTTGAACTCAATTTTTTCAAATTGGTGGAATGCATTTAAGGGAATCAGATCAGTACACACAGCTGTAAAGAATAGAGTGATGTGCAAATAACATTAGCTGAAGTAAAATGTAAAACCTATGGCTGGAATTTTCTGGCCCTGCTGTGGCGGGCTCCCCCCTG
Source organism: Scyliorhinus torazame (assembly GCF_047496885.1). Taxonomy (NCBI): domain Eukaryota; kingdom Metazoa; phylum Chordata; class Chondrichthyes; order Carcharhiniformes; family Scyliorhinidae; genus Scyliorhinus; species Scyliorhinus torazame. The sequence goes on along the minus strand of NC_092721.1, from coordinate 94,061,977 downwards.
ACGGATTCAGTAAGCCACTCAAATATTCATTGACTCCAGCGGGACACGAAGATCCCGCCAGCGATAGGGGCTGGAAAATTCTGGCAAAGGAGTGGGAAATGCAATCATTGCCTTCCAGTTAAAGCAGCGCCTGGTTGTGGAATTGACCAGGAAGGAGATTGAGTCAAAATCTAACACAAAGGAAGGCATAATTATTGGAGGCCTATCATTCCCAACCAAGGATTTTTCTGCAGGAGTTCCTCAGCCAGCGTCAGAGGCCCAACCACCTTCAACTGCAATAAAGAACAGAGAACAATACAGACAGGAACATGCCCTTCGGCCCTCCAAGCCTGCGCCGACCATGGAACCTGCCTACACTAAAACCGTATGCGCTTACAGAGTCTGTATCCTTCCATTCCCTCCCTATTCATGTTTATCTAGATACCCCTTGTCATAAGAACATAAGAACTAGGAGCAGGAGTAGGCCATCAGGCCCCTCGAGCCTGCTCCACCATTCAATGAGATCATGGCTGATCTTTTGTGGACTCAGCTCCACTTTCCGGCCCGAACACCATAACCCTTAATCCCTTTATTCTTCAAGAATAAAGAGTATCTTTAAGAAATGGGTGTTTATAAATGGGTGTGCATATAAATATCTGTAGTGAGAGTACCTTTAAGAAATGGGTGTTTACTACTGCAGTGATGTCAGAGTGTGGGTGACACCCATTTCTTAAAGGTACTCTCACATGACACCCTTAAATGCCGCTATCGTACCTGCTCCCACCACCTCCCAGGCAGCGTGTTCCATATATTTACCACCCTCTGTGTACAAACCTTGCCTCGCACATCAGTTCTAAATTTTCCCCCACAAACTTTAAACCTATGTCCCTTAGTACTTGGCTCTCCTACCTGAGGAAAGAGCATCTGACTATCCACTCTGTCCATGCCTCTCATAATCTTGTAGACCTCTATCAGTTTGCCTCTCAACCTCCATCGTTCCAGTGAGAACAGACCGAGTTTATCTAACCTCACCTCAGAGCTAATGCCCTCCATTCCAGGCAACACCCTAGTAAACTGCTTCTGTACCCTCTCCAAAGCATCCACATCCTTCTGGTAGTGTGACAACCAGAATTATACACAATATTCCAAATGAGGCCTAACTAAGGTCCTGTACAGCTGCAACATGACTTGCCAATTTTTATTTTCAATGCCCCAACCAATGAAGGCCAGCATGCCATATGCCTTCTTAACCACCTTATCCACATGCGTCGCCACTTTCAGTGATCGGTGGACATGCACGCTCAGATCTCTCTGTCTGTCAGTACCCGCAAGAGTTCTACCATTTATTGTGTAATTCCTACATGCATTGGACCTTCCAAAGTGTATTACCTCACACTTGTCCGGATTAAACTCCATCTGACATTCCCCCGCCCAAGACTCCAACCAGGGCATTAGTGAGCTCAAATTTACCACAATCTACCAGAAGCCTACCTTCATTGGTCAATACACACATTGGAGTCTTACATTTCCACATGCAATAAGATTGACCTTAGCAGCAACCTTGTAAAGCCATTTGCTCACCCTGCAAGCTTGATGCTGAAATAGGGCACATCTAAGGCATCTTGTGGGATAATTACTATCCTGATCAGATCATTTCTCACTGTTTATACCATAAGCTCATCAATGGGTCTAAGGCCATCACTATCAGCCCTGAAAAGTATCCAGTCCACCTGATTACCCTGGAATGGGAAGGTATCTGAACAATTTAAGCAACAGGTGACACTACCTGTCTAACGCTGCTAATATGCAGTAGTAACACAAGTGATATTCACCACTAACAGGATGCTACCGTCAAGCCAAAAAGACGTTCTGCCTATCACACAAGGAGTTAGATGGAATATGAATTTCAGTGTTAGTGGGACACTAGGTATATAGGCCATCTATCCCAAAGACTGGCGATTTGGACCAAACAGCATGCCCCTTTCACTATTTACAACAGACAAAGTACAGACTGTACCCAACCAGCCCATGCTTGCAAAGAATCCTAGAATTTACAGTGCAGAAGGAGGCCATTCGGCCCATCGAGTCTGCATCAGCCCTTAAAAAGAGAACCCTACTGAAGCCCACGTATCTACCCTGTCCCCGTAACCCAGTAACCCCCACTTAACATTTTTTGGACACTAAAGGCAATTTAGCACGGCCAATACACCTAACCCACACATCTTTGGACTGTGGGAGGAAACCGGAGCACCCGGAGGAAAACCACGCAGACACGGGGAGAACATGCAGACTCCGCACAGACAGTGACCCAGCCGGGAATCGAACCTGGGACCCTGGAGCTGTGAAGCAACTATGCGAACCACTATGCTACCGTGTTGCCCAGAAACTCACAACACAGTATCCAACATTAGATATGATTCTGCGATTGGACAACACTTGCTAAATAATCCTCCGTAATTGCTGATAACCAATTTAAGATTGTTGATCAGGCTCACAGTGTGAGGCATTTGCGTGGACTGGAAGCTATGTATATTGATGGACATGGCCTTGTTCTTTGCAGACAGAAAGAACATGCACACACATTGCTCCTGTTCCAGCTAAACAAAATAAGTGATAGCCATTCGCTAGTTCATTCTTTAGGGAAATGCCTTGGCCAACCAAAGTCAAGCTGCCTTGTTTAAAGTTCCAAACAGTACTTGGCAGTTAACTATCAGTAACTATAAACTGGTGCATTTTCCATGGCAAGCCTCTACCAATCAGAGTCCATTTTCCAACCAATTAGCACTCTCTTCTTATAAAGTATAAAGCTGTTATGTTCCCTGGCATTGGTAGTTTGCGATTGTCCTGATGAGTGCAAGACAAAACGATTTGACAAAATGTATTTTTTCAGCACTATTCTCGTTCTGTACTATCAAATGACTATTTGTAGTCCTTAGGGGCCGGATTCTCCGGTCCGTCAGCCACTTGTTTTTCGGCAGTGCGCCATTCACTGGTGGCGGGATTATACCTTCCCACCGATTGTCAATGGGATTTCCCTTGTAACCACCCCACGCCACTGGTCAACTAGCTGGCGTGGGTGCACTGCCGGTGGGAAAATTGAATCACAACGACTGGAGAATTCCAGCCCTAATGCTTTTCACTCATAAAGTTGTTGGGATCTGAAATGCTCTACCTGCTGGAAGCTGATTCCATAGATAATTGTAAAGGGGATATATATCGGCACTAAGCCACAAGCAAAGCAGGGTCATGGAACTAAATACAGCTGCTCTTTCAAAGAGCCAGCACTAGCATGAAGGAACAAATGGCCTCCTTCTATGCCTGTAAATTTCAATAAAGAAAGGTAGGAGCAGGCTTCTGGGCAGGATGAACACTGGCATATACCAATTTGGCCTGTCTCTATAGAGTACATTCTGAGTAATTCCACATAAAAATTCACTTCTGATTCTAGCTTTTGGTGGTGAATGTGCGTTTTGATGTTTCACTTCAGCCTTTGCCTCTCTCGCAGTTTATTTAAACCGCCAACATTTGCATGGATATATTTGCAAATTCGTTATCTACTGTTACCTGCTTTATTTGGCAATTAAATCAATTGATATTTTTGCTTGAAATCTATGCATTAAAGCTTTTTAAAATTCTCCACATGCAATCATTGTAAGTGCTTCTTTGAGTGACAGTTTCGAGAGGTTCTGGCAGACATGCCACTGGCACTCACTGCTGTATTAGTATCATTTTTGTCATAAAAACAAAATTGGTACATGTGAGTAACTTTAGAGTGGACAGTGGAGTGGTATTAGTCATTTGTCACTGATAAGTGAATGCCCTGTTGTCCTTGAAGTATGTACTTTGGTTGCCCTTCCTTGGATTACCACCTTACCATGCTGGAGATGCTTGAACGTTCCATTGATCCTGAGAAGAATTCCATTGGGGTCTTCAGCTCCTGACAGGGGCAACCATAGCAGTAAGGTTAGAGAGGAGGAACCAGACAAAGTGCAATCCAAAACAAGTCCTCATTGGTGGATCAGGTGGAAGATACTCGTATGGTATCAATGGCTGTGATGGCGGAGGTAGGCTGCTGCAGTAAGAAGATCCCTCATCATTGAGGTTCCCTTGCCAATGGAACTGGACCTACCATCTGTCAAGCACCATGTGTCAAGCACCAACTGTCCAGCACCATCCAGCAGAGGGCAGTAGAGCAGAGCTGCTGATTGGCTGCAGCAGGGAAAATTTGCATCAGTGCATTGCGGTCACTGCATCCAGAAAGTGTACCTGAGCAAGACACCCGAGGTGTTCAAGTGAAGGCAAGCATCCAGCAGAGGGCAGTAGAGAGGAGCTGCTGATTGGCTGTTGCGGGGAAATTTGCATCAGAGCATTGTGGTCACTGCATCCAGAAAGTGTACCTGAGCAAGACACCCTAGGTGTTCAAGTGAAGCCAAGCATCCAGCAGAGGGCAGTAGACCAGAGCTGCTGATTGGCTGTTGTGGGGAAAATTTGCATCAGTGCATTGTGGTTACTGCATCCAAAAAGTGCACCTGAGCAAAACACCCTAGGTGTTCAAGTGAAGGCAAGCATCCAGCAGAGTGCAGTAGAGCGGAGCTGCTGATTGGCTGTTGCGGGGAAAATTTGCATCAGTGCATTGCGGTCACCGTAACTTGAAGGTGGTTTGTGGAGGAGCTGTTGTCAAGTGACAGTTAAACCCAAAACACATCTTCAGTGTTTCCCTCGCTACCTCCTCCTCTAACCAAAAAAAAAAGACAATCACTGTAAGCATCCCAGCCGAGTAAAGATCAAGTGGGAGACTCGAGGGCAGGTAGACGTAGAAAGAAGTTGAACCGTGACATCACAACCTGCAGGTAAGTGTTTGGCTGGTGACTGGTAAATAGTTTTTCTTTTCCCTGAGGTGTTATCGTGCGGGGCGCAATGGTTGCTGAGTGAGTGCTTGCTTAGAAGGGGAGTAAATTTTTTTTAAACTTACTGTTGGGAGTTTGCAGCTGAATCGGGTCGGAGTGAGGACAGAGTGACTGCTGGGTAAGTAGTAAAGATTTAAATTGTTTGCGCAGGCCCATAACAGCTGATTGCTGTTCTCGTGTGGGGCGCAGTGGTTGCTGGTTAAGTGTTTTATTTTTACCTGTATTTAAGTTGGGCAGTTTCTAAACCCTGGACACTACACCTGTAGTGTCCCCCACCCTTCCACCTCCTTTATCCTAAGGGGTAGAGTGAATAACAGGTAAGCTCTTTCTTTCTTTTTCTTTTTTATCTCGAGGGGATGGCAGGGAAGGCAGTGCAATGTTCCTCCTGCAGAATGTTTGAGGTGAGGGACGCTGTCAGTGTCCCTGCTGATTTCACCTGTGGGAAGTGCACCATCTCCAGCTCCTCAGAAACCGCGTTAGGGAACTGGAGCTGGGGCTGGATGAACTTCGGATCATTCGGGAGGCAGAGGTGGTCATAGATAGTAGCTTCAGGGATGTAGTTACTCAGGGATATAGTTACTCTGAAGAGTCAAGGTAGATGGGTGACGGTGATAAGGGCTGGGAGGAAGCAGTCAGTGCAGGGATCCTCTGTAGTCATTCCCCTCAGTAACAAGTATACCGTTTTGGATACTGTTGAGGGGGACGACCTACCAGGGGTAAGCCACAGTGAACGGATCTCCAACACTGAGTCTGTCCCTGTGGCTCAGAAGGGAAGGAGGGAGAGTAGGAAAGCAATAGTAATTGGGGACTCGATAGTTAGAGGGACAGATAGACGGTTCTGTGGCAGCGAAAGAGACTCACGGATGGTATGTTGCCTCCCGGGTGCCAGGGTCCGTGACTTCTCAGATCGTGTTTTCAGGAACCTTAAAGGGGAGGGGGAGCAGTCACAAGTCGTGGTACACGTTGGTACCAAAGACATAGGTAAGAGAAGGGACGGTGATTTAAAATATGAATTTAGGGAGCTAGGGTGGAAGCTGAGAGCCAGGACAAACCATGTTGTCATCTCTAGTTTGTTGCCGGTGCCAGGTGCTAATGAGGTGAGGAACAGGGAGAGAGTGCAGATAAACACGTGGCTGCAGGGATGGTGTAGGAGGGAGGGTTTCAGGTACGTGGATAATTGGAGCACATTCTGGGGAAGGTGGGACCTGTACAGACAGGACGGTTTGCACCTGAACCAGAGGGGCACCAATATCCTGGGAGGGAAATTTGCTACGACTCTTCGGGGGGTTTAAACTAATTGGTCAGGGGGCTGGGAAAATGAGCTGTAGTCCAGGAGCCAGTGTCAAGAGTAGTGAGGTACTGAGGAGGGTATCAAGGTCGCAGGAGTGTACTGGCAGACAGAAAGGTAGGTTGAAGTGTGTCTACTTCAATGCAAGGAGCATCCGGAATAAGGTAGGTGAACTTGAAGCGTGGATTGTTACTTGGGACAACGATGTTGCGGCCACTACGGAGACATGGTTAGAACAGGGACAGGAATGGTTGTTGGAAGTTCCGGGGTATATATGTTTCAGTAAGAGTAGGGAAGGTGGTAAAAGAGCTGGAGGAGTAGCATTGTTAATCAAGGATCATTTAACGGCTGTAGAAAGGCAGTTTGAAGGGGATCTGCCTACTGAGGTAATATGGGCCGAAGTTAGAAATAGGAAAGGAGTGGCTCAAACTGGTGTGGAGTAAGGATTGAGAGACAGAGAAAACATCGTCCTTCGCTGGAGAGAGAAATTCAAAGAACTCCTAAACCGTGATACAACCATAGATGACGACCTGTTTGAGGAAATCCCCCAACTCCTCATCAAAGATGATCTTCGACTCCCACCAAACCACGTGGGTGAAGACGAAGACACCATTAATCACATGAAGAATGGAAAAGCCACAGGACTGGACGGGTTCCCAGTTGAGATTTTCAAACTTGTTGAAGACATCACCCGTCATCTCATCAGCTGTTGCTGAAAATCTGGGATAGAGAAGAAATTCCTGGCACCTTCAGGGGCACCATCACCGCCACCACCCTCAAGAAAGTAGACATAACGGACTGTGGAAACTGCCAAGGAAATCCCTGCTCTCCATCGCCGGGAAGATCCAAAATATCGCTTGCTGCCTTCTCCCAGTCTATGAAGAAATTCTTCCAGAAAGTCAGCGCTGCTCCCAACCAAACCATGGAACGGCAGACATGATTTTCACTGCTTGGTAACTTCAAGAGAAATGCCAGGTTCAACATCACCCATTCGACATGACTTTCATTGATTTGACTGAGGCGTTTGAGTCAGTCAATTGGAAATGCTACGGAAGACCCTGTCACAGGCCGGCTGTCCAGAGAAATTCATCAACATCCTTTGACTCCTCCATGACAAGATGTTGGTGACAATCCTCACTGACGGAAATAAGACAGAAACATTCGAAGCCAGGACTGGAGTCAAGCAGGGATTTGTCATCACCCGCATCCTTTTCTCCATGTTCATCTCCACCATCCTCCACCTTGTCAAGAGAAGCTTCTCAGTGGAGTGAACATCGTCTACAGGATAGACGGAAAACCTTTCAACCTCAATCGCCTGAAATCTAAGAAGAAAACAACACTGATATTGCCCATAAAGCTTCAGTATTTGGATCACATCGCCATCTCCATTCTCTCAGAAGAGAACCTTCAAGCTTTGTTTGACACCTTCGCAGAAGCAAACCAAAGAATCAGTCTCAGCCTCAACCTCAAGAAGACTCAAGTCCTTTACCACCCCATCCCAGGGCAGGACCAGTCCCTCCCTCCATCAAGATCAATGAAGAAACCCTCCCAAATGTGGAACATTTCCCAAACCTTGGTGGGCACTTCTCCTCTAAGGCTGACATCAATGCGAATATCCAACATCGTATTCAAAATGTGAGCACCTCTTTTGGATGCCTAAGGACAAGACACTGTGACAACTGTGACATTCATGCTGACACCAAGACCCTCGTGTACAAGGTGGTTGTCCTCCCGACTCTTCGATATGGCTCAGAAACTTGGACTACAGACGCCATCTCAAGGCCCTGGAGAGGTACCATTGATGCTGTTTGAGATGAATAATCTTGCATCAGCTGGGAGGACTGGCATACTAACATCAGGGTTCTTGAAGGAGCCAAGAGCACCAATATTGAAGCCAAGAACACCCAAAACCAACTCTGCTGGTCGGCCATGTACTTAGGATGTCAGAGTCACAACTACCAAAGCAAATCTTATTTTCCCAGCTCAAGAAAGGTTTCTGAACAAGAGGTGGACAAAGAAATTGCTTCAAAGACACCCTGAAGGCTCACCTCAAGAATTGCAACATAGATGTATGTCAAAGCCTAGGAGACGCTTGCTCAGAAGAGACCTGCTTGGAGAATCCTCCGATTGAAGGGTCACAATTCTTCAAAAACACCCAACGGCAAGAGGAGGCGCAGAGAAGGTGCCTGAGAAAGGAATATCAGCTCTCTAGATTGCAAGGACCAATCCCACCTCCTGGAAACACCTGCCAAGTGTGTGGTTGAAGATGTGGCTCTGTGATCAGGCTCATCAGAACCTACAGAACCCATAATAAGTAATACGGACAAGGTGGACAATCATACTTTTAGCAAGTAATCAATGAAGAAAACTCCAGTTAGAAACAAAGAATGACTGGACCATTTCCTCAGAGACCAAATAACAGTCACCAGCAGTATTTTGAGTAGCAGGAAATGAATTTGGATGTTTCTGGGCATATCTTTAAGTCAAGAATATTAGTACATAATAGGCTATTCATGAGGCAATGGATCATCTCCATGACCCATGGATCAAATATTTAAGTAATCCCTCTTTGACCTTAATTAGGTGTTGTACACCAGAACGACTATAATGCCAAAAGATACACAGCCTACAACACCGTTCCCTGTGACCTCTGCAGTAAAAGTAACATGGGGCTCGATTCTACGATTTTGAGGCTAAGTCCGGAGCATGTGTCTAGTCTTACGACCAAAAAGTCGCGCCGCCCCCACACCAATATTCCTCCCGGTGGGGGGCTAGCAGCCTCGCCATGTAAAGTCCCCAGCTATCCCTGCCGATACGGACGGAGAATTGCTGGGTCCATGGCCGCACATGCACACGGCGGCGACCTGCAGCGCTCGCGCCGTACAACATGGTGCTGGCCGCGCGCGGACCCGGCCTGCCAGATAGTGCTCCCTGTAACCCTCCTCGCCACCCCCGGACCACCTCACACCAGTCTCCCCAGCTCCTGCCGAAGCCGCCCCAGCCAGCAGAACTGCTCCCCCCCCCCCCCCCCTTTCCCTGACTGTGGCAGCGCTGGACACAGTCCACAGCCATACGCAGGTCCTCGAAAACTGTGAGCACATGGGCCCCAACCCGTTGGGAAGTCGGCCCATCGGGGGCGGAGCATCGGGGAGGGCCCCAGGTGATGTCCTGAGGCCGTCCCAATGGTGTGCAGCGTATTCAGCGATGACGCTGTTTTTGAGCGGGTGGAGCATCTGAAAAACAGTGCCGCCCCCGATTTCGGTGTCAAAACGGAATCTCCGGCCAATCGCCGAATGCGATTTCGGCGTCAGCAATTGGAGAATCCAGCCCATGGTGTCAGTTTTCAGGGACCAATGAGCAAACTTCATGAATGGAATACAGCCAACCATCTGAGGAAGTTTCTTTTTGTGTTAATATTCCCTCCCAGGAATTAAAAATTGAAGTGGAGATCCACATGAAATCAGCATTTTACCAAGAGGACCAATTTCCAATTGTCCTGAAGCCTTCAACCAGGTGTAACAGCTATCTCCAAAACTAAATGACCCACACTATTATTGATGATTTCTTCACAATTCCTCCAACTAGCAGGTTTCCAGAAGCTCTGATCCTCGTGCAGGCCTGTTGTGCAAAGTATCTGAACTTGGCAATTCTGATCGGGTCAGGAAAATCATGGCAAAGGGTAAATCCATGTTATGGTGCACCTTTAAGCAGGTGTGGTTCTCATCTATGTGGATCAACTAACAGAAAATAATGCAAAGCACCACATGATAGGTTGTCTGTGGAGTAGCCATGTAAGTAAGGCATGTCCAGAGCTCTCCAAGATTGTACATTTGCTACTTAATCATCATAAATGAACAACCCCATCTGAGTTTACTGCTCTTACTGGGCCCATAGCCGCAGGACTGCGCGAGGATGCGGAGGTGCGTTAAATAAGACTGGCTCGTCCTTACCCTGCAGGCGCTGCTGGAACAGGTTGTATTCCATGCTGCAGGATGGCAGATTGCTGATAAGTTGCAGGTAGGTCTCACAGGGGCTAGAATGCTTCCACTCCTGGAACCATGTCGTGTTGGGTGTTCTGGTTTACAAACAGGTCAACACGGCTGGAGATGGTGTAGCTCTATTTTATTAACAACTCAACTGTAATAACATATTGTAAACCTGGGTACATGCATTACCAGCTTATCTGTGGACCCTGTCCTATCACTATCTAGGTGAGGCACTCAGCACATGGTGAATGTCTGAGAGGCAGGCTGTGAGCTCTGTGCTCTGAGCTGGCTGCTGCTCGCAAGGGGCCGGAACTCTGGTGTCCCCTGTCTTTATAGTGCTTGTGCTCTCACTGGTGATTGGCTGCAATGTTGTGTATGTTGGTTGGTCCTACTGTATGTCCATCAGTGTGTCAGTGTGTGTGTGATTGCACCATGATATGCTGATGTATATCATGACATCCCCCCTTTTCGCAAAGAATATGTGCCTACATGAGAATAAATAAAGTGTAGTGAGTGTGTCTGATCATGTGTGTGCATTATTGACATCAATATGTACATGTGGCTATACTATATACACGGGAAGGTGCCAGGTGCAGAGGAAAACTATGTTACACCAAGAATGAAACAAATGCTATTAACAAACAATGAAAAACTCTTAAACAGTACGGCAGAACAAGTCAGTGAGTCCAATAGTGCGAGGTTTATAAATCAAGTCTTTGGGGTGGGCGACGATTTCGGGTTGACCGCCTCAAGGGTGGTTCAGGATCCACCGACTGAGGAATGGGCCGGGCCACGGTCGAGTGAGGAGGAGGCAGGGTATCCGGAAGCTCAACAAAGTCCATGTCAGGGACAACAGGAGGGCGTGGCACCGGTGCAGAATTTCGTAGCGAGCGTGGAACCAGACGAAGGGCACGCCGATTGTGGCGGCGAATGGAGCCATCAGGCAAACAAACCAGAAAATAGCATGGAGCCACCTGTCTAAGAACCTCAGCGGTTGCCGACCAGCCACCCTCTGGAAGATGTATGCGGACATGATCTCCAGGCACCAGGGCAGGAAGATCAGTCGCCCGAGCATCGTGAGCCGCATTGTGTTGCTCACGCTCTTGTTGCCGAAGTACCGGAGCAAGGTCGAGGTCTGGGACGTGAATGGACGGCACAGTGGTCCTGAGGGTGCGACCCATAAGCAGTTGGGTCGGCGATAGGCCCGTGGACAGTGGGGCCGAGTGATAGGTCAGCAAGGCGAGCCAGAAGTCAGATCCTGCATCAGCAGCCTTGCAGAGGAGCCTTTTTACAATGTGGAAGCCCTTCTCTGCTTTGCCATTTGACTGAGGGTGCAGGGGACAGGACGTCACATGTGCAAAGTTGTATGCACTAGCGAAGGAAGACCATTCCTGACTCGCGAAGCAGGGGCTGACATCACGGTGAGCGGAATGCCGTGGCGAGCAAAGGTCTCCTTACAGGCCCGGATAACAGCCGATGACATGGTGTCGTGCAGGCGTATGACCTCAGGAGGGCTGGAAAAGTAGTCGATGATGATGATGTAGTCCCCGCCGAGCGCATGGAACAGGTCCATGCCCACCTTCGACCAGGGGGACGTGACCAACTCATGCGGCTGAAGGGTCTCACGTGGTTCTGCCGGCAGGTGGAGCAATTGAGCACAGTGTTGGCAATATCCTCATTTATTCCCGGCCAGTATACAGCCTCTCGGGCCCTCCGTCGCACTTCTCAACGCCGAGTTGGCCTTCGTGCAGTTGTTCTAAGACAAGCCGGTGCATGCTGTATGGGATCACAATGCGGTCCAGCTTCAGGAGGACACCATCCACAACTGCCAAGTCGTCCCGAATGTTGTAAAACTGTGGGCATTGTCCCTTGAGCCACCCGTCTGTCATGTGGCGCATCACACGTTGCAGAAGGGTGTCAGCCGCAGTCTCACGGCGAATGTGGGCAAGGCGTTCGTCAGTGGCCGGCAGATTGGCAGAAGCGAAGGCTACATGTGCGTCGACTTGGCCAACGAACCCCTCTGGGTCGGGCGGGGTGTCAACTGCCCTGGACGGAGCATCTGCTATGATCAGGTCCTTACCCAGGGTGTATACAAGTTGGAAGTCGTACCTCCGGAGTTTGAGCAGAATGCGCTGGAGGCGAGGGGTCATGTCATTAAGGTCCTTTTGGATGATGCCAACCAGCGGGCGATGGTCGGTCTCCACAGCGAACTGGAGGTGGCCATACACATAGTCGTGGAACTTGTCAAGGCCAGTCAACAGGCCTAGGCACTCCTTCTCAATTTGCGCATAGCGCTGCTCTGTGGGGGTCATGGCACGTGACGCATAGACGACAGGGGCCCATGATGAGGCGTCATCTCGTTGCAGGAGGACCGCCCCAATGCCGGATTGGCTGGCATCAGTTGAGATCTTCGTCTCCCTTGCAGGACCGAAGAACGCCAGTACCGGGGCGGTGGTAAGCTTGACCTTGAGCTCCTCCCATTCACGCTGGTGGGTGGGAAGCCACTGGAATTCAGTTGTCTTCCTGACAAGGTGCCAGAGAGCTGTGGTGTGGGAAGAGAGGTTAGGGATGAATTTTCCCAGGAAGTTGACCATTCCTAGAAAGCGTAGCACCGCCTTCTTGTCTGTCGGCTTCTGCATGGCCGTGATGGCTGCCACCTTGTCGGCATCCGGCCGCACACCCAACTAAGAGATGTGGTCCCCCAAGAACTTGAGCTTGGTTTGGCCAAAAGAACATTTGGCTCTGTTAAGGCGCAGGCCCTGGTCCTGTATCCGTTGAAAGACGCGTTGGAGGCGACTGATATGCTCCTGCGATGTGGTAGACCAAATAATGATATCGTCCAGATAGACGCGCATGCCTTCAATACTCTCCATCATCTGTTCCATGAAGCGATGGAAAACTTCAGAGGCCGATATGATTCCAAATGGCATCCTATTGTAGCAGTATCTGCCAAATGGAGTGTTGAAGTTGCACAGCTTCCTGCTGGACTGATCCAATTGAATCTGCCAGAAGCCCTTTGAGGCATCAAGCTTGGTGAATATTTTGCCCGAGCCATCTCGCACGTGATCTCCTCATGTTTGGGTATAGGGTAATGTTCCCTCATTATATTGCGATTTAAGTCTTTCGGGTCAATACAGATCCAAAGCTCGACGGAAGGCTTCTTGACGCACACCATGGAACTGACCAATGCAGTTGGCTCTGTCACCCGGGAAAGCACTCCTTGGTCCTGAAGGTCCTGCAGCTGCTGCTTGAGGCTGTCCTTGAGGGGTGCTGGGACTCTGCGAGGTGCATGAACTACCGGGGTGGCATCCTGTTTGAGCAGGATTTTGTATGTGTAGGGCAGTGTACCCATGCCCTCGAAAGCATCCTGGTTGTGAGAGAGGATTGAGTTTAGTTGAGCCCTGAATTCCGCATCTTGGAAGTCAGACGTGCCTTCTGGAGAGAGAGAGTGTACTCGCTGAACGAGGTGGAGGAGTTTGCACGCCTGTGCGCCTAGCAGAGAGTCCTTTGAAGAGCCCACAATCTCGACGGGTAGGGTGGCTTTACGCGAGTTGTGCGTCACTTCGAGTTGGCACGACCCCGTGGCAGGGATGACGTTGCCATTATAGTCGATCAGTTGACAGATGGATGGAAGAATTGCTGGTTTGACCCTCAGGGTTTGAAGTGCTGACCATGCGAGGAGATTTGCGGAAGCACTAGTGACCAGGCGGAATGTGATCTGGGATCGGTTGACCGTCAGGGTGGCACACTACTCGTCGTCCGGATCAATGCTGTGCACCGACAGCGGCTGGTACACTCAGGGACAGCTTGTTCTTGTTGATGACAGCATTGCGGAAAGGCTCCCTGTCCTCAGTGTCACTGGTCTGTATGATGTCAGGGTCAGACTCGGTGAACGTGGGTAGAATTGCCCGAACATTTCTGCGAGGCTGGTTAAACTGTTGCGAGGTGGCAGGCTGAGGTGCTCGACAGCAGGCAGCATAGTGGCCACGCCTGCCACAGCGTAGGCATTGTCGCGCTTTGGCTGGACATTGCCGCTTTAAATGGGCGGAGCCACAGTTGCCGCATGTCATGACGTCAGTGCGTTCGTTGCGTCACCGCGCATGTGCGGTGCGGTCTTGCATAGTGCCGTGTTCCTCCGCATCAACGTCCCCTCTTTTGGCGCGTACAAGCGCGGGAGGCCTCGGAAAGCGCGCAAAATGGCCGCCCTCCTCCGGGCCGCGGGCTGGGGTGGTATTCGATCATCTGGACCCGCTCTGCCTCCTGGGGCCCCTGCCACGCCGTTTCAGCCGCCTGGATGTGTGAGTACCGGCTGGTGGCGTTCTCATGCAGGACGCAGGTCTCGATGGCCGTCGCTGGAGTGAGTTGCTTGATTTTAAGGAGCTGCTGGTGCAGGGTGTCCGACATGACCCCGAAAACTATCTGGTCGCGTATCATGGAGTCAGAGGTGGGCCCATAGCCGCAGGACTGCGCGAGGATGCGGAGGTGCGTTAAATAAGACTGGCTCGTCCTTACCCTGCAGGCGCTGCTGGAACAGGTTGCATTCCATGCTGCAGGATGGCAGATTGCTGATAAGTTGCAGGTAGGTCTCACAGGGGCTAGAATGCTTCCACTCCTGGAACCATGTCGCGTTGGGTGTTCTGGTCTACAAACAGGTCAACACGGCTGGAGATGGTCTAACTCTATTTTATTAACAACTCAACTGTAATAACATATTGTAAACCTGGGTACATGCATTACCAGCTTATCTGTGGACCCTTTCCTATCACTATCTAGGTGAGGCACTCAGCACATGGTGAATGTCTGAGAGGCAGGCTGTGAGCTCTGTGCTCTGAGCTGGCTGCTGCTCGCAAGGGGCCGGAAATCTGGTGTCCCCTGTCTTTATAGTGCGTGTGCTCTCACTGGTGATTGGCTGCGATGTTGTGTATGCTGGTTGGTCCTACTGTCTGTCCATCAGTGTGTCAGTGTGTGTGTGATTGCACCATGATATGCTGATGTATATCATGACAACATGGTGGCAGCTTGTGGTTTCTGAAGATATTTGGTTTGTCAGCACACTATCTACAATGGCTTGTGCAGTTGGAAGGCTCTGCATTCATGTAGGGAGACCATCTACAACTTACTCCCCAACATCAGGACGTCAAATTCTTCAGGCTCGAATCATAGGTCAAGAGACTTAATGAATAGTAATAGGTGCTGCAGATTAGCAGTGTGCTGAGTTCTTACAGAACACTCAGAAATCAGACAGCTTCCAGGTCATCTTCGAGCTACATGAGCAATCTGTGACTTCAACAGAGGCTAAAAACACAGCTCCGTGAGGTGCAGCGCTATCAGTACTCAAGTAGCAACTGTGAGTAACGGGGTGCCAGCTTAGGAGCAAAATACATCGCTCTGTCATTTTGAATAATGCCAGAAATATCGATCAAAAGGCACTCGCGCCGCTGTCATGGCACCGGAACACGGCATTCCGTCGGGTGTCCGTCACTGGCTACGATTTTTAGCTGACGTGAATTCTCCGCCCGATCATGTTTCCCAATTCCAGCGTCGCTGGACAGAGAATCCCGCCGAAGGTCTAAGCACAACATTTTTAAAGATGCAGATCATTGTGAGAAAAGTCATCCATCTCAGACTTGGACCACAGTGACCAGATTGAGGCATATCAGTAAACCATGATTAAACTTTGTTGACTCATATGCTCACAACCATGCAAAGTTGTAAATTTGTACAATATAAAAGTTTGCTGTATTGTAATGAGTTATCGATTGGTTATTAATAAGGGAAAATTTTAAGTGAGAAAAAAAGAGAATATTGTGGTACACCTTTAAGTAGGTGTGGCTCTAATCTATATACACCAGCAGATAGGAAATTATATAATGTACAACATGATGAGTAGCTGTGGGTGGATGGGTGTTTTGTCATCAAGTAAAGCATCTTGGGCACGATCTAATGGAAAAGTGGTAGCGAGTGGGAACTGTCGCGGGCTTCCCGACGGTCAACCCAGCGAGCCTGTCACCTGTATCAAACGTTGATTGGTCCACTTGATAAGGCCCCACGGGCTTTACGTCGCAAATAACTGACCCACCAGCTGATTTGCAGGGATCGTGCTTGCCAGCCCCCTGCAAACGAAGGGGAGCAACACTTAAACCAATCCCACAAAGGTAATCCCACAGAGCATGTAGCCATGCCACCAAGGAGATCGGCTCCAAGATTCGGGGATGCCGACCTGGCCCGCCTGCTGGATGCGGTGGAGCCGCAACAGGATACCCTGTTCCCCCAAGAGGCTCGGCGGGTGAGCCACAAGGCAGCCATTGCCCACAGGGAGGAAGTGGCAGGGGCCATCAGAGTCAGGAATGTGATCCGGAACACCGCCGCACAGTGCCGCAAAAAACTAAATGACCTCCACCGGGCCATACGGGTGAGTTGGCATCAGCCACCAGCACTGGTCCTGCCTGTCACCCCCCTCTTCCCCGACAACAATGCACCTGGCACCGCCCAGCACCATGCCGCCTCCCATCCTATCCATGCCCAGTAGTGGTGCACACGCATGCTCCTCCCTGCCCCCATGCGCTCCCCCCACCCAGAGCATGATGGGTGTGGCTCATGATGCCCTATCTGTGACCCCGCAGGACAAGCTGGTCCAAAACAGATGGGAGAGGGCCCACACAGGCGGCATGGTGCCAGTCATTAGAGTCCTCACCCCCTACGAGGGACAGGCTCTGGAGTTTGAGGGGTTTGCCGAGGACAAATCAGTCACCGACGTCAAGGTTGGCTTGTGGCGCAGATGTGGGTAACCACCGGTCCCCACCCAGAGAACCAGTCACATGTAAGTTGTACATGCGAGCATGATGATCCTTCGCACCACTGAATCTTCCATCTCCATCTGATGGCGCCGGGTGTGTGGCCGCGAGATTCAGAGTGGATGTCATAGAATCATATAATCCCTACAGTGCAGAAGGAGACCATTCGGCCCATCAAGTCTGCTCCGACTCTCTGAAAGAGCACTCCACCCAAATCCACTTACCTGTCCTATTCCAATAACGCCTTAACCTAAACTCCACATCCCTGGAAACTAAGGGGTAATTTAGCATGGCCAATCTACCTAACCTGCACATCTTTAGGCTGTGGGAGGAAACTGGAGCATCCGAAGGAAACCCACGCAGACATGGGGAGAATGTGGAAACTCCCCAGTTACCCAAATTTGGAATTAAACCCGGGTCTCCGGTGCTGTGGGGCAGCAGTGCTAACCACTGTGCCACCGTGTCAGTGACACTCCAGCAGCTGCACAGCCTATTAGAGGAGTCCCAAAGGCTGAGTGCGCAGGAGATGGCGCTGGCAATGCGTGGCACCGAGGCCAACACTGCAAGGGTGGCAACTCAATGGAGAGCCTGGAGCACGATGTCAGCACAAATGAATGGTGGTGTCCAAGACATTGCCCAGTTAGTGACGGCCATGGCTGCGTGCATTGGCAGCATGCCCCAGTCGCTGGGGGAAGGTGTCCCTAACGCAGGTGGACCTTTCTGAGGAGCTGCGGAACATGTCCCAGTCTCAGGTGGGCATCGCTGAGGAGCTCCAGAGCATGTCCCGGTCACTGAAGACTGTGTCCCAGACACATATGGACATTGTCGAGGCACTGCAGAGTGTGGCCCGGTTACAGAGGGGCATCAATGAGGGCATCGCCACTATGGTGCAGTTATTGGTGCGCTGGGGCTGGCAGAGCCAAATGAACCAAATGGAGCTCAGTCCAGCTGCCCCGAGGTGACCCCCGGGGCCCTGTAGGCACCGACTGGAAGGAGAGGGTACTGGGGACCAACATGGAACTTCCCTACAGGGTTGCGATGGTGACCACCAGCACCCCTGAGCAACCCCTCCCCCCCCCCATCTCCGCCATGCCCCCACCCCCGACAACTGCGTGTCTTGAAGTTAGCATCCGGAACAACGTGGCATGGCAGGGCATGTTCCATTGGCGTGCAGGCTTGGGCCCTCCTGCCCCAGGGCCCCAAGAGGATGTTCGCCAGGGGCATCAAAGACCACGGGATGTGAAAAGCAGCAGGCTGCCTCCACAGGCGCCACAGGATGGGGTGGGAGGGGTAGAAGGGGATATCACCATGGGGAACTAGGGGCTGTTGGGGTCACTTTTGGCGAACAATAAAGCATGCTGCACCCGAGACATGCAAAACCTCTGGCATGTTATTCCACAATGCGTTCCAACCTCCATCCCCCTTCCCCACTCCCCGGGCCTTGATCTGCCAACCCCCACCCCCTACCCAAGACATACCACGTGCAGGTGATGGCTATGGCTTAGTGAGGAGCACCAGAGCTCAGCTCACAGCGGGTTATCATCACCCTCCTGCCTTCGACATGGACCCGCTGGCAGTGCTGACACAGACCAATCAGCCTGGATTGTTCTAACACAGACCCTGGGAGGGTGAAACAGGGCGATTGGGGTGGGGGGGGGGGGTTGAGGGTTTGCGGGGGAAGATAGGGAAGGTGACGTGGGCCGCGTGGGGGATGGGTGGGTGGGAAGGAGGAGGTGGAGGGCGTGGGATGTTGGGATGGACCTAGCCACGTTCTATGTGAAGCGGGTGAGGATGAGGGCCTCCCTGGCCCACCAGGAATATTAACCCTTGCTGCTGCCGCCTGTCTTTCATCCTCCAGCTGGTCCTGCGGGTTCTCCCCGGGCTCATCCTCCAGCACTTCCTGGTCTGCTGTCTCCTCCTCCTCCTCCATGGAGGTGGCCATATGTTCCTCCACCTCTAGCACGTTGTCCCGTTGCTGTACCACGTTGTGGAGGGCGTAGCAGTGCGCCACCAGAGCGGTCCAGGCATTGGAACTGCATTTTGAACAGTCTGATGAACCGTTCAATGACAGCCCGGGTGGCCTCATGGGCCTCATTATCTCAGGTCACCGCATCGGTTACCGACCTCCGTACTGGCGACATCAGCCAGGTCCTAGCAGGTACCTCTTATCCCCCAAGAGCCATCTGGTCAGCCTGGGGTATCCCTCGAAGATGCTGGGGATCTCCGAGTGTCCCAAGGTATAGTTGTCCTGCACACTCCCTGAGAAGCATGCGCATTATCTGCATGTGATGGTCGCACATAAATTGGATGTTCAGGAAGTGGAATCCCTTCCTGTTGATGGAGGGTTCTCCCTGGTGCACACAAGGCGACATGCGCGCAATCTGTTAGCTCCTAGACCTGAGACATCCCAGCAATGACAGAGAATCCGAGCATCCTGTTGAGTTTGGTCCAGGTTAAAATTTATATAGTCAGCTTCCCGGGCGAACAGAGCATTCGTGACCTCATGGATGCACTTGTGGGCTGTAACTTGTGAGATGCCACACATGTCCCTGCTTGAGCCCTGGAATAATCCTGAGGAGTAAACGTTCAGGACCGCTCAGAACGTTCAGACGGATATCCTTCTCCTCACTTGGTGCCAAGTCCGCAAGGACATGGCACAGGTGCCGCACCATCCACTTTTTGAGGTTGAGCCTCCTGTGTCACACGCTGTCTGTTCAAAAGACCAGAGCGCCTGTACACCTTGAGCCATCGCCGGCCTGCCCCTCTGGGCCCCTCTCTGGACTGATGGGCGGCTGGGTCCTCAGGATGTGGGACGAGGCCCTGCACATGGGCTGCCACCTTGAGCCTCTTTCAACACTGCTGCCACTACCTTCTCTGGCGTCTGGCCGCCTAGCCTACCAGCAGCACCACAAGGGCTGCCTCCGCAGGGTCCAAGATATAATCCATCCCATGTAATATTGGTAAGGAATTGAGAAGGCTGAGGGACAGTTTCTTTTGATGTATTGCTATTCATTGGCAGCAATGGCTTCCAGCCTAGTACCGACCGGTCCCCCATGGCTCCCCCTCACATTTCCTGCCATTGCTCAGGCTGTTGTCCAACATGCCCTGCACACCAATCCCCAGCCACAACAGGAACGCCGGGCATCAGAGCCTGTACCCCAGACACCGCCTGGTAATGTTATCTGGACCGGTCACTGGTTCCCTCTCCAGCGCATACACCCACCATGTGGTTGCAGGCATGTCCCCAGTACTGAGGCCCAGCTTTGGGGTGTTTGGATATTGCCTTCTGCCTCTGTGGAGGAGCTTAAGTGGTTCATATAACCAAGGTATAGAATGATTGGGAGAGTTTGAAATGGACTAAATAATTTTCCTGGATCCAGGTTGTTATTCTTGGTGCCGTGTTATGTTTCTTTTGATGTATTTCTATTTATTGGTAGCGTGCATGAAATGTAGATCTCAAAGGTAGAATTGCTGTATGAATATATGAATGTTGGGTACACTGTGTGTAATAATACTGGATTATGGAGTATGATACATCTGAGTTCTCATGAGCTCAATAAAGATTTGCAGTCATACTGGTGTTACAATCGTGTTTGGAGATTTTAAAAATAAATCCAAGCACTCAGCTGTTATACAACAGAACTAGACCACAAGATTTCATTTTTGTAAACAAAAACAAATGTTATTGTACATCAATAAGAATTCAACAAAGTAAGCAACAGTTAACTTGACCCAATAGTTTACAACTGGGAATATTATGAACTCAGTTTAATTTTTTACTTTCTCAGAGAATTCCCTTGTACATGAAAACAATCTTGAAGGTGCATTCACTTCTCTGGGGACTAACTATTAAGTATGCCACAGCCCTCTGGGATTTACTTTAATTATTCTTACTGTTCAGCTATCCTTTGAGGTAAGGCTGTTCTTCCCTTAGTTTTTGGCTACTAGACCTTCCACATTTTCTTTACAGACCTCACAACTGTGAATGCCTCAGCTACTTGTTCAAGGCTGCCAGCAGATACCCATCTGCTTTCCACCAGCTTTCCAAACTAACTTTGTTGACTGCTTTCTGCCACAAGGCTCCAAGAACACTACTGTAGATTTTTATCAACTAATTTCAAGCTGGAGCAAATTTTCTAGCTGCTTTTTCCCCTCACAAAATCCAAACTGAGTTAGAGCCCCACATGGTGAATGATTAAGTTGGTATTTCTCTGCTTGGCATGCAAGCATAACTGACAATCATCTCCTGTTGATTCTTGCTTTCTGGTGAGATGCAATCTGCACAAAAGCAAAGCCACAACTGCCTCTGAATGTTCCTCAGGCTGAACGAAACTGTAAGTAAATGCACACTGGTACGTGATATGTTTTGGGATGTCCTCAAACAGAAATATGAAATAATTATTTTACCTTCGATGCAATCTAGATTCTGTAACCCATTTGAATAACCTATATTTCTATTGATGTTTACAGCCTTCCCCCCTGACCTTCTGGCTCCATTGGGTGGGTCTTTCATTGCTCAAGTCTTAATCTTGCTGTTGACTCTGATCTTGCAAGTTAAAGTCAGGTTAATTAAACCTCAACCTGTTTGATTTGGCTTTTGATATGCTGTAACATTAGGGTTGTTGATCAATTTCTTAATCAGGCTTTTCCATCTATCTGTTGTTAAAACTTTAATTCCTAAACTAAAAGTTATATTCTAAAACATGAATTACAAATTGAATTTTTGCAACACCGGATCATGTAGTGCGATTTACTTGAGTACTCGTGTTAGATTATGTAACATGAGTCCTAAAAGACATGTTTTTGATTTGTTACAAATAATGTCTGTGTACTCAGCTATTTAAAATAACAGAACAAATTAAAAGAAGCAGCCAAACGCCATTACCTCCCTCCACTTCTCCTTAGTTGTTAAATTATCAAAGGTTTCCCTGATATCCAGTGCTGGGTGATAAAAGTCTGCTTCAATTAAAAATGTGGGAGGCTGAAAACATTGGACCATGTTCCAACTCTGTTCCATCGTTACTGATTCCATCATTCTCCCTGGCAACTGTTTGAAACTAAACCACGGGCTGGATTCACTGCTTTTGGGACTCTGTCCCCACGCCATCGTGAAAACTGTGGTCTTTTACGCCAGGAAAGCTGGCGTCAAAAGGCCATAGATTCACCGTCTTGCAGGGGGTTAGCAGGGTTACATATGTGAAATCAAAATACAGATTGTGCTCACCTGTGCTACCTTTGTGCTCCTAGTATTTCTTAGCTTTTTTTACCCCACTGGATTAAGTGAAAATCAGGGTCATTTATAATAAATTAATATAAGTAATCAAAGTAGCTTAAGGGAAGTAAAGTTAGCATAAGAAAGCTATGTTAATAGTATTCTTTTATAAGCATAATGGTTTGATTAAAAAAGCAAGTAAATAATGGGCTTAAGGGGAGTCATTGTAGGAGAGCTCATATCCGTGATATGCTCCTCCTGCACTATGTGGCTATTCATGGAAGCTTCAGTTGTTCCTGGTGACCACGTGTACAGGAAGTGTGTCCAACTGCAGATACTGGCTAACTGCATTTCAGATCTGGAGCTGAGGGTGGATTCACTGTGGAGCATCCGCGATGCTGAGCAAGTCGTGGATAGCTGGTTCAGTGAGATGGTCTCACCGCAGGTGAAGGTTAAACAGACAGAAAGAATATGGGTGACTACGAGGCAGAGTAGCGAAGGCAACTAGTGCAGCAGCCCCCTGTGGCTATCCCTCTTTCTAACAGATATACTGTTTTGGATACTGTTGGAGGAGATGACAGTGTTGGGGAAAGCAGTGGCAGCCAACTTCATGTCATCTTTGTTGTGTGTCTGCTGCACAAGAGGGTTGGGTAGAACAGCAGGGCTATAGTGAAAGGGGATTAAATTATAAGGGGAACAGACAGGTGTTTCTGCAGCCGCAAAAAGAGACTCCAGGATGGATCTGAAGCAAAAACAGAAAATGCTGTACAATCTCAGAAGGTCTGATACCATCTGTGGAGAGAGTACTGAGCTAACGTTTTGAATCTCAATGACTTTTGTCAGAGCCAGGATGATATATTACCCACCTGCTGCCAAGATCAGGGATATTACTGAATGGCTGTAGAGCATACTAAAGGGTGAGGACACACAGACAGATATTGTGGTACACATTGGTACAAATGATGTAGGCAGAAAAAGGGATGGGGTTCTGCAAGCAGACTTTAGGGAGCTAGTAAGTAGGTTAAGAAACAGAACCCAGAAGGTAGTGATCTCTGAATTACTTCTGGTGTCACATGCTAGTGAGTATAGAAATAGGAGGTTAGTCCAGATGAATGCGTGGTTGAAGAGATGGTACAGGAGGGAGGGTTTTAGATTTCTGGGACATTGGAGCCATTTCTGGGGCTGGTGGGACCTGTACAAGGTGAATGGCTTGCACCTGGACCCAAATGGGACCAACATCCTTGCAGTTCGGGTTACTAGTGCTGTTTTAGGAGGGTTTGAACTAACTTGGCTTGGGGCTGGGATCCTGAGAGAAGGCTCAGCAAGATAGATTCACAGCCAAAAGAGACATCAAGTGAGCCAGGAAGGCATATAATTTCTCAAACACTTAAGTCACAAGGGGATTTGGCAAGATTGGATGGTATTTATTTTAATGCAAGGAGTCTGACAAACAAGGCAGATGAGTTGAGGGCACAAATTAAAACATGGAGATATGATGTCAATTCTGTCACTGGGACATGGTTGAGAGAGGGGCAGGATTGGGAACTCAATATTCCAGGACATAAGGTCTTCAGGCGAGTTAGGGAAGAAGACAAAAGAGGAGAGGGTGTCAGAATTTTGATTAGTGAATCAATTACAGCAGTAAGAAGGGACAACATCTTTGAAGACTCGTCCACTAAAGCGATATGGGTGGAACGTAAAAACCAAAAAGGTGCAATCACATTGCTGGGAGTGTTCTGTAGGCCCCCCCAACAGTCCCAGAGAAATAGAAGAGCAGGTATGTCGGCAAATTTCATGTAAAAGTAATAGGGTAGTGATAGTGGAGGATTTCAACTTCCCCAACATTAATTGGGGTAGGCGTAGTATAAAAGGTTTTGAGGGATCGGAATTCTTAAAATGCATCCAGGAGAACTTTGTAAGCCAGTACACAGAAGGTCCTACAAGAGGGTGCGGTCCCGAACTTCATTTTCGGTAACGGAGCCGGACAAGTGGTTGAAGTATCAGTGGGGGAACATTTTGCAGACAGTGATCATAACTTGGTTAGATTCAAGATTGTGATGGAAAAGGAAAGAATGGACCTGAAATCAAAGTTCTAAACTGGGGGAAGGCCGATTTTAAAAGATCAGATATGATGCGGCCAGAGTGGACTGGGAACAGACATTTTTAGGTAAATCGGTGACAGACCGAGGTCAGGTACAAGTGTTTAAAATAAATGTGCTGCCGCGTTTTTATTTGTATTTTAGTGCCTGCCGATATTTTTGCCGAAACTATTTTTCAAGGAGGTGGATAAGTTGATTGACTCATTTATTTGGGGAGGCGGGGGGGGGGGGGGTGGTAGCCAGGGTTAGGAAGGTAGTTTTGCAGAGAGGACGGCGGGAAGGGGGGTTGGGCCTCCCAAATATATTGTGCTATTATTGGGCGGCGAATGCCGGAAAGGTGAGGAGTTGGAGAGGGGAGTCCCCGGTGGGTTAGAATGGAGGAGAGTCTGTGCAGGGAGTTGGGGTTGAGGGTGTTGGCAACAGCGCCACTCCTGATGGCCCCGGTAAATATTCTGGGAGTCTGGTGGTGGTGGAAACGCTGATGATTTGGAGGCAGTTAAGGCACCATTTTAAGTTGTGGGCGGGGTCAAGAGAGATACCGATTAGGGAGAACCATAGGTTTGAGCTAGGGAAGCTGGATGGCAGGTTTCGGAGATGGGAAGAGAGGGCAGTCAGGGCATTAAAAGACCTGTTCCTGAAAGGTCATTTTGCAAGGCATGAGGAGTTGGGGGAGAAATATGGACTGGGGCAGGGGGAAGTATTTAGGTACCTGTAGCTCCAGGACTTTGCCAGGAAGGAGGTTCAGAGCTTCCCGATAGCGCCGGTCCCCTCATTGTTGGATGTAGTATTGACGGCAGGGGGAATGGAGAAAGGGGTGGCATTGGCGATATATGGGATGTTTTTGGTTGAGGATAAGGTATCCTCGGAGGGGATTAAAGCCATGTGAGAGGAAGAGTTGGGGGAGGTTAAGGAGGATGGTCTGTGATGTGAGGCGCTCCGGAGGGTAAACGCCTGAACCTTGTGCGCGAGGTTGGCGCTGATACAGCTGAAGGTCATGCATAGGGCACACCTCACGAGTGCAAGGATAAGCCGACTCTTTGGGAGGGTGAAGGATGTATTTGAGTGCTGTGGGAGGAGCCCCGCAACCATGTTCACATATTTTGATCCTGCCCGAAGCTGGAGGGGTATTGGAGGGAGGTTTGAAAAACTGGAGGGGACCTGGAACCAGGGCTGCAGGTGGGTGTGGGGGCAGATGTTTTAGCCTTCGCCTCTCTGATTGCCTGGAGGCGGGTCCTGCTGGGGTGGAGGTCAGCTTCTCCACCCTGTGCCTCGGCTTGGCGGGGGACCTGCTGGAATTATTGACGCTCGAGAAGGTGAAGTTTAAGTTGAGAGGGAGGTTGGAAGGATTCTACAATTCAAGGGCATTGTTTACCTTTCACTTTCAAGAATTGGATGCCATCGAACATTAGTGGGGAGGGCGCTATTCAGTGGGGTTGAGCACATTGTTTATTGGATGACCGTTGATTCTCTTTTGGTCTTTTTGTTTTGTTATCTCTGGAATGTATGAGTGATGTTTGGTTTTGTATATTGAAGGGGATGCTGGTTGGGGGATTGATACTGTCTTTGTTATTGTTGGTTATCCTTTGATGAAAATGTGGAAAATGAGGAGAATAAAATAACTTTTAAAAATAAGAAATCTGTGACAGAACAGTGGGATGCATTCAAGAAGGAAATAGGAAGAATACAGGGCCAACATGTTCCAATGTGGAAAATGGGTGGAATCCACAAATCCTGTAAAGCCTGGATATCAAGGGATGTACAGCATTGGATAAAGAGAAAAGGGGAGGTTTATGGCATATATCGAGGGCTCAATACAGCAGAAGCCAGAGAGGCAGATAGAATATGCAAGAGGGAACTTTAAAAGGAAATTAGATGAGCAAGAAGTGACATGAAAGGATTGTGTCAAGGGGAGGTCACGTCTGACCAACTTGATTGAATTTTTCAAAGAGGTGACCAGAAGTGTGGATAAGGGCAATGGATTTGAAGTAGTTTACTTGCACTTCAGCAAGGCTTTTGATAAGGTCCCACATGGGAGATTGATAGGGTGGTAAGAGCCCATGGAATCCAAGGAAACTTGGCAAATTGGATCCAGAATTGGCTGAGTGGCAGGAAGCAGAGGGTGATAGTTGAGGGGTGTTTTTCTGACTCGAAGTCTGTGTCCAGTGGGGTCCCGTAGGGACCAATGTTGTGGCCCTTGCTGTTTGCGGTTTAGCTAAATGTTTTGACATGAATGTAGGAGGGTTCATCAGTAGGTTTGTGGATGATACGAAAATTGGTGGTGTGGTAAATAGTGAGGACGATATCCTTAGACTACAGGAGGACATAGACAGGCTGGTCAGATGGGCTGATCAATGACAAATGGAATATAATCAAGGTAAGTGTGAGCCGATACACTTACACAGGTCAAACAATATTAGAGGGTAGGACCCTGGGAAGCACCAAGGATCAGAGAGAAGTTTTAAAGCAAGTTGATTGGCATTGCACTCCAAACAAAAATGAGACGTTCGAACGCTACATTTTTGCACACGCACCCAGAAGGTAGGCAAATCTTTTGATAGTTTTCTGGCTGATTTGCAATTGAAGGCCCAGTCATGTATTTTGCTACCCTACAAGCATCGATGATCTGCGATCAAATCATGTTCGGGATTTGTCACAACAAGGTATGGGAGATTGTTAGGGAAAATGAGCTACAGCTGGATGATGCTACTAAAATTTGTCACGCCAGCGAGCTAGCTGCACAGAAGATTAGCACTTTGAATCGCAAACATTTTGGTGCATAGGAGAGGCAGCCAACGCCATTAGTGTTGTGATGCACCCGAGTGCAAAACGTGGTCCCAGCACCGGCGGCCATTTTAAGAGACCACCCGAAACCTCCAATTCATGCGGCAATAGACATTTGCCTTGGCATGGCCCAGCGTCTGGAAAGATATGCTCCAAATGTAATGGCAAAAATAATTTTGCTAAGCAATGCTTCATCAGTAAAAAAGCGGAACAAACAAAATCAATCAACGTGGTTGATGAAGTAAGCCTCGGAGACATGTTCTTCGTCGACATGATTTTCAGTAAGGACAAGATTAGTCAAAGCATGCAAAAAGACAACATTTTAATGACAATTTGCAACAACAGTGAAGTCAATGCAAATATTTTAAAAGACAAATGGACAGGTCCATTGATGATTAATGAAACATTAATTAACTTTAAACTCGACAACGGGAGTGAGGGCCAATCTTATCAGTTTGTCAGATTTAAAAGAGCTGAGAATTAAACTGCAAGTGTTGAATAAAGCAGTATTACTGAAAGACTACAACAGAAAGGAAATTACTATGCTAGGAGCATGCGAGCTCGATATAAATGTGAAGAACAAAGTTCACACAGTAAAATTTTCCATTGTAGAGGCAGAACGTGAATCTCTACTGGGAGTGGAAGCATGTGAAGCACTTGAGCTAGTTAAGCAAGTTTACAGTGCAGATTGTACTGTAACTAGGCTAAATGCATCAGTAGATTCCATACTGAAGGAATTTTCTGGGATATTTCAAGGCTTTGGCATTTTACCTTTCACGTATCAAATATAGTTAAAAGAGAATGCGCAACCAGTAATACACACCAGCTCCATTGAAAGACAGATTAAAGGATGAGCTAAAAAGGATGATGGCTTTCAGCATAATCAAACGCATTGAAGAACCAGCAGATTCGGTAAAGTCTATGGTCTGCATTAAGAAAAGGAATAACAACCTTTAAATCTGTATGGACCCCAAAGATCTGGGGCGAGATTCTACGACCCCCCGCCGGGTCGGAGAATCGCCGGGGGCTAGCGTGAATCCTGCCCCCGGCGGGGGCGGGAATCGCGCCGCGCCGGTTGGCGGGACCCCCCCCCGCGATTCTCCGGCCCGGATGGGCCGAAGTCCCGCCGCTAAAATGCCTGTCCCGCCGGCGTATATTAAACCACCTACCTTACCGGCGGGACAAGGCGGCGCGGGCGGGCTCCGAGGTCCTGGGGAGGGCGCGGGGCGATCTGGCCCCGGGGGGTGCTCCCACGGTGGCCTGGCCCGCGATCGGGGCCCACCGATCCACGGGCGGGCCTGTGCCGTGGGGGCACTCTTTCCCTTCCGCCTTCGCCACAGTCTCCACCACGGCGGAGGCGGAAGAGACTCCCTCCACTGTGCATGCGCGGGAATGCCGTCAGCGCCCGCTAACGCTCCCGCGCATGCGCCGCCCGGAGATGTCATTTCCGCGCCAGCTGGCAGTGCACCAAAGGCCTTTTCCGCCAGCTGGCAGGGCGGAAATTCGTCCGGCGCGGGCCTAGCCCCTTAAGGTTGGGCCTCGGCCCCCCAAGATGAGGAGCATTCCGCACCTTTGGGGCGGCGCAATGCCCGACTGATTTGCGCCGTTTTGGGCGCCAGTCGGCAGACATCGCGCCGATACCGGAAAATTTCGCCCCTGAACCTCAACATTAAAAGAGAACATTATCCAACTCTGAAGAGGAAAGAAATCACATGTGAGATATCAGGAGCAACCTGTTTCAGCAAATTAGACACATCACAAGGTTTTTGGCAGCTCAGGTTGGATAAGGAGAGCACAAAGTGTGCACTTTTAACACTCCATTCTGGCGATATTGTTTCTTAAGGATGCCATTTGGTATAATTTCTGTATCTGTGTTGCAGGCTGTGAGGTCTGTGCTCCGAGCTGGCTGCTACTAGAATGAGCGGGAACTCTCCTGTCCCCTGTCTTTATAGTGCATGTGCTCTCACTGGTGATTGGCTGCGGTGTTGTGTATGTTGATTGGTCCCACTGCATGTCCATCAGTGTGTGTGTGAGTGTGTCTGCACCATAATATACTGGTGTATATTATGACAAGTACTAGGAGAAAATGGATATACCGAACTCAATGAACATATATTTGTTGTTTCTGATGGTTTAAGTTAATAAGTCTTTATGTTTTATGAGGAGAAAATAGTTTGATTCTGTAGGCTGCATCTGGTTACCGAGAAAGAGAAACCCAGAACAAACGGAATGTGGTGGTAGGGACATTTTAAAGCATTGAATAAAATTCCTGTTCCGACTTAGAAACTGGTGTCATCTCTGCATTTCTCCAAGGCACATTACATAACTGTCCTTGGTTTGTGTAAACATTAATATTTAGTTACACTTTCTCCAACGATTATATGTTAGTGCAGAGGCTGATATTTATTCATCTTTCCTACAACACTGTTCCATGATTTATTTCCCATTTTTGCTGTGCATTAGGAAGTCAGAGGGCCTAGTAATTCCATTTTTGGCAAGGCCAGACCTCCCTCCTTGACAAAATGGAACCTCAAAATTACCAGAATTGTAATTTCAAAGAGTTTGTGTGGAGGTTGTATCTCCAGGTACATTCCAGTAATTACTTTTCTATTCAGTAATTTAGATGGACGTTTCAACCCAATAACATGGCAGAAAACTGGCAGGATTAGGTTTGACACTCATTTGTATACCCTGATTAATCTTACTTTCCTAAGTAATTATAGGACACATGATACTTTCTGCGGGAGTCCACTATGTGTCACCATGGCAAATCAACGAGTGTCCACTGGCACCAAAGGCTATCTATTACTGACTTGTTTGATAACACCAGTGCACAATGTGTTTACAATGAAAATCATTCTGCTGCGTGAAACCTGAAAGAGCAAAACATTGACATCCTGAAAAAAATGGGTGGAATCTTCAAGTCCCACCTGCAGTGGGAAGCTGGTCAGGCAGATGAGGCAACAAATCAGTTTCTGGATGGCAGAATAACTTGTAGGAATTTTGTTCTTGGGACTTTAAAGACAGGTTAAAGGTGGGTCCAGCTTCCAGACAAACAATTTCAGGAAACCCTTTGGACTGTATTAGCACCTCTCCAGAATTAAGTTACCCCTTCAAATTAAAACCTCTGCTACTGAAATTAAAATATTCACTTTTATGGCTGCATATAATTGATGTGCAGCTGACGAGCCTGATTCTTCCACAACTTTGAACTGAGTAGATGCTGCTTTCACCTTCAGACCAAAGATGTGCAGGTTAGCTGGATTGGTCACACTAAATTGTCGCTTAGTGTCCAAAGCTGTGCAGGTTAGGTTGATTTATGGGGTTACGGGGATAGGGTGGGGGAGTGGGCCATGTAGAGTGCTCTTTCAGAGGGTTGGTGCAGACTTGATGGGCTGAATGGCCTCCTTCTGCATTGTAGGAATTCCATAGTTCTATGGTTTTTGGGAACAATTCACAACTTGCCTCATATCGAGTTGCAGGACACGTTGCACAAAGGTTGGACACAGAGTGCAAGGGGAATAGGATGGAGAGGCTGGATATGAGTGGCAGTCAAAGTCAGCAAGGAGGTTGGGTGGGTTCCCAATGGCAGCTCACTGACTGCTTGAGGAGAAGGAGCACCTGGAGGGAAGTCGCAGTGTCTCATTTTCCTCTCACCTAACCATTGCTGCATTAGACCCATGGCTAGAGTGACAGATTGGAATTGGTTGAATAGAATGATAGATATATTAATTGTGGCTGGGATGTTAATGTATTTATATCCCTGATTGGCTATAGGAGACGTCAGTTAGGAAGCCCTTCCATTCTAAGCAGTCTCTCCTACACCCCTTGCACAGCTGGGTCTCTTCTTGCAGGAACTGGGCACCAAGTGAGAAGATGGAGAGTCAGAGGAGCAGTATTTGTACAAATTCTATCGCATAATATCAACACTAATGTTCAGGACACAATATCCAGTGAGTGATGGTGCAGGCTCCTCAACTCAGTCCTAAATCTGGTACCCCTTATTTTGAGGTTTTGTCCCCTAGTTTGCTTCTATCCGATCTATTCCCTTAATAATTTTATATGTTTCTATAAGATTCCCCCCTCATTCTTCTAAATTCCAATGAGTATAGTTCCAGACTACTTAGTCTCTCCTCATAAGCTAATCCGCTCAACTCCAAAATCAACCTAGTGAATCTCCTCTTCACACCCTCCAGTGCCAGTGCATCCTTTCTCAAGTAAGGAGACCAAAACTGTACACAGTGCTCCAGGTGTGGCCTCACCAGTGCCCTGTAGAGGTGCAACATAACCTCCCTGCTTTTAAACTCCATCCCTCTAGCAATGAAGGACAAAATTCCATTTGCCTTCTTAATTACTTGCTGCACCTGCAAACCAAGGGTGGGATTCTCTGATCCTGGGGCTGAGTGTTGACGCTGTCGTAAACGCCGTCGCGTTTTACGACGGCGCCAACAGGCCCCGAGGAGCAGCGATCCTGCACCCCACAAGGGGCCAGCATGGCACTGGAGCGACTCACGCAGCTCCAGCTGCCGATACCGGTGTCAGACCGGGCACCGTTGGTCTGCGCATGCGCGCTACGACCAGCGCGAATTCGCACATGCACATGCGTTTCCTTCTCTGCACCAGCCCCGACGCAACATGTCGGAGAGCTACAGGGGCCCATAGCGGAGGAACATAGGCCCCCTACCAGGAGAAACTCGCCCACCAATCGGTAGACCCCGATCGCGGGCCAGGCCACCATGGAGGCCCCTCCAGGGTCGGATCCCCCCTTCCCCCCCACCAGGCCGGACCCCGCAGGATGAATGCCGAGGTCCCGCTGGTTAGGGCCACACGTGAACGGCACCGGCGCAACTCGGCGCCACTCTCACTGCCATTGGGAACCCACCCCAACCTCCTTGCTGACTTTGGCTGCCACCCATGTCCAGCCTCTCCATCCTATTCCCCATCCTGGCGGCCACTCGGCCCATCGCGCATGGAGAATCATCGGGGGGACCGCTCTCCGACACCGCACCGGAGAATCGGCGGACCGGTGTCGCATGAATCGCGCCGCTCCCCCCGCCCGGCGATTCTCTGACCTGGCCTGGGGTCGGAGGATCTCGCCCCAACTTTATGCGATTCGTGCACGAGGACACCCAGGTCCCTCTGCACAGCAGTATGCTGCAATTTTTTACCATTTACATAACAGTCCATTTTGCTGTTCTTCCTACCAAAATGGATGACCTCTGATGAATTAGAACTCTTCATTGTTGAGCACCACTTGAAGAAAACACTAATAAAGGTGCAGAATGTACTCTGGGTGGGGACTTCACCACTGCAGACCGAGTTAGCCACACCCTCAAGAACATAGCTGCTAGACTGGGTCTGCAGCAGTAGTGAGGGAACCAACAAGAGGGAAAATATACTTGATGTTATCCTTACCAGTTTGCCTGCTGGAGAATCATCTGTCCATGACGGTATCGGTAGGAGTAACCACCGCACAGCCCTTGTGGAGATGAAGTCCCATCTTCACATTGAGGATACCCTCCATCGTGTTGTGTGACACTACCACCATTCTAAATGGGATAGATTTCAAACAGATTGAGCAACAGATATGAGACTGGGGATCCATGAGGCTCTGTGGGCCATTGGTAGCAGTACTCAACTACAATCTGTAACCTCATAGCCCAACAAATCCCCACTCTACCATTACCACCAGGGGATCAAGCCTGGTTCAATGAAGAGTGCATAGCAGGAGCAGCACCAGGCACATCTAAAGTTTAGATGTCAATCAATCTGCTGAAGCTACCACACAGGACTACTTGTGTGCCAAACAACACAAGGAGCAAGTAATAGACAGAGCCAAGCGACTCCACAACCAAAGGATTAGATCTATGCTCTGCAGTCCTGCCACATCCAGTCATGAATGGTGGTGGACAATTAAACAACTCACTGGAGGAGGATGCACAAATATCCCCATGCTCAATGATGGAGGAGGCAAGTACTTCAGTGCAAAACTATGGCATTTGCTACAATCTGCAGCCAGAAGTGCTGAGTGGATGATCCATCTCAGCCTCCTCTGGAGGTCCCCAGCATCACAAATACCAGTCTTCAGCCAATTCAATTTACCCCAATAATATAAAGAAACGGCTGAAGGCACTGGATACTACAAAGGATATGGGCCCTGACAATGTTCTGGCAATAGTAATGAAGACTTGTCCTCCAAGCTTGACACCATCCAGGACAAAGCAGCCTTTTTAATTGGCAATCCATCCACAAACATTCACTCACTCGACCATCGGCGCACAGTAGCAGCAGTGTGCACCATCTACAAGATGCAATGCAGGAACACACCAAGGTTCTTTATGCAGCACTTTCCAAACCCATGACCACTACCAGCTATAAATACAAGATCAGCAGACAAATGGGACATCGCCACCTGGATGTTCCTCTCCAAGCCACTCACCATTCTGACTGGGAAATATATTGCTGTTCATTTACAGCGGCTGGATCAAAATCCTGGAACACCCTCCCTAACAGCACCGTGGGTGTACCTACATCACATGGACTGCAGCGCTTTAAGAAGGCAGATCACCACCACCTCCCAAAGGCCTAGCCAGCGATGCCTACATCCCATGAAAGAATTTTTAAAAATCCTCGCTAAGACTATGAACTCCTTCCGAATGTGTAGTGCAAAGAATCCACCAATCGAAAGATTGAAACAAAACTAATTTATTAAAAAATTATTAAATAAATGAAGTTCGCACACTCTACTGAGCTACAGTTAATAATTAAGTTATATTGAACCTGTCTAGCAGTACTCAACAATCTAAATATTCACTAATTACACTATGATCTAACCTCATGTTAACTCTATCTAATCTAATCTTCTCATAATGCTGTCACTATGCTTTCTCCTAATGCTACTCCCAGAATTTCCTCAGGGTCTGACCTAAATACAGAGAAGTGGTGGCATCCTCTAGTGTTTGATTTACACTGAGATGTAATAATTAACCCTTCACTAACTGGACTATATACATATCATTACAGCAATATACATATCATTACAGCTGGTAGATAGGTCTCACTCGAGTAGAGATGAGTGGAGAGGACGACTGCTCGATCGACTTTGAGCTTGGTTGTATGTTCCCATACAGAATCGTGAAGTTTTCGGAAGGACACACTGGCCTTGGCAATTCTGGCATCGGTCTCATCATCAATATGAACGCAGCGTGAGAGAATGCTGCCTAGGAAGGTGAACTTGTCCACAGCAGTCAGCTTCCAGTCATTTACTCTCACAGTTGGCTCTTGATAGAGCTTTCCAGGGGGAAATTGGAACCTGACTTCTGTCTTCTTTGTGCTGATGGTGAGACGGAAGTTATCAGGATGTAGAAAACAGGTCCATAATGTGCTGTATATATACCTCACTTCCAGCGTTTAGTGCACAGTCATCAACAAATAGAAAATCACACAGTCTGTCAACAAGGACCTTGGACTTGGACTGGAGGCGTTGCAGATTGAAAGGTTTGCTGTGTATTTGGTAGTTGGTATCTATGTCTGGGTTCTCATCCTGGAACATATCAGTGAGCATGGCTGAGAATATGATGCTGAAGAGGGCGTACAGGTCAGCATTTTATTCTTGGCATTTCTTCTGCAGCTGACAAGCAAATAACGCCATGTCGATGGTTCCACCTATCTTTTCTGAAACCAGTTGACTCCAGAATCAAACCATGCTCAAGATGTTATATGAGCCTGCTTAGAAGGATTCTAGCAAAAGTCTTTCCAACAATAGATGGGAGAGATATTCCTCTGAGATTGTCACAGGACTGGCCGTTGCTTTGCTTTTGTCGATGTGATCAATGAGATGTCAAAATTGATAAGTAGTGCTGCAAGAAAAGCACATCCTGAGATTGCTAAACTACTAGCCATCAGAAGCTATTTATTGAAAGTTGAGATGAATCAGAACTGAAGATTGCTGTTGCATCAATTTACTTTAAATGTATTACAAAGACTGATTACATCTTCACTAAAACCCTCTAATCAACTTCTCTTGAGATATCTGGGAGTAGATGTGATGGAATTAATTACAAGTATCTAGGGGAAAGACCCGACTGAAGGTTAAATTGGGTTTCTCATCAATACTCCATCTTGATTAAATCATCTCTTAAAGGAAGAATTAAAAGAGGCTGGGACCTATTTTAAGTAACTAGTGAAAACCAAAGAGTTGTATGCATCATCCCATTCCCATTTCATGCCTGTCCACTTCTATTTTTCTTGTGGTCTTTTCTTAGTAGCCCAGGCCCCCTGGTTAAAGTATTTATTTCTAGGTTTTATAAACTCAGTAAGATCTGGATGATATTTTCAGTGGGCAGCATTAGCATGGAATGGCATTTGGAAGCAACATTGAAAAGAGGTACTCACCTGCATTGGAATCTGTTTGCAATGCACCTGGTTGAATTTTCCAGAAGCTTTATCTTGGAAATCTCTGTATTTCTGCTTCATTCTGCTTCCAAACTCTCAAGAACGACAGGCAAGGACTATACAATGTGCAAAATGAGAGCCAACTTGGCTGCTCTACTCTGCTTGGAGGACACGGACTAGCAACATAGGTAAGTTGGAGACAATGGGGAGCTGCATTTGTGGCCTGAAGCAGACCAGAAGATGATGCTTTCTCACAGATTTCTTAATCTGTTTATTGGGTCTATAGGCCCAGTGTCACTAACCTCTGTTTTCTAAGAAGCAGTACATCAAGAGGCTGTGTTTCTTCAAAGATACAATCATTGACCTGTGTAACTATTTGCAGCAAAGGGGTTTACGCATGGAGGCAGGGACATGACTGAGGTATTAAATGAATACTTTGCATCTGTCTTTACCAAGGAAGAATATGTTGTGTATGTGATGGTGAAAGATGAGGTAATTCAGACACTTGAATGGTTTAAAACTAAAAAGGAGGAGGTATTGCATAAGCTTTCTGTAAATAACAATGATAAAGCCTCTGGATCAGTTAAGGGAAGCAAGAGTAGAAATTGCAGAGATACTGGCCATCATTTTCTAATCTTCCTTAGACATATGAACAGGAGTAGGCCATTTGGTCCCTCAAACCTGCTGCACCATTCACTAACATCATGGCTGATCTGATTGTAACCTCAACCCCACATTCCTGCCTATCCCCAATAACCTTTCACCTCTTGTTAAACCTTTCACCTCTTGGTAATCAAGAATCTATCTAGTTCTGCCTCAAAAATAGTCAGATTTTACTTCCACTGCCTTTTGAGGAAGGGAGTTCCAGAGACTCACAACCCTCAGAAAAAATAATTCCCCTTATCTTTAAACCTAGCTCCTCATATTGACTATGCAGAACCCCTTTTCATTGTCTTACCTGTGTCATTGGTGCTTACATGGATCCTCCCAGTCTCTCCAGTCCTGAACAGGTGCTTCGGCAGGCAAAAGAGCTGTCTGGACTCTTACTCTTTTCTGCAGAGAACAGTGTCAACTACCCTCTCTCTACTGTCCCCATACTATCTTACATTACTACATTCCTTTTAGCTCTCCTCAGCTTGAATGTCAGCCTGTACCACAGTGCCATGGTCAATCAGTTCAGCCACCCTACTGCCCCACTCTCATCCAAACAAGCTGAAAGTGCCTCAAACCATTTGGATAATTGCAGAAGATGACACTCCTGTATTCCTGACCTCTGGGTCCCTTGACCTGCCACAACTGCAGCCGCACCTCCCTGTCCTTGGCCACCTTCCAAATCAGAAGACTTTATCCTAAGAGGTGTGACCATCTCCTGGTGCAAAATGTCCAGGTGATTTTCCTTCTCCCTAATACGTCGCGGTATCTGCAGATTAATAACTCTGAGCCAAAGCTGCTCAAACCACAGACATTTAGTGCATATGCGTTTACCCTGGATCACATTGGTATGCAGGAACTCCCACATGCTGCAGCCATGACACATCACCTGTCCTGGCCATCATCATGTGTTTGAATTAATTATTTTATTCAATTATTTATTTATTTTAATGTATTTTATTAATCTTACCACAAATTCCTGCACTATTCTAATCCTTAGGAATAGAGTAAACCT
The DNA here is from genome assembly GCF_047496885.1 of Scyliorhinus torazame. Taxonomy (NCBI): domain Eukaryota; kingdom Metazoa; phylum Chordata; class Chondrichthyes; order Carcharhiniformes; family Scyliorhinidae; genus Scyliorhinus; species Scyliorhinus torazame. The sequence continues at coordinate 94,024,871 of NC_092721.1, read as the reverse complement.
TAACCACTCACCAGATACTCACCCAATAGCTAGCTTCTTCCCCTGTAATAGAGCCAGAACCAATTCTTACAGGATAAAAAAAGTTAGAAAAGGCAAAGGAGTACCTCCCTCTCCTCCTCCTCTCACTAAAGTGTTAGCACTCCGTTGAGATCACACTGAGAATGTCTGTTCTGAAACAAGGGATTAGCTGAGCCCAGGTATGGAAATAAAACAGTTCAAGCTGGTTTCCTTAATTAACTACAGCTGCTGCCAGCAGATAGCTTCCATCTAACCGCATAGGCCTCTGTGTGAGACTTTGATTTTAAACTGTACTTGCAGTTAAATGTTAAATACAAACAATATTAGATTTTTCAGAAAGATATTTAAAATTCCCTCTACTCAGCAAACTCTCAGCACCGACCTGCAGGCATCATGGCGGAGTCCTATCGGTTGCCCCCGATTCTGGGCCTGCCCACTGTGGAGGCACCCCCCGGAGTCAGCTCCCCCCCGCGCCCCCACCACGATGGCCCCCGCAGCCAGAACGCCGAGGTCCCGCCGGGTAGGACCATACGCAAACGATGCCAGTGGGACTCGGCGGGCACTCGGCCTGTCGAGCGCGGAGAATCGCCGGGGGGGGGGGGGGGGGGCTTCAACGGCACCCTACCAGCGGAGTAGCGACTGAGCCGGCGCGATTGGCGGAGATTCTCCGGTGGCCAGAGAATCGGTGGCCTGGCGTCGAAGCAATGTGGCAGGATTCGCGCCCCCCCTCCCCCCTGCCGATTCTTCGACCCGGCGCGGGATCAGAGAATCCCAGCCATGATTAACTGTTCTTTATTTTGATTGGAGGGAGGTTTTTAGTAGAGTTCCCCGGGATTAATGTCAGGACTCCTACTCTTACTGATATATATGAATTGCCTAGACATTGATATAAACAGCACAATTTCAAAATTTGCATATGATACAAAACTATGGGTTGTGAGGATGATAGGGCATAGACAAGTGGTGGAATGAACAGAGAAGTGTCAGATTAAATTTAATGCAGAGAAGTTTGAAGTGATTCATTTTGGCAGGAAGTATGTGTAGAGACAGCATAAAATAAAGGGTACAAATCTAAAGCGGGTGCCCGAGGAGAGGGACTTTGGGGTGTATCATCGAAGGTGGCAGCCAGTTGGACAGCAGTTAGTAAAGCATAGAGCATCCTGGGCTTTATTAATAGGGGCACACAGCACAAAAGCAAGGAAGTTAGGTTAAAACTGTATAAAGCACAGGTTCAGCCTCAACTAGAATAATTTATCATGTTCTGGCAGTACCCTTAAGGAAGGGTGTGAAGGCATTTGAGACAATGCAGAATAGATTCATGAGGATGGTTTCAGTGATGAGGAACTTGAGGTATGCAGATAGATTGGGGAAGTTGGGACTGTTTTCCTTGGAGGAGAAGGTGGAGATGAGATTTGATAGAAGTATCCAAAACTATGAGGGATCTGGACAGAATAGACAGCGAGAAACTGTTCCCATTGGTCAAAGGTTCAAGACCCAGACACAAAGTTTAAGGTAATTCAGGGGATATCCCGGAGGACTGAAGAATAGCCAATGTTGTTCCTCTGTTGAAGAAGGGTAGCAAGGATAATCCAGGGAACTACAGGCCGGTGAGCCTTACTTCAGTGGTAGGGAAATTACTGGAGAGAATTCTTCGAGACAGGATCTACTCCCATTTGGAAGCAAATGGACGTATTAGTGAGAGGCAGCATGGTTTTGTGAAGGGGAGGTCGTGTCTCACTAACTTGATAGAGTTTTTCGAGGAGGTCACTAAGATGATGGATGCAGGTAGGGCAGTGGATGTTGTCTATATGGACTTCAGTAAGGCCTTTGACAAGGTCCCTCATGGTAGACTAGTACAAAAGGTGAAGTCACACGGGATCAGGGGGGAGCTGGCAAGGTGGATACAGAACTGGCTAGGTCATAGAAGGCAGAGAGTAGCAATGGAAGGATGCTTTTCTAATTGGAGGGCTGTGACCAGTGGTGTTCCACAGGGATCAGTGCTGGGACCTTTGCTCTTTGTAGTATATATAAATGATTTGGAGGAAAATGTAACTGGTCTGATTAGTAAGTTTGCAGACGACACAAAGGTTGGTGGAATTGAGGATAGCGATGAGGACTGTCAGAGGATACAGCAGGATTTAGAATGTTTGGAGACTTGGGCGGAGAGATGGCAGATGGAGTTTAATACGGACAAATGTGAGGTAATGCATTTTGGAAGGTCTAATGCAGGTAGGGAATATACAGTGAATGGTAGAACCCTCAAGAGTATTGAAAGTCAAAGAGATCTAGGAGTACAGGTCCACAGGTCATTGAAAGGGGCAACACAGGTGGAGAAGGTAGTCAAGAAGGCTTGCCTTCATTGGCCGGGGCATTGAGTATAAGAATTGGCAAGTCATGTTGCAGCTGTATAGAACCTTAGTTAGGCCACACTTGGAGTATCGTGTTCAATTCTGGTCGCCACACTACCAGAAGGATGTGGAGGCTTTAGAGAGGGTGCAGAAGAGATTTACCAGAATGTTGCCTGGTATGGAGGGCATTAGCTATGAGGAGCGGTTGAATAAACTCGGTTTGTTCTCACTGGAACGAAGGAGGTTGAGGGAAGACCTGATAGAGGTCTACAAAATTATGAGGGGCATAGACAGAGTGGATAGTCAAAGGCTTTTCCCCAGGGTAGAGGAGTCAATTACTAGGGGGCATAGGTTTAAGGTGAGAGGGGCAAGGTTTAGAGTAGATGTACGAGGCAAGTTTTTTACGCAGAGGGTAGTGGGTGCCTGGAACTCGCTACCGGAGGAGGTGGTGGAAGCAGGGACGATCGTGACATTTAAGGGGCATCTTGACAAATACATGAATAGGATGGGAATAGAGGGATTCGGACCCAGGAAGTGTAGAAGATTGTAGTTTAGTCGGGCAGCATGGTCGGCACGGGCTTGGAGGGCCGAAGGGCCTGTTCCTGTGCTGTACATTTCTTGTTCTTTGTTCTTTTGTCTGTAATTGACAAAAGAAGCAATGATGACATGCGGAAAAGCTTCTACACACAGCGAGTAGTTTGGATTTGGAATGCACTGTCGGAGAGTATGGCAAATTCAATCAAAGTATTCAAGCGGGAATTGGATTATTCCCTGAAAAGGAAGAATGTGCAGGGCTACAGGGAGAAGGAGGGGAGAGTGGCTCTAGGTGAATTGCCCTTTTAGAGAGCCAGCCCAGACACGATGGGTGAATGACCGCCTTCTGGTCTGTAAACATCCTCTGGTGTATGTTTCCGTGATATGATACCTAATATTTCAGGCTTAATAGATACAACAGAACTATATTACAGCCCAACTCACAAACTTTCAAAACTGGTATTTTCAATGGCTGACAAAAGAACCAATGAGTGATATTTTTACCCATTTTGTTTTTCACAAGTGATGACTCGTCTATTCTAATGCTCCTACAAGATGCTCAGCCAGTGGTGTCAGAATGTTTGGGGGAAACTTACTGATATTCAGATGAAAATCCTTAAGATTTTTATGGATAATGACCTTTAGAAGCTGATAGAAAACTGCAGCAAAGGGCGGCATGTGGCACAGCGGTTAGCACTGCTGCCTCACGGCGCTGAGGTTTTGGGTTCAATCCCAGCCCTGGGTCACTGTCCTTGTGGAGTTTACACATTCTCCCCGTGTCTGCGTGGATCTCACCCCCACAACCCAAAAAGATGTGCAGGCTAGGTGGATTGACCATGCTAAATTGCCCCTTAATTGGAAAAGAGAAGAATTGGATGCTCTAAATTTAAAAAAAAGAAACAAAGAAAACTGCAGCACATTGGTTACTGTAGAGGCAGTCTGACCAACTGGCTCTCCGGCAACATTGGGTGAGAGAGAGTAGCATCCGCCATTCCTACTGCTTCACTTCTACTCCAATGGGGCAGAGACTCATCAGTCAGACTGATTTATGGGAGAACAAATACTTCTATCAAAGCCGTAACAGCTGATTACCGAACTTCTGACATAAGGAAAAGCTTGACTGTAATGCCCGTGAAGTGGCGATATCTTATATCACAACGTCATACAAGCTGGAAGTGAATTCCCAATACTCTCAGACATCTGTGGCAGGTTTTTCAATACCTCAAACAATTGCAAGTTTTCCTTTAAAGGCTGCACCCCTAAAGTAGCAATCTCTGTCCTCCTCCGCAGAACTTGGAACTGCACTTGCCCTTTCACAAGTTGTCTCCTTCAATGTTCTTTCTGGAAGTTTCTTCTCCATGTGGCTCCGGGAGGAACAATTTTCCCAATAGGAATAACAGCCCTCATTCCACCGTGGCCAGGCATGGCTTATGTCTCCCATCACCATTTCTCTCCAGTCTTCACTGCTTCTAATTTGTCACACTGATTGTCTGATATATATTCCCAGCAGGGCAGATATGTCCTCCAACAAACATTGGAATGACCAAAGCCATTTGTCTTCAGTCCCATCACAAATCCTGTTCCTCAGACCCTCTCCCTGGTAATTGCCCAAGGTTGAACCAGAGGGTACCCAACCTCTGGGTCACATTTAAGACTGATATGGCACAGTGTCACAATGGTTGGCACTGCTGCCTCACAGCACCAGTGTCCCATGTTCAATTCCGGCCTTAGGTGACTGTGTGGAGTTTGTGTGTTCTCCCTGTGTCCATGTGGGTTTCCTCCGGGTGCTCCAGTTTCCTCCTACAGTCCAAAGATGGGCAGGATAGGTGGATTGGCCATGCTAAATTTCCCTTTGGTGTCCAAAGATATGCAGGTTTGGTGGATTGGTCATGCTAAATTGTCCCATAGTGTCAAAAATGTGCAGGTTAGGTGGATTGGCCATGCTAAATTGCCCCATAGTGTCCAAAGATGTGCAGATTAGGTGGCTTGGCCATGCTAAATTGCCCCATAATGTCCAAAGATGTGCAGGTTAGATGGGATTATGGGAATAGGGTGGGGGGAGTGGACCTAGGTTGGGTGTTTTTTCAGAGCATCGGTGCAGACTCAATGAGCTGAATGGACTACTTCTGAACTGTACGGATTCTATGGATGAGCTTTGTATCACACACGTGCCCCATCATCATGTTTACCCACCTCCAATTTCATAAACACAGTCCAACACAGTTCCTGCCTCTGCTCATCTACTGCTGAAGCTCTCATCCATGCCCATGTTACCTTTTGATTTAACTAATTCAAAACTATACTGGCCACCTTTCCATCTTCCACCAACCACAAATTTAAGTTCATCTATAATTCTGCTGTCTGTAATAAAACTCTTGACAAGTGCTTCACATGCACCTCCTGCAACCTGGTCCAATGCATTTGCTGCTCCCAATGTAGTCCACTCTACATTGGAGAGACTAAACACAGACTGGTAATGGCTTTGCAAAACACCTTTGGTCCGTCCACAAGCAGGACCCAGACCTTCCTGACACTTGCCATTTCAACTCACCACCCTACTCTCATGTCCACATGTCTGCCTTGGCCTGCTGCAATGTTCCAGTGAAGCCACTGGAGGAACAGCACGTCATCTTCCAAATAGGCATGTTACAGCCTTCTGGACTTAACATTGAGTTCAACAACTTCAGACTGTGAACTCGCTCGTCCACCTTCACCCCATTTTTATTTCTATCAATTAATTTAAATTTTTCCCTCACCATTATCCCCTCCTCCCACCCCACCCCACTAGGACCGTCTGTTCCCTGTTCCACTTGTCCTTTGACGGACTATTTACCCCCCTTCTGCCATTAACACATTCTGATCTCTTAATGTGCCCCTATCAGCACCCTTATTAGTCATTATCACCACCATTTACATTCCCTTCGTCTTTTTGTCTACTACATCTTTGTCCATCTCCACCTATCGCTGATCTCCCACAAGATGAGTCTGATCCTATTTCCAGTTCTCTCTAGCTTTGACAAAGAGTCATCTAGACTCGAAACGTTAGCTCCCTTCTCTCTCCACAGATGCTGTCAGACCTACTGAGATTGTCCAGTATTTTCTGTTTTTGTTTCAGATTCCAGCATCCGTAGTAATTTGCTTTTATCTCACCAAGTCTTATCTCACCCATCACTCTGCACGCACTGACCTACCTAAATTCCCAGTCCAACCACACCTCAATTTTAAATTGAGAGCATAATATAGGTAATTATAAAGCATAATGTTAAATTGATTATGATTTTTTCAATTTTTTACTTTTTTTAATGAATTTAGAATACCCAATTCATTTTTTTCCAATTAAGGGGCAATTTAGTGTGGCCAATCCGCCTACCCTGCACATCTTTTTGGTTGTGGGGGCAAAACCCACGCAAACATGGAGAGAATGTGAAAACTCCACACGGACAGTGACCCAGAGCCAGGATCGAACCTGGGGCCTCGGCGCTGTGAGGCTGCAGTGCTAACCACTGCGCAACCTGCTGCCCTTTAAAATCTTTTACACACAAAGGATGCGATCTATTGGCCATATGCCATCGCAATCAGGCCGGGATGTGGCCGCTAGATCATGGGTAAGGCCTTCCCCTGGATACCCAACGGCCAATAACCAGATCTAACCAGATCTCATGAGACGTCATGATCTGGTCTCACCCACACTGAGCAGGACCCACTCTCACACAGTTAAGTGAGTTTAAAAACCCACTTAGCCACGCTGACGCTGGATGGAATGGCTACCCAGCATCTACCAGCCTTGCTGAGGAGACCCCAGCCGAGTGCCAATTTGTACTGGCCCCCACAAATGGGGACCAGGCATATCAGCACTTGGGCGGGTCTCCCAGGCGATTGAAGGCCCCCGGATGATTAGCCTCTGGCTAGGCTGGCACCCTGGCACTGCTGGTGCCACCTGGGCACCTTGGCACTGCCAGCCTGGCACCCTGGAAGTGCCATCTGGGTGTCAACTTGGCAATCCAAACAGCAGAACTACACTATAATATTACACATCTTTAAACAGGAAAAGGCATATGGCACGATCCAACCCCCAAAAATCAGAGTCCGTTCTGGGAAGATTTAGCGGGGTCGTTCACAATGCACCTGCTATCTAACGGCACTCTGTTGCTATTTTGGGCCCTGGCAGGGAACCCCCCCCGAGGCTGCACTCAGTGTCATTTCCTGTACTAAGGAGTTCCTAACTGGATCTTAACAATATCCTTGATCAATTAGAATTTCTTGAACCTGTGCTTCCCATTGCCCCCACGTGGTGAAACATCAGTGGCTTCAGCAGCTGTAGAAACCCGCTGCTCAGAACCCTGATCTGACTACTACCATCTTCTCAGTTGACAAACGTTGGATTTTGGAATCTATTTCAATGGACTCTTGCTGAAAAAGTATGAATTACTCCTCAAAAGGTAAAAACTTTGCATTTTATAATTATGATGATTATCATGTTTCTCTTGTTACTGAAATCAAGTCAATATAAGTGAAATATTTGTGTATTATATTTGTATCTGTCAGCAGGTAGCATCTCCTTTTCTGAGATAGTCAGGAATGCTGAGCCGCCAGTCCTCTCCAATGCTACATTCTCTGGTTCGCTCTCTCCTCTGTGAGCTGCACTCTTTCCTTTTCTTCTACAATAGACGATAGAGAAGAGTTATGACGGACTGGAATTGTATATGTTCACTAGATCAATGGAGTACATTTAGTGAAAATGACTATCAGAGAGGCAGGATATTGCAATGATGAAAACACAAGGCAATGTTGGATGGAGAAATAGAAATTTGAGGAATTAATAGAAAGACACTAATGCTTGCAAGTTTAAATAGGTGTGAGGACTCATGATGGAATATGCTTGACAAAGCAGAGAGTATTGGGGGTGATGCTCATTGTGGTAGTGTTGCCCCTTTAAGGGGGACCATGTGACCAGCTCGGGGCCAATCGCATGGGAGCGTGCAAACCCGGCCAATAGGGAGTTTGCGTGAGGCCCTGGGAGCAAGAACCTGGGCAGTATGGATCCCGAGCCGAAATGTTAAGACGTATGCTTTCTGTGCCTGTTACTTAACTGCCTTTGCCTTTCCTCAATAAACCCCTTTGTTAACTCCAGTTAACTCCAGTGTATGTCACGAGCCATCACATTGGCGACGATGTAAAAGCTTTGATCACAGTTGGCAGGCGTCGTGAATTGAAAGGGGAAGGAAGGAGAGGTTGTGAAAGTAGAAAATCTTCAGCCAGTGTCAGGAATCATTAAACAGATTGAATCTGGGCATAAAAGGGTTGACATATGAGGAGAGCTTAAACAGTTTGGGCATATACTCACTAGAGTTTAGAAGGATGAGAGGGGGTCTGACCGAGGCTTATAAAATACTAAAAGGGATTGATCAAGTAAACGTAGACCAAATGTTCCCCCTTGGGGTCAATCTAGAATGAAAGGTCATAAACATAGGGACCAGGAAGAGATCAGCCATGATCTGATTGAATGGCGGAACAGGCCCGAAGAGCTGAATTGCCTATTTCTGCTCCTAATTTCTATGTTCCTAAACCATGAGTGAAAATATCTATCATCGGTAAACTAGAGCCGTTTGATCAAGGAGTTGAGGATTCAAGTCATTAAACGGCTCGCTATATTTTTACCCTGAACAAGATCACAGGCGAGGACAAGCAGAAGGCGATACTTCTGACAGTTTTCAGGTCCCAAATGTATAACTTAGTGAGAAATCTCATGCCCCAGAGTCAGCCCACTCAAAGACCCTAGACCAGATTGTGAAATTGGCCAAAGCACAGTTCGCCCCAAGGCCTTCGATTATCCTCTAATGTTATAAATTTAACTCTGCAGTGAGGAACTACAAAGAGTCTGTCTCAGCTTTCACAGCCAGGCTTCGCCAGCTCACTGAGCAGTGCAAGTTTGGGACCGCGCTTAGTGACAGGTTCCATAACCTTAATATCCAAAAGATGCTCCTGGTTGAAACCACTACAAAGTTGGAAAAAGCAATCTAGAGAGCTCAGGTGATGGAGTGTGCCAAAAAAGGTATCACTGAGTTCCAAAGCATGGCTGAAGGGCAGGTCAAAGAATCATAAAATCACTACAGTGCAGAAGGAGGTCATTCGGCCCATTGTGTCTGCACCATCCCTCCAAAAGAGCACCCTACCTAAGCCCACTTAACCCTATCCCCTTAACCCAGTAGCCCCACCTAATCTTTTTGGACATTAAGGAACAATTGAACATGCCAATCCAACTAACCTACACATCTTTGGACTGTAGAAGGAAACCGGAGCACCCGGAGAAAACACACACAGGCACGGGGAGAATCTGTAAACTCCACACAGACGGTGACCCAAGGCTGGAATTGAAGCCGAATCCCTGGCATTGTGAGACAGCAGTGCTAACTACTATGCCATCGTTCTGCCCAAACAAGTATGGGGTGGTATGGCCGCGAGGTGCGCAGCAGGATCAACAGGCATAGCAGAGAATCAGAAATGATCCTCGGGACTGGACCAGAGTTAAAGGACCGGGGAGAAAGACGGAGCATCTACTCAAGTCAGAGGTGTACTGCTATTGTTGCAGGGGGACCATCCCCAGGAGACCTGTCATGGTCGGGAGTTTCTGTGTTGCCGGTGTAACCACGCGAGGCAAGGTGCGTCAATGCAAAAATGACAACAACAGCAGCAGTACAGAGCACCATTGAACATAGAGGAGAATAATTCTGAGGAAGAGCATGCTATGTATCGGTTTAACGTACTCCAATTGAATAAGGCGATTCCGATTGAAATTTCCTTAAGGTAAAAGGCAGCCCTGTTAAAATGAAAGTTGACACCAAGGCTTCAGTGACCATAGTGAGAGAGCTTCCAAAATCTTTGTGCTCAGCCTTTAAGTTTCAAAGAACTACAGCCAAGCTTTTCACATACACTGGGAGGTCCTTAGAACCACCAACATACCAATGGCGTAAAAAAGGCAGGAGGCCAATCAGCCCTCGGAAGGGCATAGACCCAGTCTGATGGAAAGAGATTGGTTGCACAAGATTCAGCTCAATTGAGTGGAAATCTCCAAAATATCAAATGGTGTCCATCAAGATGTCCGAAGGAGGCATGAAGTCATATTTCACAAGGAACTAGGGCGGATTAAAGGCTGCAAAGCCAATGACTGGATTATCTGATTTTGCAGCTATGTCCGGAGGAACGTCTGGTCTTATCATCAAAAGGACAGCGCGCCCCCGCTCCAATGCTCCACCCGATGGGCGTCTAGCAGCCGCACCACGCCCCGGCTTTACCTGCAGATATGGATGGAGAATGGCCGGGTCCGTGGCTGCACATGCACACGGCGGCGACCTGCGGCGGCCACGCCGTACAACATGGCGCTAGCCACGCACGGACCCGGCATGCCAGATAGTGCCTCCCTGTAACCCTCTCGCCACCCCCGGACCACCCCCCACCAGTCCACCCAGCCCCTGCCGAAGCCTCCCCTGCCAGCGAAACTCTCCCCCCCCCCCACCCCCGACTGTGGCGACGCTGGACACAGTCCGCAGCCGCCATGCGAGGTCCCCGAAAACTGAGAGGATACGCGATCGACGCTGTCAGGAAGTCGGCCCATCGGAGGCGGAGCATCGGCGGAGCACCTTAGGTGACGTCCTGAGGCCGTCCCAACGGTGTGTGGTGTACTCAGTGATTATGCTGTTTTTGAGGGGGAGGAGCATTTGAAAAACGGCTCCGCCCCCAATTTCACCGGAAAAACGAATTCTCCGGCCAATCGGCGAACGCAATTTTGGCATCGGCAATCCGAGAATCCCACGCAATATCTATGTCAAACTGGATTCGACGCCCAAGTTCTTCCGAGCTAGACAGTGTCATTTGCATTGCATCAGAAGGTTGAAACAGAGCTCAAGAGATTGGAGGAGCTGGGAATAATCAAGTCCAGTTTTCTGAGTGGGCGGTGCCAATAGTTCCCGTTCTTAATCCAGATCGTTTGATAAGAATTTGTGGGGACTACAAATTAACCATAAATCAGGCTGCCCAGTTGATTGGTACCTGATTGCTCGGATTGAAGACCTCTATGGCGGGGGACTTACCGATTCAAAATTGGACCTTCGTCATGCCTACCTGCAATTAGAATTGAACGAAAAATCTCAGAAATTTGTCACAATAAATACACACATATGTCTCTTCCAAAACACTAGACTACCTTTCGGCATCACTTCAGCCTATGCTATTTTCCAGCATAAAATGGAAAATCCTCTCCAGGGAATTCCCCCGGTGATGGTCTACCTTGACAATGTCACTGCACTGCCCCTGAAGGACTCATGTCCAGCCTGGAGGAAGTATTGAAGAGGTTTTGGGATGCGTGGTTTTTCCTCAAATGTGAAAAGTGTGTGTGGTAAACGACGGTTGTACTTATATTAGAGGATGTAAGGTAAAACCTGCACTACAGGTTCGCCTGTGGCCCCTGCCTGCTGGCTCCGCCCAGGAAGCGGGGTATAAATATGCGTGTCCTCCAGCTCGCAGCCATTTCACCAGCTGCTGTGGGAGGCCACACATCTGATACCAATAAAGCCTCAGTTTGGATTCAACTTTCGTCTTTCGTCAAATTGATCGTGCCTCAGTGTGCTTTCCAGGTCTCAGTGGTATCGTACTCTGGGCAGGATTCTCCCCTATCCGGCGGGGGGGGGGGGGGGGGGGTTCCGGCGTAATGGAGTGGCAGGAACCACTCCGGTGTCGGGCCGCCCCAAAGGTGCGGATGTCTCCGCACCTTTGGGGGCCAAGCCCTCACCTTGAGGGGCTGGGCCCGTGCCGGAGTGGTTTGCGCTCCACCAGCTGGCGGGATGCGCCTTTGGCGCCACACCAGCTGGGGCCGAAATGTCTTTGCCGGGCGACGCGGATCGGCGCATGCGCGGGAGCATCAGCGGCTGCTGACATCATCCCCGCGCATGCGCAGGGGAGGGGGTCTCTTCCGCCTCTGCCATAGTGAAGACCATGGCGAAGGCGGAAGAAAAAGAGTGCCCCCACTGCACAGGCCCACCCGCGGATCGGTGGGCCCCGATCGCGGGCCAGGCCACCGTGGGGGCACCCCCCCGGGGCCAGATCGCCCCACGCACCCCCCCCCCCCCCAGGACCCCGGAGCCCGCCTGCGCCGCCTTGTCCCGCCGTTCAAAAGGTGGTTTAATCCACGCTGGCAGGACAGGCATTCCAGCAGCGGGACTTCGGCCCATCGCGGGCCGGAGAATCGGTGGGCCCGCCGACCGGCGCGGTGCGATTCCCGCCCCCGCCGACCAGCGCGGCGCGATTCCTGCCCCCGTCTAATCTCTGGTGGCGGAGACTTCGGGACACGGCGGGGGAGGGATTCACGCCAGCCCCCGGCGATTCTCCGACCCGGCGTGGGGTAGGAGAATCCCGCCCCTGGGATTTCACATTGATGCGACAGGGGTGCATCCCCTGGAAGAAAAGGTCAAGGCGAAGTCCCTATACCCAGAAATATCGGGTGAGCTCAAATCCTTCCTCAGTCGGGTAAATTATTTATGGAAGGTTAATTTATAACTCAGCCACAACATTGGCCCCATTAGACCAGCGACTAAAGAAGCATCAATGATGGCAATGGATGGAGCCCCAAGAGGAAACCTCTCGAGTGGTGAAGCAAGCCTTACAGTTCTCGAACCTCGTGGTGCATTTTGAACTGGAGAAACTAATTGTGCTGACATGTGGGGCGTCATTCTCCGACCCCCCGCCAGGTCGGAGAATGGCCGTTGGCCGCCGTGAATCCCGCCCCCGCCGAAGTCTCCGCTCCCGGAGATTGGGCGGGAATCCGGCCGCGCCGGTTGGCGGGACCCCCCGCTGGATTCTCCGGCCCGGATGGGCCGAAATCTCGCCCAGGAATTGCCTGTCCCGCCGACGTAAATCAAACCTGGTATTTACCGGCGGGACCAGGCGGCGTGGGCGGGCTCCGGGGTCCTGGGGGGGGGGGCGCGGGGCGATCTGACCCCGGGGGGTGCCCCCACGGTGGCCTGGCCCGCGATCGGGGCCCACTGATCCGCGGGCGGGCCTGTGCCGTGGGGGCACTCTTTCCCTTCCGCCTCCGCCACGGTCTCCACCATGGCGGAGGCGGAAGTGACTCTCCCCACTGCGCATGCGCGGGAAACTGACAGCGGCCGCAGACGCTCCCGCGCATGCGCTGGGAAACTGACAGCGGCCGCTGACGCTCCCGCGCATGCGCCGCATTTCCGCGCCAGCTGGCAGGGCAACAAACGCCATTTCCGCCAGCTGGCGGGGCGGAAATCCCTCCGGCGTCGGCCTAGCCCCTCAATGTTGGGGCTAGGCCGCCAAAGATGCGGAGGTTTCCGCACCTTTTTGCCGGCGCGATGCCCGTCTGATTTGCGCCGGCTTTGGCGCCAGTCGGCGGGCATCCCGCCGTGGGGGGAGAATTTCGCCCGTGATGTGTCCCCTCATGGTATGGGGCAGTTTTATCTCACAAAATGGGTGATGGTCTGAGTGCCCTATTGCCTTTGCCTCAAGGACCCTTTCAGAAGCGGAACAGAACTATGCCCAGATTGAGAAGGAGGGCCTAACAGTTATACACAGTGTGAAGAAATTCCCCAATATGTGTAGGACGACAGTTTGACATAGTGACCGTCCATAAGCCATTAATGGGTCTTTTAAGGGAAGTCATGCCCCACTGCCCATAACCTTGGCAAGGGTGCAACGTTGAGCCTTGCTGCTTGCAGCCTATAACTATATTTTCCAGCACCAGCCCGGTATGCAAATTGCCAATGCAGATGCATTAAGTCCCGTACCCCTGCCAAAGAGCATTCCACCTCCACCTGTACCCCAGGAGATCATACTAGCTTTGAACTTTCTAGATACCCTGCCAGTGTCCACCAGACACAATCATAATTGGACCCAGAGAGACACAATACTATCAAAGATTAAAAGAATGATACAGACTGGGCGGTATTATGCGAAACATGAGCAACTAAAGCTCCACTTTATCTGTCAGGACAAGTTAACTTGTGAGAATGGTGTGATTCTGTCAGGATAACGAGCAGTCGTTCCACCTCCAACCAGGGAATCCCCTCCTACAGGAGCTACAAAGTGTCCATCCCAAGCAGACCAAGATGAAGGTGCTGGCATGCAGCTATGTCTGGTGGGCAGGCATAGATAAAGCCATTGAAGAATTGGTGCAACAGTGCCACCCTTGCCAAATTCAGCAGTCCTTACCTCTGTCTGCCACTCTTTACCCTTGGGAATGGCCAGGTCATCCATGGGCCTGGGTCCACAGTAACTACACAAACCCTTTTATGAGCATGTTTATGTCCTGGTGGATGCCCACTCCAAGTGGCTATTGGTTCAAGGAGACAGAATTGTCACTCAAGTAATGTTTTCCCTGAGGTATAATTGTTTAAAGAGTCCAATGAATGTCTGGACTCTCAGGTAAGCCCAATTATGCATTCACAGAATCACAGAATAATGCAGTGCAAGAGAGACCCTTTGGCCAGAGTCTTCAGAACGCGTGACACCTGACCTGCCTACCTAATCCAATCTGCCAGCAGTTGGCCCATAGCCTTGAATGTTATGACCTGCCAAGTGTTCATCCAGGTATTTTCTAAAAGATGTGAGGCAACCCGCCTCTACCATCCCCCCAGGCAGTGCATTCCAGATACTCACCATTCCCTGGATAAAAATGTCCTTCCCCATATCCCTTCTAAACCTGCCATCCCTCACTTTGAACTTGTGTCCCATCGTAACTGACCCTTCAACTAAGGAGAGCAGCTGCTCCCTATCCACCCTGTTCATGCCCTTCATAATCTTGTGCACCTCAAGCAGGTCGCCCCTCAGTCTTCTCTGCTGAAGTGTTCGTGGCAATCAGCCAACCTACAGAAACAATTAACACCGATAAACCCAAGAAGAGACTTTTAGCAGACCTGGATTTATAGCTGCCACACCCAAGAAAATATATGCATAAATGTGACTAAGGTTGGTAAACATATATTCAAAAAGCATGACCCCAAGGTGGATGGACAAGATAATTGGAAGTGAATTTGTATATGTTTTCCAGAAAAAGCTACAGAGTAGAAGTGGAGGGAAACAGTGACAGGAATGAAAAAGACAGTGGAAGCTGTCAAAAGACATTAGATGAGAAAAGAGGGAACGGAAAATGAATAAAATTTTCGATTCAAAATACGTCAGCAAGCAATGTTTTCAGTATCACACTAACAAGAGAATATTTGGGAAGAAATGAGAATCTTAATGGATTTTAATGGGAATAAATCTGAGAATGTACAGCAAATATTTTAATATACTCGGTTGCTTTCTTGAATTTGAATTGTTTGTAAGTAATCCGTGCAAATATATATATTTTTAAAAATACAATCTAAAAAATTACTGGATTGCGCTGATTGCTGAAATATCTTAACTTTAGCGACTTGACAATGCATTTGAATGGAAACTTGAGGGAAAAAACACTTAATAAAATTAGTACAATTTGGGCATAATTTGTGACTGGATAACCGATTGTGTATAAAGTAGAATGTCTTAGCCATCATTTCTCAGGATGCTAAAAAGGCTCAAAACCAAAAAATCTACAAGGATGGATGATGTCTATTGCAGAATATTAAAGTAAGCATGAGGTTAAAATTGTGAATTGCTGCACTTATCATAAGAGGCTCAAACGATATTGTGGAGCTACAGTCAAATTGGAAATAAGCTAACATAGTATCTGTATTCAAAAAATGAACAAATGTTTTGTGTGCAACTATAAAGCCATTACTACCACTTCTGCAATAATAATAGCATGTATTAATGTAGCAAGTAATGTAGAAAAAGTATGCATTTGTTCACAAACATTATGCAGTGAAAAATCCAAGATGTTATTGAGGAGGGGTGACTAAAAGTTCAGTCAAAGAGGTGTAAAGATAGTGGGCTAGATTCACTGCTTTTGAGGCTAAAGTGCCGACGCCGACATGGGAACAGTGGCATTTTAGGACGCCAAAGTCGGTGCCAAACCGTCACCGATCCTGCAACTGGTGAGGGGCTAGCAGCCGCGGCAGGTAAAACTCCCGTCTTCCACGACAAAAACGGCTGTAGAATGCCCGGGTCTAAGGCCGTGGCAGCGAAGATCTGCAGCGGTTGCGCTGTAAAACATGGCGCCGGACATGCGCAGAACCGACCTGCCAAATACTGTCCCCCTGCCCACCCCACAACCAGCCCCCTAGCCCTCACGGGAACCCCCCTATCTCCCAGCCCGCAGCACGGCTCCCGGCCAAATGTAGCGGCTCTGGACACAGTCCGCAGCCGCCGCCCTGGGTCCCCGGCCGCTGAGCCCTCACGTCCACCCCGCGTTGGGAACTCAGCCTATCAGGGGCGGAGCATCGAGGGCGGGCCTCCAGGTGACGCACCAACGGTGTTCCAACGGTGTGTGGCGTGCAACACGATGACGCCATTTCGGAGTGGGCGGAGGGTAGAAAACCGGCGTCAAACCGGCGCCGCCCCCGATTTGGGTGTCGGAAGGGATTCTCCACCCGATCGGCAATTACAAAATCGCCGTCATTGAATCCCGCCCAGTGAGTTTAGGAAGGGAATTACCAAGTGTAGAGCCTAGATTGCTCAAGGCATGGAGCCAACGGTGGGACAAAAGTAGTGGGGATGCTCTAGAAGGCAGAGATACAGGAATGCATTTGTCTGTTATCAAATACCTGGTAAAATTATGAAATGGGGCGGGATACTCCAGTATCCGGCATGCGGGCCGTGCCGGCGCCAAAGAGTGGCGTGAACCACTCCGGCGTCGGGCCGCCTGGAAGGTGCGGAATCCTCCAAACTTCCGGGGGCTAGGTCGGCGCTGGAGTGACTGGCCCCGCGCCAACCGGCGCCGAAGGGCCTCCGCCGGCCGGCGCGATTTGGCACATGCGCAGGAGCGCCACCATGTTCCCAGAACCGTTGGCGTGATTCCTGCGCCTGCGCGGGGGGTTTCTTCTCCGCTGCGGCCTTGACGGAGCTTTACACAGGCCGGCGCGGAGGGAGAGAATGCACCCAGGGCACAGGCCCACCCGCAGATCGATGGGCCCCAATCGCGGGCCAGGCCACCGTGGGGGCCCCCCCGGGGCCGGATCCCCCCCGCATCCCTCCCCCTGAGGACTCTGCAGGCCGCTCTCAGAACCAGGTCCCGCCAGTACAAACCTTGTGTAATTCACGCCGGCGGGACTGGACAAAAACGGGGGGCCGCTCGGCCCATCGGGGACCTGAGAATCGCCGGGCGGGGCCACTGCCAGCGGCCCCCGACTGGCGCGGCGCAATCCCTGACCCCGCCAAAAAAACGGCAGCGGAGAATTCCGCAGCCGGCATAGGAGCGGCGGGGCAGGATTCACGCCACCCACAGGCGATTCTCCAACCCGGCGGGGGGTCAGAGATACCCACCCGATTTTTCAGCTGGAACCTTGAAGATTACCGATTGGAGAATAATGTGATAAAAAGAAGGAAAAACTTTCACAATCATTGGACATCTCAAAGTACTTTCCAACGAATTAAGAACATTTTAATGAGTAATGTTGCAAAGCAGGGTTCACGGCAGTCGATACACACATCGCAAAGCTCCTACAAAAAACAATGCGATAATGTCTAGTTAATCTGAATGTTTTTGTATGCAAAGTTAATTGAAGAAAATATATTAACCAGGATGCCAGAGATAACTCATCTGATCACTCTTGAACTAGTGCCATTGGATCTTTTATATTCATCTGCAGTTTAAATGACCCATCCGAATGGCAGCACATCCACAGCTCCACACCCCCTCGGTATTGCACTGATGTGAGACTTAAAACCTTGTGATCCAGAGGCAAGTATGCTGCCAACTGATCCACGGCCAATACATAATAAACAGCAGTAAAAGGGAAAGTTCTGCTGTTGAACTGCTTTGATGATCTTGACATCCTAATCCTTAAGTACAAGTAAAATTTTTAAGTACAAGTAAAATATTGCCGATGGTGGAAACCTGAAATAAAAACAGGAAGTGCTGTAAAAACTCATTAGATCTGACAGCATCGGTGGAGAGTGAATAAGTTAACATTGAGTCAAGTATGACTCTTCTTCTGTTTATATGGCATCCTAATCCTCAATTCACAGTAGAAAACCAAAAGGTATGGGACTGAAAGTTAAGAGCAGCGTGTCTGGTGTCGTGTTGTTCACCCTGGAGTAACACGGATTGCACACGATGCAATTAACTGATCAAGTATACACCAAGCGAAGGCATTGGTTCAATAAACGATTTATTGAACTCCAGCAACAAAACACACAGCTACCTGTGGGTTGAATCTCTACTACCCTAAGTAAACTAAAGCCAACTATCTAGACCAGGCTAGCTCTGATTCACGTGTTGGAGGTGTTGAATGATTTGTACACCCTGACTATCACTATAGCTATCACCAATGGAAAGAGGCAGAATGCTGATGCCTCGTGTGTTTTATAGGTATAAGTCCCCCTCTGGTGTCCTGTCTTGTGATTGGTCGTGTTCTGTTCTGTACATTGATTAGCTCATCTGGGTGTCTGTCACTGCCTGCTTTTAGCTCATGATGTGCAAGGGTTCATATTATGACATCCCCCCTTTTAAAAAAAAAAATGTTGTTGGCTGCTTAGAGCAGAAACGACATATTTACAAGAGTAACTATATACAAAATTGGTGAGTGGATGGATATGTACATGTAAGGTGTCTAGAGTACAGAAACATAACTTCATATCTACAGGGAATTATTTATAAGTCCAATTATTGAGGCTGTCGACGGATTCTCATGGACCGCCTGAGAGGTGGGGGTGGAGATGATGGTGCCTTGGCCAGTTGGCATACAGCCAGGCTGGTGGCCTCATAGAGCTAGGTGTCCGGGTCGGGCAAAGTGACATCTGGGAAAGTGAGAACATGTGGTGGGCATGCAAGTTTGGGTAGCACCCTTCTGTTGCGCCTTACAATCGATCCATCCGCCATGCAAACCACGAACGACCTGGCAGCAGCCTGTCGAACCACAACAGCAGGAGCTGACCAGCCGCCCCCAGGCAACTGAATGCAAACAGTGTCCTTCGGAGAGAGGAGCGGCAGATCTGTAGTGTGAGCATCATATGTGATCTTTTGCCTGGTTCTGATCTGCTGCATATTTTGCAACACTGGAAGGTGATCCAGGTCAGGTACATGAATGGCCGGGACAGTCGTCTGCAGGTTACAATTCATTAGGAGTTAAGCCGGAGATAACCCATTGGACAAAGGGATTGCCCTGTATGCCAGAAAAGCGAGATTGAAGTCCGAAACTGAGTCTGCAGCCTTACAGAGCATTTGCTTCCCGACGTGGACCCCTTTTTCGACCTTTCCATTAGATTGTGGGTAATGCAGGTTCGAGGTGATGTGCTGGAAGTGGTATGGCTTTGCAAAGTTGGACCATTCCTGACTGAAGAAACAGGGACCGTTGTCGCTCATGACCGTGAGCGGAATTCCATGCCTGGAGAATGCCTCTTTGCAGGCCCGTATTTCGGTCCGGGATGTTAGGACCGATAGTTTCACTACCTCGGGGTAACTGGAGAAGTAATCAATTATCAGGACGTAGTCACGCCCGTTGACGTGAAAGAGGTCCACACCAACTTTAGACCACAGAAAAGTCACGAGCTCATGCTGGTGAAGCGTCCCTTTGGGCTGAGCAGACAGGAACCGCTGGCATGTCACGCAGTTGAGGACCATATTTGAGATGTCCTCGTTGATGCCGGGCCAATAGACAGCTTGCCGGGCCCTGCGCCTACACTTTTCAATGCCGAGGTGTCCCTCGTGTATCTGCGTGAGCACCAAGCTCTGGAGGCTGCGCGGGATGACGATGCAATCCAATTTCAGAAGGATCCCTTCGACAACAGTTAGGTCATCCTTTACATTATAGTATTGGTGACATTGTCCTTTCTTCCAGCCATTCGTGAGGTGATGTATGACCCACTGCAGCAGAGGGTCCTTGGCGTTCTCCTCCCGAATGATGCTGAGTCGGTCGTCGGATGACGGGAGAGTGCTGGCACACAGTTTCACCTGCGCCTCGATGTCGTGCATGAAGTCTACCTGCTCACATGGTGAGGTGATAGCACGGGAAAGGGCATCCGCGATGTGTAAACCAGTTCAAAATTATACCTGCGGAGCCGAAGGAGAATGCATTGGAGCCTGGGTGTCATGTCATTTAAGTCCTTGTGTATAATGTACACCAGGGGTCTGTGGTCCGTCTCCACAGTAAAGGTCGGGAGACCATACACATAATCGTGGAATTTCACGATGCCAGTGAGCAGGCCCAGGCATTCTTTCTCAATTTGAGCATAGCGTTGCTCAGTGGGCGTCATGGCCCTGGACGCGTAGGCCATTGGAGCCCAGGACGAGGTGTCGTCCTTCCGCAGGAGCACCGCCCCAATGCCGTCCTGGCTGGCGTCTGTGGAGATCTTGGTCTCCCTTGCTGGGTCAAAGAAGGCTAGAACAGGAGCAGTGGTTGGCTTCGCTTTCAACTCAAGCCACTCTTCTTGATGTGCGGGCAGCCACTGGAAAGTGGTGGACTTTTCACAAGGTGTCTGAGGGCCGTGGCGTGTGACGCGAGATTGGGAATGAACTTCCCCAGAAAGTTCACCATCCCCAGGAAGCAGAGGACCGCCTTCTTGTCCTCTGGAGTCTTCATCGTGTTCATTGCCTGGACTTTGTCTGAGTCCAGCTGCACGCCCTGTTGTGAGATCTGATCGCCCAGAAATTTAATTGACGACCTGACAAAGGAGCATTTAATTTTGTTGAGCTTCAGGCCGTTGGCATGTAACCTGCTGCAGACAGGCAACATGTTCCTCCGGGGTCGTGGACCAGATGATGACATTGTCAACATAGACCCGTACACCGTCAATGCCCTCGAGCATTTGCTCCATTATTCGATGAAAGATTTTGGAGGCCGACACAATGCCAAATGGAATTCAGTTGTAGCAATATCTCCCGAAGGGAGTGTTAAACGTGCATAGCTTCCGGCTGGACTCGTCCAGCTGTATCTGCCAGATGCCCTTCAATGCGTCCAGATTTGTAAAATATGTGGCATGTGCCATTTCACTCGTCAGCTCCTCCCTCTTCGGGATCAGATAGTGTTCCCTCATAATGTTGAGGTTCAGGTCCTTGGGATCGATGCAAATGCGTAGTTCTCCCGAGGGCTTCTTGACGCAGTCCATCGAGCTGCCCCGTCAGTTGGTTCTGTCACCTTGGATATTATCCCTTGATCCTGGAGATCCTGCAGTTGCACCTTCAGACGGTCTTTGAGGGGCGCCTGCACCCGGCGCGGTGCATGGATGACAGGCGTGGCATCAGGCCTGAGCAGAATTTTATAGCGGTAGGGCAGCGTGCCCATCCCCGTGAACAATCCGGGAGCAGTAAGAGCTCCTCAATGTCGGCTTGCAGGGTGTTGTCAGCTGAGGACATGGCATGTACACGCTGAACTAGCTGGAGGAGCTTGCATGCTCGGGCACCCAGCAGAGAAGTCTTGCCGGGCTGGACGATCTCAAACTGCAAAGTGGCCTTGACGGCCCTGTTGGATACTTGCAGGTGACAGGACCCTAGTGCCGTGATGGCCTTCTCATTGTAGTCGAGCAACTGGCAGCTAGTGGAAGAATGGTGGGCTGGCTCCGGATGCGAGCCAGATCTGCTTTGGATATTAGGCTGGCCAAAGCACCGGTGTCGAGCTTGAACCGGATGCTACAATTGTTGACCTGTGCTGTGGCACGTCACTTGTCCGCACAATCCACTTTAAGGATGGGCGTGTGTGTTGGAGAAAGTGAGGAGGCATGGCGATGATGCCCACTCGATACATGGACTCCGGGCAGTCGTCCTCTGGATCGGTAATGGGATCCGGTTCCAAGTCCAGCAGCCCGTGCTGCACACATCAAACTCCTTTTCGTTGGACCTGGTACCGCTGGCCCCCTGTCGGAGGTGCAGATCTGCACAGAGCAGCATAATGGCCAAGTTTCTTGCAGTTGAGACATCGCCTGCCTCTCGTGGGGCATTGCCCCTTTAAATGGGCGGTGCACATCATTACGTCGCGTTGTGATGTTCGGAACGTCATCGTACCTGCACAGTGCGGTCAACTGCCACTCGCACCTGTGCAGTGTAGTCTTCGGCCGCTTCGTTCTCCCGACCGTGGTGCGCATGCGTGGGATCCCTGGAAAAGCACGCGAAATGGCCGCCTTCATCGATGCTCAGGCCCCACATTCGGGCGATGGCCTGTACGCTCTCAGCCTCGTGGGAGGCGAGTTGGTCCTGCTCTGCCGACTTCAGGCGGGAATAGCGGCTTTTCGCCAGTTCATGGACTTTGCATGTCTCGATGGCCCTGGCAAGGTCATATTTTTTATTTTTAGGAGCTGCTCCCGCAGGGCGTCGGAGTGGATGCCAAACACGATCTGATCCCTGATGAGGGAGTCAGCGGTGTCTCTGTGGTTGCAGGACTGCGCTAGAATGCGAAGTGTGGTAGTACCAGGTATTGCGGTACCTAAGACGTGGATGACCATTGGTTAGACCCAGGAGTCTACCATTGGCTGTTGTACATAGCTCCGCCCTGAGAGGCGGAGTATAAGAACCGGTGCCGTCCCAGCAGCCCTCACTTTCTGTATCGAAGCTGCTGGGGAAGAGTTCTAGCAGATTAAAGCCTTCAGTTATGAATCACTTTGTCTTGAGAGTAATTGATTGCGCATAAATTTAATCTGCTACAACTTCAGTTGAAAGGATGGATCTCCGTATCAAACCGGAGTGCCTTCAGCTCAGCCCCCTCGCAGACAACTCTGCTGCTATTTTTAAACATTGACTGGCGTGCTTTAAGGGCTACCTCGACACGGCTGCTGACACCCCCACGGAAGGAGAAAAGATGCATCTCCTACGCTCACGGGTCAGCCCTGGGATCTACCCTCTTATCGAGGAGGCGGCGAATTATGCTGCCGCGATCGAGCTGCTAGAAGGACATTATATCCGCCCTGTGAACCAGGTCTACGCTCGTCACCTGCTGGTGACTAGGCGGCAAAGCCCCGAGGAAACGCTGGAAGACTTCTACCGGGCGCTGCTGGTGCTGGGCCGAAACTGTGGCTGCCCGCCAGTTTCGGGGAGCGAGCACATGGAACTTTTGATCAGGGATGATTTCGTGGCAGGTATGAGCTCACCCGATATCCGCCGACGTCTCCTAGAAAGGGACACTCTGGGACCTACTGAGGCACGGGCCCTGGCAAGATCCATGGACATTGCCTATAAAAACGCGCAGTCCTTTGCGCCCGAATGCGTGATGGCCCCCTGGGCTGCGTGGCACCCCGCAGCGGCAGCCCCACAGCTTTCCCCCTGACCCCGCAAGCCTGCGCGGCGAGACGGCCCGCTAGCGCCGCCGGCCCCGCTGTTACTTCTGCGGGCAGGCGAATCATCCCCGCCCGTGCTGCCCGGCCCGCACCGCTGCCTGAAAAGGGTGCGGCAAGAAGGGCCACTTTGCGGCGGTCTGCCAGGCTCGTGCCGTGGCCGCGGTCTCCAGCGATTATTGGCAACCCCCCCCTTCGGGCCCCGACTGCCCAGCGCTCACCGCCACCCCCCTATCCTAAGGCCACGTGCGACCCGCGGGCGTGGCCATTTTGCCCCCCGGACACCACGCTGGACGGGTGGGCGCCACCATTTTGTCCTTCGCCGCCGCCATCTTCTTCATCCCCGGACACCATGTGCGACCCATGGGTGACGCCATCTTGGATGGGGCCCCAGGCCCCCAGCACAGCGACACGCTGCCCGACCAGAACCCTCAATTACTTCAGCTGGCCTCGGTGACTCTGGACCAGAGTCAGCCCCGGACGCTTGCAATAGCTACAACGACGATCTCCATCAACGGCCACGAGACGTCGTACTTGATTGACTCTGGGAGCACGGAAAGCTTTGTTCACCCCGACACGGTAAGGCGCTGTTCTCTTGTCACCCATCCCGTAAATCAAAGGATCTCCCTGGCCTCCGGGTCACACGCGGTGGAGATAAAGGGGTTCTGCCTGGCGAACCTCACTGTCCAAGGCAGGAAATTCGACAATTTCCACCTGTACGTCCTGCCGCACCTCTGCGCAGCCACCTTCCTTGGGCTGGATTTCCAGTGCCATCTGCAAAACCTGACCTTTAAATTCGGCAGCACGATAACCCCCCTTACTGTCTGCGGCCTCGTGACCCTTAAGGTCGATCCGCCTTCCCTGTTTGCGAACCTCACCCCAGATTGCAAACCCGTCGCCACCAGGAGCAGACGGTACAGTGCCCGGGACCGGACCTTTATCAGGTCGGAGGTCCAAAGGCTGCTGAGGGAAGGGGTCATCGAAGCAAGCAACAGTCCCCAGAGAGCTCAGGTAGTGGTGGTAAAGACCAGGGAGAAACATAGAATGGTCATTGATGACAGTCAGACCATCAACAGGTTTACGCAGCTGGATGCGTACCCTCTCCCCCGTATAGCCGACCTGGTGAACAGGATCGCGCATTACAAGGTCTTCTCCACGGTGGATCTCAAGTCTGCCTACCACCAGCTGCCCCTCCATAATGGTGACCGCCAGTACACTGCCTTCGAAACAGATGGGCGGCTCTATCACTTTTTAAGAGTTCCCTTCGGTGTCACAAACGGGGTCTTGGTCTTCCAGCGAGAGATGGACCGAATGGTTGACCGGTACGGCTTACGCGCAACGTTCCCGTATCTGGATAACATCACCATCTGCGGCCATGACCAGCAGGACCACGACACCAACCTCCGCAAATTTCTCCAGACCGCGAAAATCCTTAATTTGACATACAATAAGGATAAATGCGTGTTTAGCACCGACCGTCTAGCCATTCTAGGCTACATAGTGCGAAGTGGAGTCATAGGCCCCGACCCCGAGCGCATGCGCCCCCTCATGGAGTTCCCCCTCCCTCACTACCCCAAGGCCCTAAAGCGCTGCCTCGGGTTCTTCAGCTATTATGCACAGTGGGTCCCCAATTACGCAGACAAAGCCCGACCCCTGATCCAGTCCACAACCTTCCCCCTGTCGACGGAGGCCCGCCAGGCCTTCAGCCGCATCTAAGCAGATATTGCAAAAGCCACAATGCGCGCTATCGACGAGACCCTCCCCTTCCAGGTCGAGAGCAATGCGTCCGACGTAGCTCTGGCAGCCACCCTCAACCAAGCGAGCAGGCCAGTGGCTTTCTTCTCCCGTACTCTCCATTCTTCCGAAATTCGCCACTCCGAGGTCGAAAAGGAGGCCCAGGCCATAGGAGAAGCTGTGCGACACTGGAGGCATTACCTGGCCGGCAGGAGATTCACTCTCCTGACGGACCAACGGTCGGTTGCCTTCATGTTCGATAATGCACAGCGGGGCAAGATTAAGAACGACAAGATCTTGCGGTGGAGGATAGACCTCTCCACCTACAATTACGAGCTCTTGTACCGTCCCGGGAAGCTGAACGAGCCTCCTGATGCCCTGTCCCGTGGCACTTGTGCCACCGCACAAGTGGACCGCCTCCGATCCCTCCACGGGAACCTCTGCCACCCGGGGGTCACTTGTTTTTTTCATTTTATCAAGACCCGCAACCTGCCCTGCTCCATCGAGGAGATCAGGACAGTCACCAGGGACTGCCAAATCTGCGCAAACCACACTTCTACCGGCCAGAGAGGGCACACCTGATAAAGGCTTCCCGTCCCTTTGAACGCCTCAGTATGGATTTCAAAGGCCCCCTCCCCTCCACCGACCGCAACACGTACTTCCTTAACGTGATTGACGAGTACTCCCGGTTCCCATTCGCCATCCCCTGCCCAGACATGACCACAACCACCATCATCAAGGCCCTCCAGGGTATCTTTACACGGTTTCCCCGCATACATTCACAGTGATAGGGGGTCCTCCTTTATGAGCGAAGAACTGCGTCAAGTTACAACCCCCGGGGAAACGTCCTGCTGGCCCAACGGTCCAGGAATCTCCCAGTCTCCCGCTGGCAGGAAGTCCTCCTGGTGGCCCTCCACTCCATCCGGTCACCGCTCTGTACAACCACAAATCAGACACCTCATGAACGTCTCCTTGTTTTCCCCAGGAAGTCCTCCTTCGGGACCTCGCTCCCAATCTGGCTAGCGACACCCGGACCCATCCTGCTTCGGAAACATGTGAGGGCGCACAAGTCGGATCCGTTGGTCGAGAGGGTCCACCTGCTGCACGCCAACCCCCAGTATGCCTACGTAGCGTTCCCTGACGGCCGCCAGGACACAGTCTCCCTTCGGGACCTGGCACCCGCTGGAGCCCCACGCGCAGCCGAACCATTGCCCCCACCCCCACCCTCCCCACAGCACCTGACTGGAGGGTCAGTACTCCCGCCGCTCCTGCCTAGGCCCGACCACACACCGACGCCCCCTACAGGCGCTTTCCCCCCCTGTCCACCTTTTGCCCCAACAGCGCCGCCTAGGGGTGACGAAGCTGCCAGGGAGGACGACATCACGCTCCCGGAGTCGCAACTGCCGGGACCCCCATCAGACTCACCGCCGAGGCCCAGACGCTCCATAAGGACGACCAGGCCACCCGATCGACTGATTGCTGCACTATGAACACTTTGTAAATTCCCTCGACATCACGGTACCTCCATACCTGGTCATACCATGCAAAAGGCGACTATTAACGCTAGCCACCACCCCCGCCGGGCTCTTTTTTAACAGGGGGTGAATGTGGTAGTACCAGGTATTGCGGTACCTCAGAGGTGGATGACCATTGGTTAGACCCAGGAGTCTACCATTGGCTGTTGCACATAGCTCCGCCCTGAGAGGCGGAGTATAAGAACCGGTGCCATCCCAGCAGCCTTCACTTTCTGTATCGAAGCTGCTGTGGAAGAGTTCTAGCAGATTAAAGCCTTCAGTTATGAATCGCTTCGTCTTGAGAGTAATTGATTGCGCATCACGAAGCTGAGTAAGAAAACACTGAAAAGGCTCGTCCTTACCCTGAAGGCGCTTCTGGAATACGTAACGCTCGAAGCATTCATTTGTCTCGACCTCACAGTGACCGTCGAATTTTGCGAGGACAGTCTGGAACTTTGCCTTGCCCTCACCGTCAGAGAAAGTGAGCGAATTGAAGATTTGGATGGCCTGGTCCCCCGCTGTAGACAGCAGCAGGGCGATTTTTCACGCATCGGAGGCACTTTCGAGGCCCGAGGCCTCAAGGTATAGGCTGAAATTTTGCTTGAAGGCCCGTGATGCACCGTCAATTACCACAAGATGTGAATGGTGGAACAATCAAGGCTTTATTGAGCAAGATGTTGTGCCTCCTGTAGCACACACTTTTATATGCCGCCTGTTGGGCGGAGCCAGCAGGCAGGGATTTACCGTTGTACCCTTAATATACGGGCAGTGCCGTAATACATATAATATGCCACCAGTGGTGACTACCACAGCCCGCCAGTTGGTGCCAAGGTTCCCGGAGATGCAGAGCTGTGGAGGTGCCTGGGTCTTTTCCATGCCACAGGAAGGCAGTCACTGGTCTTCAGGGAATTTTCAAAGATAAATTACTTAGAGGCAGTATCCACTTCTGGTATCATTTGTTGTGTTGTTCACCCAGGGGTAACATGGATTGCACACGATGCAATTAACTGATCAAGTATACACCAAACAAAGGCATTGGTTCAATAAAAGATTTATTGAACTCTAGCAACAAAACACACAGCTACCTGTGGGTTGGCTCTCTACTACCCTAAGTAAACTAAAGCCAACTATCTAGACCAGGATAGCTCAGATCCACGTGTTGGAGGTGTTGAATGATTTGTACACCCTGACTATCACTGTAGCTATCACCAGTGGAAAGAGGCAGAGTGCTGATGCCTCGTGTGTTTTATAGGTGTAAGTCCCCCTCTGGTGTCCTGTCTTGTGATTGGTCGTGTTCTGTTCTGTACATTGATTGGTTCACCTGGGTGTCTGCCACTGCCTGCTTTTACCTCATGAGGTGCATATTATGACATCTGGTTCTTGTTATGCACTCCTGGTAGATCAGACTGCAAGATGAGAATGCATATTTGTAAAATGTTCCATCAAGTGACATAGTGCAGTTCATTCCTAAGAAAGACCATGGTAAAATTGTGTATTGGCTAGTACTGAACCAGTGAGAATTCAAGATAAAACATGGATTATGGATAAAGTCTGACTGAAGGGAAGAAAGTAATTAAATTATATTTAACCACAATTTAACATCTTGGTCCTGCATATCCCCCAGTCTACCATTAAGATCCGGATCAGCCCTGTTTCAATGAAGTGTGCAGCCAGAAGTGATGAGTGGATGATCCACCTCGGCCTCCTCCTGATGATTCCAGCATCACAAAAGTCAGTCTTTACCCAATTTGATTCACTCCACGTAATAGCAAGAAATGGCTGAAGGCATCCTCTATAAAGCCTTTAAATCCATCCAAAGGAGTGGAGCCTAGAATTAGCCACAATAATCAATCAAGATCAAACAAGCGTTTTATGAGACTTCCGGTGACGGCGGGCGGGAGTCGGCCGCACAATGGAGGGCTCCCGTTCGGGAACGGCATTTTCGGGGCTTTAAGCCCGGTCCCAGGGTCCACGGAGGCGGCAAAAGCAGGGAGAAGGCACAGAGGCGGCAGAGTGAAGGCACAGTGAAGAAAAATGTTGAAGGTGAGCAAAAGAACGACCGTAAGGAAAACAGCTGAAGGTCCGTCGGGGAGTGGAAAGGTCACCGCGGGGTCACCAAGGAAAATGGAGGCTGGAGCACCAGGGGAGGCATTGCTTACGGCTGAAGAAATAACTAAGGTGATGGCTGCGGAATCCGAAAGGCAGTTTACAAAATACACGGAGACAATGAGGAAGGAGATGAGAGAGGTTTTGAGTGTGCTGGTGGAGGAGGCGATTTCCCCGGTGACGAAGGTGGTGATGAGCGCAGTGGCGGAGGTGCGAGAGCAAGGGGAGGCGCTGAAGGAAGTGGAGGAGACGTTATTGCAGCACGGTGAGCAACTTGCCTCGATGGGGAAGAAGATGCGGAAGGTGATGGACATTAACAAGAATCTGCGAGGAAAAATGGAAGACCTGGAAAACAGATCCAGACAACAGAATTTGAGGATTGTGGGGCTGCCCAAAGGAGTTGAAGGACCGAGGCCGACTGAGTATTTTGCCGTGATGCTGGCGAGACTATTGGGGGAGGGGGAGGATCCCTCCCGATATGAACTGGATCGGGCTCATCGGTCGTGGAGGCCTGTACCAAAGGCGAGTGAGCTGCCAAGGGTAGTGATTCTGTGCTTCCGTAGGTACAGTGTGAAGGAGAAGGTCCTGAGCTGGGCCAAGCAGAAGCGGGTGGTGCAGTGGGCTGGAGCTGGTATAGGACTTTACGGTGGAGCTGGCGAGGAGGCGGGCTGCCTTCAACCGGGTGAAGAGGGCACTGTACATTAGCAAGGTGCAGTGCGGCATTGTATATCCAGCGAAGCTGAGGGTGACTTACAAGCTCAGGGACTTTTATTTTGGAACGGCGGAAGCAGCGGAGGAGTTTGCGAAGGCAGAAGGACTGTGGCAGAACTGAGAAATGGCCATGTGCCAATGTAACCTCATGACTGTATTTTCTTCTTTTTTGTTTCACTGCGTGCGGGTGTATTGGCTAAAGGAGCCAATGTTGTATATATTTGGACGAGGGAAGTGATGGGACTTTCACTCAAAATGAGGGCTCTTTGGGGTGTAGGCAGATATGCGGGGTTTGTGTGGGAAAAGGGGATTTCTGGGCTTTCCTAGGGCCGGGCAAGGGGGAAAGGGACCTGGGCGGGGGCCTCCATGCTGGCCGGTTTAAGCCGGCCAGTGAACGGGAGTGAGGTGGGGGGAGGGGCTACGGCCATCGGAGCCTGGCAGAACAGGGTCCGAGTGGTCTAGACGGGGAGGGGGAAGCTGGGGGGAAGGAACCGAGGTTGGGGGGAGGAGTTTTACAAGAGGCAGTGGACAGGAGGAGTTGGAGACTTGCGGGGGGGGGGGCGGGTACAACTCGTGGGTATCATGTACGGTACTCTCTCAGAGGTTGGAGGGCGTTGAGTGTAGGGGGGGAGGGGGAGTGGACTCTATAGGTAAATGGTGGAGGGTAGAGTGACAGCTGTGACACCTTGATCGTGCCTCCCTTGGAGCTCTCCTCTGAGGGGGTCTTGTAGGAGGCTGGAGAGGGTGCCACTCGGGATAGGCTAGTGCCATCGGCTGGAGGACCTCCGGGAGAATGGACATGTGGTCAGTCGGAGGGATGGGTCAGCAGTAAGATAGTCACCACTCACATTTGAAAGGTCCTCTGGGTGGAGCCTGGCGTTTCCTCAACTCTGCAGCATCCGCCAACCTCCGTATGGGTGACCCCTCTGCCCTCGGCCACGCCATTCACCTGCAGGGCCCATTCGTCGAAGGAGGTGAGGATTCTTAAGTCCGGCACCCCACCGCCAATCTGGACCATCTCCTGCCGAGTGTGGGAGACACAGAGAGGGCATTGTTAGCCACATGCGTGGGGCATGCGAAGGAAGGTTTAGGTGGGTTGAAGGGAGGGGGGTTGAGAGGAGAGTTTGAGAAGGTTGATGTGAGGGGGTGGTGAAGGGAGTGTTGGGTGTTGAAGGGAGAGTGTGGGTAGAGGGAGGGTTGGGGGTCGCATGGTGAGTTGAGGGGGCGTGGATGCTCGCATGGGGGCGGAAAGATTTCGGGTGGGTGGGGGGGAGCATTGGGATCTACTCACTCATGCTGCCTGGTGTATGTCACTGGCCTTTTTCCAGCACTGAAAGTCAGATCTCGTGATCATACTCCCGGAGCTCAAAGCCACCACCACCTCATCCTAAGCAGCACTGACGGCCCTGTAGCTGACCCTCGGGGAGACAAGACATATCTCCTAGCCCCCACTGCATCTAGAAGCCTCCCCAGATCAGCATCCCCAAATCTTGCGGCCAGTCTCCTGGGCGCCATTGTTGCGAGCTGGCTGGGGTTAGCTGAGCAAGTGCTGTTTAAGTGCTGCTCGGCCTTGTTAGCAGGTGGCTGGCGAAGCAGTGCTGTTGAATCAGCTGGCGAGTCTGGATTTGCAGCAAGAAGCCCGTGGCTCTTTATTAAGTGAACCAATTAACATTGAATAGCGTTGCTGGCCTCACCGGGCTGAGCACAGGGAAGCTCGCGGCAATTGTCGCTCGCTACCACACTGAGAAATCTT
The DNA here is from genome assembly GCF_047496885.1 of Scyliorhinus torazame. Taxonomy (NCBI): domain Eukaryota; kingdom Metazoa; phylum Chordata; class Chondrichthyes; order Carcharhiniformes; family Scyliorhinidae; genus Scyliorhinus; species Scyliorhinus torazame. The sequence continues at coordinate 93,993,801 of NC_092721.1, read as the reverse complement.
TCCGGAGAATCGTGCCCTATGACTTTGGCAATGTATTTATTTAGTACCCGAGCCATGCACCCTGCCTCCATGAGTGGATCCCATTCCCCTCGTCAGGCCCATCCCTCCTCTTTCTGCCATTTAATATTTATATGACTACAGAAGACTTCTGGATTACCTTTTCTATTAGTTTCCAGTCTCTTTTGCATTCTCCAGTTTTTTTGTTTATCACTTCTTTATTTTAATGTCTTTGACTCCTTATTATACTTATTATTTATGTGCATCAAATTTGTACTTCATCTAATTCCGATTGGTTAAATGTCCGTATCCTCTATTTAGTTCGTGTTAATTTCATCTCCCGAGGTCCAATTAATTAGGTTGATTATTTATTTACATATTTATTATTGCACCTTGGTATAAATTAACACCTCCTTCTCCTTCATCTAATATTCACTGACTAAATAATTGTCAGCATTCCATTTCGCAGATTCTCCCAATGCTGAGCTCACAACTCACCATTCTTATTTGGAAAGAATTACAAAGTAGACATGATCAGGGACAGGTTACAGGGTGGTATTGATGAGAGAGACTATGACGTACACTTTCGCTCTTTCATCCAGAATACAGACAATTACAAAAACTATCCAATTTATCGTACTTCACTAACCCTTCAATGAATCTAGAGTGTTTATCTCTACCCAGAACATCTTTCCAGGTGTTCATCATTTTTTTCTTTTTTTTAAATTTTCCAATGAGGGGGCAATTTACCATGGCCAGTCCACCTACCATTTGGGTTGTGCGGGTGAGACGCACGCAGACACAGGGAGAATGTGCAAACTCCACACGGACAGTGACCCGGGGCCGGGATCGAACCCGGGTTCTCGGCGCCATGAGGCAGCAGTGCTAATCACTGTGCCACCGTGCCGCCCCTTTTCATCATTCTTTGCCTGAACAAAGCTCGAGGGGCTGTTCCTTTGAGCTCTACTTTTCCTTTTTTTAAATAAATTTAGAGTACCCAATTCATTTTTTCCAATTAAGGGGCAATTTAGCATGGTCAATCTACCTACCCTGCACATCTTTCGGTTGTGGGGGTGAAACACATGCAAATACGGGGAGAATGTGCAAACTCCACACGGACAGTGACCCAGAGCCGGGATCGAATCTGGGACCTCGGCGCTGTGAGGCAGCTGTGCTAACCACTGCGCCACCGTGCTGCTCCAGCTCGACTTTTCCGAATCTACATTAAGGACCTTAATTCAAAAACATAAAGCAAACTCGTTACATTTGCAATTATTGTACTTTTAGAAAACACCAGAGAAACTGGGGAAACTGTTGGGGTCCTTTCGTGACAAAGAAGACTTAATAAAGGTATACAAGCAAGCAAATAGAAGAGTTAAGATGCATTTTTCAGCAGTCAGTACTTCAAGGTATTAAAATAAAGAGTTCTTATTAAGTCTGGTTTGCTGTAGATACTGTTTAATAATAATAATCTTTATTAGTGTCACAAGTTTAATGACTCCTCTAAATGGCTGAGCATTGTATTTTAAAGTAGACTCTCACCTCTCTCTATTTACTTTTAAAATAGTTTATGGCAAATATGTAACAACAACATCTACCTGTGTTTTAAACCAGATACTCAAGCCCTTTACATGTCTATTTCTTCAAATTGTCCAGAGATTAGGTTCATTAATATTAAACAAGAATAAATTTAGTTGAAATTTAAACCAGTTCTGCAGTAATCGGAAGCATATATATGTCTGATCAGAGCCATTTATTCAAGGAATGCAATTTATATTCATGTAACAATGGGCTGGATTCTCCAGGCTTCCAACCGTGTGTTTCTTGGCCACACGCTATTTGCTCCTCCTGTCGCTGGTCATTGGGATTTCCCATTGAAGCCACCAACGCCACCTGGAAACCCACGGCCGGGAGTGCGCTGCTGGTGGGAACAGAGAATGACAATGGCCAGAGGATTCCGGCCGATGCAGAGTAAAAAAAATAATTCTCCACTTTCATGGATCATCTTATTAAATTAAACAGCACAACCTGCATTCATTTAGTACCTTTAACATAGAAAAAGATTCCAAGACATTTACAGCACTGTGATCAGGCAAACTTTGAGATCAAATCAATGGGGACCTGAGTATAAGTGAGCAAATACTTAGATTTAAGGAGTATCTTAAAGAAGCAAGAGGTGAAGATGTGAAATGGTTTACGGAGATAATTCTAGAGCTCAGGCCTAGACAGTTGAAAGCATGGCCACCAATGGTATCGTGTAACAAGTGTGTTGTGTTCTGTGGTTCCAGCGATGATGAAGATACACACAGAACATATGTGTGTTCAACCAGAACGATGATTTATTGTCAAACACGTGGAAAGATAATGTTATAACCTGCCTGCTTACCACTGGCTGGGGACTAATGGCAATTCCACAATCCTTAGGGAGTATGAGCTTCCCCAATGAGGGGGCGGAGAAATCATTAGCAGAGTCCCTGCATAAATAGAGCTGGCCAGTATTGAACCAGCTAGAGAGGAGTGAGCAGGAAGAGAGTACTGCTGCTGCTGTTGTGTGTATATATATATATATGTAATTGTAAATAAATGTTATTTCTTTCCATTCTACAAACTCGTGCTGTACTCTTTGTGACCCTCACAAAAGATAACTAACAGATGTATATACAAATAAAGTTATTCAAATTCCTTGGAGCTACTCTAAGTGCGACTGTCCTACTGTACATCATACTACCAACTGATGAGTCATGTGATGCATGTCTGGCGCCACCTGCTAGCCAGAGGTCATACCTACAATTATGTATACTGATAAATAGATTTATACATTTATACAACTGTGCACATTTATGTGTGCATGCATATCACCACATCCACCTTCCTTTGGAGGCATTGATATTTACAAACATATGTTGTACACATTATGTTATAAGTTCAGTCTGTCAGGCTTTCACCTTACTCTGGTCGACCTCCTGAGTGATGGCTGAGTTGGTGAGCGTGCCCCACCTTCCTCTGTTGCAGGTCTTTCACCATGCACTGCTGCCGATGCATCATTAACCTCTGGAACTGCTGAATGGTCTGTGTCTTCCTCAAGTTTAGGATTGCACCCAAACTCTTCCACTGGGTTCAGCGCGAAAGACTGTTGTACTTTTAGGAGTGCTCTTCGGTTCCTGCGCAGGAGTGAACCATCCTCAGTGATCACCGTGAACAAGAGCGGACCTGCCTTTTGCACAACCTTTGCCAATTTTACCCATCCCTTGCCGCTGAGGTCCTCAATTCTGATGGTGTCCCCAGCTGCAGTGGCTGGAGCCACCTTGTAGACCTATCATAAAACTCTTTCTGCTTCCTCTTTTGAAGAAACTGAGCGTCATTCTCCGACCCCCCCGCCGGGTTGGAGAATGGCCGTTGGCCGCCGTGAATCCCGCCCCCGCTGGTTGCTGAAGTCTCCGGCACCGGATATTCGGCGGGGGTGGGAATCGGGCCGCGCCGGTTGGCGGGCCCCCCCGCTGGATTCTCCGGCCCGGATGGGCCGAAGTCCCGCCGATAAATTGCCTGTCCCGCCGGCGTGGATTAAACCACCTTTTGAACGGCGGGACAAGGCGGCATGGGCGGGCTCCGGGGTCCTGAGGGGGGGGCGCGGGGCGATCTGGCCCCGGGGGGTGCCCCCACGGTGGCCTGGCCCGCGATCGGGGCCCACCGATCCACGGGCGGGCCTGTGCCGTGGGGGCACTCTTTCCCTTCCGCCTCCGCCACGGTCTCCACCATGGCGGAGGCGGAAGAGACTCCCTCCACTGCGCATGCGTGGGAAACTGTCAGCGGCCGGTGACACTCCCGCACATGCGCCGCCCCGATATGTCATTTCCGCGCCAGCTGGCGGGGCACCAAAGGCCGTTTCCGCCAGCTGGCGGGACGGAAATCCCTCCGGCGTCGGCCTAGCCCCTCAATGTTGGGGCTCGGCCCCCAAAGATGCGGAGCATTCCGCACCTTTGGGGCGGCGCGATGCCCGTCCGATTGGCGCCGTTTTGGGCGCCAGTCGGCGGACATCGCGCCATTTGGGGAGAATTTCGCCCACTATGTCCTCTTGAGTCACCGATTTATAGGAGGAGCCACCATGGAAGGCAGGGTTGTCTGTAGCTGCCTGTTCATGTGCAGCTGCTCTGACGACAGTCCATTTACAAGTGGCGGCGAACGATAACTGAGAAGCGCCAAATAAATATCTTCCCGATTATCAAGGCCCTTCATCTGCAACTGCTTCATGATATGTACATCCTTTTCCACCTTTCCGTTTGATTGGGGACAGAGAGGGCTAGAGGTAATGTGTCTGAAGTCACAGTGATGGTTCAAATTCAGTCCATTCGTGATTTTTGAAACACGGCCCATTGTCTATCATGACGATAGATGGTATACCTATCTGGCAAAAATCGCTTTGGCATGTTATATGACACACCGAACAGTAGAATTCGACAAATGCGCAACCTCTGGATAGTGCAAGAAGTAGTCAATAACTACCAGGTAGTCACGTCCATTGAAATGGAACAAGTCCATACCCACTTTCTGCCAAGGACTGGCAATGATGTCACCTACCTGCATCGGCTATTTGGTTTGTTTGCAGCAAATTGTCTGACATGTGTTACAGTGGTCGACCATACCTGCGATGTCTTGGGTGATGCCTGGCCAATAGATCCTCTTCCTGACCCTACGTCTGCACTTCGCAATGCCCAGGTGCCCTTTATGAAGTTTTTTAAGTATGAACGGCCTCAACAAATGCGGGATGATGATTCCGTGCTGCTGCAGGGGAAGACCATTTGCCTCACTGAGTTCGGAGTATGCAGAGAAGGAACCCTTCAGCCAACCCTCTCTGAGACATTTGACTACCTTTGCAGGACTGCGTCCTTGGACGTCTCTGCCTTGATCAGGCGCAACTTCTTGTTGGAGACTGGAACGACGCAGCGATAAGATTGACATGAAGTTGGACATCGTCATCAACCCAGCGAACCTCATTGATGCCCATGGCTCGAGAGAGCATGTAAGCGACCGCCATGCACTTGCCTGGCGTATTGATGAGGTCAAAGTCGTAGTGCTGGAGCTTCATCATGAGGCGTTGTATTCTAGGGGACGTTTGACACTATGGAAACCTGTGGCCTGTGGTCCGTCACCACTAAAAAATGTAGGCAGCCCATACACATAGTCATGAAATTTTCTAGGCCTGTGACTAACCCCAGGCATTCCTTTATGATCTGCGCATACCTGCGCTCCGTTTCGGTCATAGCTCTCGATGCGTATGTCACTGGCAGCCAGCTGTCGTCTGCATCCTGCTGCAGAAGTAATGCTCCAAACCATTCTGGGACCCATCAATGGAAATCTTAGTCTTTTTTGTCGTGTCAAAGAAGGCAAGGACGGCTGCTGTTATCAGCGAGACGTGCAGCGCTTTCCACTCCTACTCGTGTTTTGGAGACCACTGAAAAACGACATCCTTTTTTATACAATCCTGGAGTAGGGACATTTTGGAGGCCAGGTTAGGAATAAACTTTCCCACAAAGTTAATCATCCTAAATGCACGTAAGACACCTTTTTTGACTGTGGGCCGTGGCATCGTTAGAATGGCTTTGATTTTTTCATCATCTTGCTGCACACCTTTTTCAGAACGTGTGTCCCCTAAAAAGGTGATGGTATGAACTCCGATTTGGCATTTTGTTTGATTGAGCTTGAGGTCATTCTTGCTTACTCTTTGTAGGACTACTCCTAACCGTGGACCCCCAGATTATAATATCATCGACATAGACGCGGATGCCTGGCAATCCATCCATAACGTGCTCCATGGCACGCTGAAAAGTTTCAGGTGCTGAGATTATGCCGAACGGCATTGCAGGAAGCAATAACGCCCAAAGGATGTGTTAAACGTACACAACCTTGTGCTCACATTGTCGAGCTTAAGCTGCGAAAAGCTTTGTGACACATCCAACTTGCTGAAGCACGTCGCTCCAGCCATTTTGTACACTATTTCTTCCCTCTTCGAGATAGGGCAGTGCTCCCTTTCAATGTTCAGGTTGAGATCCTTGAGGTCCATACATATTCTCAGGCCACCATTCCTCTTTTTCACACACACCATGGAATTGACCCAGTCGGTGGGTTCTTCTAAGCGTCTGATGACGCCTAAAGCCGTCATTCTTTTTAACTCAGCCATCAGCTTGTCCCGCAGCGGGGCAGGCACCTGTCTGGCTGCATGCACGACCGGCTTCACCTTCTCCTTTAGCTGGATGCAATATGTAAAGAGCAGGGTGCCATATTCTTGAAACACCTCCGGATAATTCTTCACGATCGATTGAACTGAAACATGTCAGCAGGGTGCCAAGTGTTCTGCAGTGTACACCCTCTTGACAAGCCCATGTTCTTCACATGCCTCCACTCCAATGAGCGATTGGTGCTCTGTCTCCACTATGGAGAATACTATACTACACGTTCAGTCCTTGATGGTGACTTTGAGCTCGCATACTCCTAAGGTCGTATCTGATGAACGTTGTAATCCTTCAGGAGCACGGATCTTGGGATATTTTTGACTTGACTTTTAGTCGTCCCACCACTGACAATGGGATCAGATTGGCCCTTACTCCAGTATCGAGCTTACAGTTGACTGCTGTTCCATTAACCGTTAGCGGGATTACCCATCTGTCCTAAATGGTCCCCACATTCACCTGACTGTGGCTGAAAATTTCTTTGTGTTGGCTGGTTGAACGGATTGTGCCGCTATCCAAAATCATGCTCACATTAGTCCGGTTGTCGATGCATTTATCCTTATCCGTACACTTCGCTTCTATTCGGACAGCTGTCAGACCGAAGGTATATCGCCTGGCAAAATGACCCATTCTGCCACACTTGTGGCAAATCTTTTTTAGTGCAGGACATCATTGTGGCAAATGTCTGTTCCACATTGCTGGCACAAAATGGCGGATCTGGTTTCTTGCCCAAAATGGCCACCCACACCGAGACCACATTTCTTTTTCGACTGCGTCACAGTGCTCTTAAAATGGCTGCACACATTGAGACTACATTTCTTTTGGACTGTGTTACAGTGCTTATGGCACCAGCATCTTCTCTGAGATTGGCGCCAACATGTTTTGAGCTGAGCACACTGATCTGCTGTGCAGCTAACTCACTTGCCTGGCAGATCTTAATGGCATTTTCTAACATGAGGTTGTCTTCCCGGAACAATCTCTTTCGGAGTCTATCACTCAATGTCCCAAAAACTATTTGGTCCCGATTCATCGATGACTGCAGATTTTCAAAATTAGAAGACTGGGCCTCCAACCTCAGGTCTCTCACAAAATTATTAAATGATTTATTTGCATTTGTGGTACATGTACGGAATAGGTATCTTTCAAATGTCTCATGTTTTTGAGACATTTGAGCAATACCAATCGAAGTAATTAATCACCTCATCATAACTCCTGCTTCCCTCTTCGCTATCCAAACCAAAGGTATTAAAGATTTCAAGTGCTTGAGGATCTGCTACCGTGAACAGCAACGCAATGTGCCTCTCATCAGGCTGCGCCTGGAGGCCAAGAGCTAAGACGTAGAGTCCAAACTGCTATCTGAAAATGCACCAGTTCTTGTCTACTTACCCGAGATTTGAAGCTGAACTTCACCGTAGTTTGATGCATTGTGTTGCAAATAGTCGTAGTTCACCAGGTTGGCGAAGAAATTGCTTCTTTTGGGTTTTTTAGTCTTCAGCGTACTTCTTGTCTGTCGTTACCTTTAAATGTTCAACATCCTGATACCATGTTGTGTTCTGTGGTTCCACCGATGATGAAGATTCACACAGAACATATATGTGTTCAAGCAGAACGATGATTTATTGTCAAACACGTGGAAAGATAACTAACAGATATCTCTACAAACAAAGTTATTCAAATTCCAGGGAGCTACTCTAAGTGCGACTGTCCTACTGACCCGTCACGTCAGTCATGTGATGTATGTCTGGTGCCACCCGCTAGCCAGAGCTCATACCTACGATTACATATACGGACAAACAGCTTTATACATTTACACAACTATATACATTTATGTGTGCATGCATATCACCTTAAAGTGGGGCATGCACAAGAAGCCAGAATTGGAGTCACAGTGTTTTGTAGAGCTTTATGGTCAGAAGAAGTTATAGAGATTATCTCACTGTAGCCCAAGGGGCAGAATCTTGGCTGTGATTCTCCGAGCCTCCGAGCCGCAATCGCACCCGGCGTGGGTGCGGAGAATGGGGCGGACGACGACCGGAGAATCGCTGAAAATCGCACGCGGTCGATGCGGTGATTCTCCGTGGAGGACTGCCCATGTTCCCGCCGGCATGGTTCACGGTTGGTTCCACCCGGTGGGAGCTTGGAGTCGCGTCTGTGGTTGCCGTCCTGGTGGGGGGGGGGGGGGGGAATCCGTCACCGGGGGGGGGCCTCCACGCGGGCCACAGATCCAGCAGGCGTGCACGAGCTGGGGGGGCCTACTTCTTCGCCGCCGACCCTGTGTGGGTCCGCCATGTCGTGTGGGGCAAGCGCCGCAGGCAGCCGGTGCCCGCATTCACGGACCCACGGTCGGAGGTGCAGGGCACCATATCGGCCGGAGCTGTGCGGAGCACTCAGGGGCCCTGCAAGCACCCTTAAAAACAGAGAATCACCCCGGACCATCTAGAAAAAAGTCCGGAGTGATTCGCGTCCGTTTTCTCACGGGTGTGGGGACATAGCCCCATTATTGGAGAATCCCACCCCTTGTGTCAAAGCTCACTTTTCCCATTATTTTACTGTCTGCGGAACAACATTTCCAAATGTCCAACTGGCGTCCTTGATGGCAAAGCATCTTCCTCTACTGTAATGGGCCAGGGTTTAGAGAACCCCAAAGTGTATCATGGAGTTCACCTGACACACAACTTTTAATAGATTGTGGTATGGGGAGCTCATGACCCACTCTACAGGTGTTGTACAGCAGAAATGGAAATGTATTTTTTAAAGCAAAACAATGTTTATTCTATGAACTCAAGTTAACCTTTGTAAAACATACAATGAACATCTTCGCAACCATCAATTCAAATACAAGCCCCAAAGAATACAACACTAAGTAATCCTGAATAACTTCCCAAACAACATCCAGAAGACAAAAGAAACACCTTTTAACAGAAGCACATTAGGTTTACATTCATTACTGAGAACATTTATAATTCTGAATTCACCAAATGATCAAGAGATAGTCTTTTCATGGCAGAGAGATCAATAGTGCACCTGCTCTGTCTGGCTTCAGCTCCAACACTGAAAACGAAACTAAAACACACCCTGCAGCAAACAGCCTAAAACGAAAGTAAAAAGCTGACAGACAGCCCAGCTCCACCCACTCTCTGACATCACTGCAGTAGTAAACACCCATTTCTTAAAGGTACTCTCACTACAGATATTTATGTGCACACCCATTTATAAACACCCAGAATCGCAGGGAGCGTTAGAAAGGTGGCATCAGACATTAAAGACAATGTTGAGAGCTTATTGTCACGATTAACCAGAGGATTGGGATAAAGGAATTCCATTCGTACTGTTTGCAATTAGGAATGCACCTAATGAGTCAACCAAATTTAGTCCTTTTGAACTAATTTTTGTTTATGAGGTAAGAGGACCACTTAAATTGATGAAGGAAAAATTGGTGAGTGAGAAATCAGAAATTACATTATTGGATTACGTGTCAAATTTTAGGGAACGATTGAATAGAGCAGGTGAATTGGCTAGACAACATTTAAAAGTTGCACAAAATGCGATGAAACGGGTAGCGGACAAGAAATCCAAAGTTCGCAGTTTTGCCAGTGGAGATAAAGTTTTAGTGTTGTTATCAGTGGTAGGTGAACCTTTAAAAGCTAGGTTTTGTGGACCTTATCAGATTGAAAGGAAATTAAGTGAGGTGAATTATGTGGTAAGAACGCCAGATAGAAGGAAAACTCACCGAGTGTGTCATGTGAACCTGCTTAAAAGCTACTTTGAAAGGGAAGGAGAGAAAAAGGAGGTTTTTATGATTCCACCTCAAAGTGATGAACCAAATCCATCTGACTTGACATTTGACATACCTCAAATTATATTGGAAAATGAGGATGTTCTTAAAAATTGGGATAAATTGTTGAGTTACCTTCCAGAGGAAAAACAAACTGACCTGAAAGAGTTATTGATATCACGTGGGCAAGTTTGTAGAGATAAATTGGGAAGTACTAAAATGGCTATACATGATGTCGATGTGGGAAATGCTGTTCCAATCAAACAACATCCATATAGACATTACCCTTTAAAATTGGCACAGGTTAACAAAGAGATTGAGAGTATGCTTAAAAATGGCTTAATTGAAGTGGGTTGCAGCCAATAGAGCTCACCCATAGTGATGGTACCAAAAACAGACGGTACCCAACGTGTGATGACGATAGAAAGGTTAATGCAGTTACAAGAACGGACTCTTATCCTATCCTACGTTTGGAGGATTGCATTGAGAAAGTGGGACAATCAGCTTTTATTTTTCAACTAGATTTACTTAAAGGTTACTGGCAGGTACCTTTATCCGAAAGGGAGAAGGAGATTTCAGCTTTTGTGATTCCAGATGGTATATACCAATTCAAAGTTATGCCATTTGGCATGAAAAACGCCCCAGCCACCTTTCAACCGTTAACTAACAACGTTGTTTCAGGATTACCCAATTGTGCGGTATACATCGACGATCTGGTATAGACATAGACAGAACATTTAAAACATCTGATGGAGTTATTCGATCGACTTCAGGAGGCGGATTTGGTGATAAACCTAGCCAAAAGTGAATTTGGAAAAGCCCAAGTCACTTTCCTTGGCCATACAATCGGACAGGGTCGAATGGTCACAAGGGATGTGAAACAAACAGTTAATGAGGAGTTTTCAATACCGTCAAGACGAAGGGAAATAATGCGATTTCTTGGCATGAGTGGATTTGATCGAACATTTGTGCAAAATTTTGTAGCGTGATTGCTCCACTGATGGACATGCTGAAAAAACATCGAACATTTCAATGGACAGCGGAGTTTCAACAGGCATTTCACTGCCTGAAAGCTGTGATAACCAATGCTCATGTGTTGGAGAATTGCAAGGGACTCTGATCAGATTGAACTAAATTATCTGACATTAAAGAGACGTGCCGAGGCGTAGGGGAATGGATTGATCGTGCAGAGACCTTCATGTTCAAAGAGACTGTCAATCGAGAAGGATTTTAGTTGGAGGAAGAAGAACAGAAATGGACTATATTATTATATCTGCGTGTGTTGTTTTTTTTTTAAACGAAAAAGTATATTTACTGTGTGCATTTCTTAAAGGATCATGAAAAGGTGAAAAATGAAACCATCTTGGAGTTTCTCCTCTTGTCTTAACCTGTGACTTTGCGACCTTGTTACTGCACAATCCGGAAAAGTCCCTGGATATTCGTCCTTCAACACTTCAGTTGTCTGATTTTGCACTGGCTTATCAACCACAGTAGGCATCACTCCCACCTGTGATCCAGCTATCTCATTCCCCAAGATAAACTGTTTTCCTGGACAAATAATTTCTCTATTACTCCTACGACCACTTCACCTCTCTTCCTCTACTAACACTAATCTTCTCACCATGAATTCCACATATTACCACCTTTTCTGGCAACATTCTTCCCAAACTACATAACTCCTCATCTCTTACCATTAAAGATTGAGTAGCGACTTCTTTTCCTGCTCCTCCTGATACACATGAGTAAACTTTACCCACACAAGTAAATTCTTTAAAGACATCTGGCACCTTCTTATCAATCACCTCTTGATCAGGCTGTCCAGTCTTTTGCACCTCCTTCGCTTCACTTGGGCTTTCCTTTACCACTTTAACAAACCCCACTGTCTTATCCTGTTTTACCACATCAGCCTTCCCAGTGCTTTTCTTCAACCACCAACACTGCGACTTTACATGGCCTAGTTTATTACAGTGAAAACATTTGAAACTTTTCATTTCTTTTCCACCCTCCTGTGTTTCTTTTTTAATCGGAGGTACACTCTCATTATCTCCCATCAGATCACCTTTACCTTTACCCCCTGAGTATTTCTCATGTCCCCAGTTTCTATCCCTCACAGGCTGAAACTGATGTCGGAAACCAAGCTTTGATTTATGAACTAATTCATAATCATCTGCCATTTCTGCTGCTAATCTCGCAGTTTTAACCCTCTGCTCTTCCACATGAGTTCTCACTACATCAGGAATTGAATTTTTAAACTCCTCCAAAAGTATAATTTCTCTGAGAGCTTCATAGGTTTGGTTTATTTTCAAAACCCTTCTCCACCTATCAAAATTACTCTGTTTGAGCCTTTCAAACCCCATGTATGTTTGACCAAATGTTTTCCTTAAATTTCTAAACGTATGCCTGTCGGCTTCAGGCATCAGTTCATATGCACCTAAGATGGATTTTTTTCACCTCCTCATATGTCTCAGATACCTCCTCCTGTAGTGATGCAAACACTTCACTAACCCTACCTACCAGCTTTGTTTGAATCAGTAATACCCACATGTCCTGTGGCTATTTCATTTGTTTAGCTACCTTCTCAAATGAAACGAAAAAGGCTTCAACCTCATTCTCGTCAAACCTTGGCAATGCTTGGACATATTTAAATAGATTCCCACCAAGCCTTCGACTTTGACGTTCTTTCTCACTATCCTCACCACTATCATCCAACTGTACGTTTCCCGTTACGTCTGCAAATTTTAATTGACTGTCATGTTTCATGGCCATTTTCTGAAGTTCAAACTCTCTCTCTTTATCTTTTTCCCTGATCTGTATCTCCCTTTCTCGTTCTCTTTGTTCTGCTAGGGCTATTCTTCGTTTTCTCCTTTCTTCTCTCTCCTTTTCTTTGTCCTCTCTATCTCTCTCTCTTTCTTTTTCTTTCTCCGCTCTCTCTCTTTCTTTTTCCTCTCTTTCGTATTCAAGCTGCTTTAATTCTTTCTCATGTTCCATTTGTTTAATTTGTAACTGAATGTTTGCTATTTCCAATGAGTCAAACTGTATCTCAGGCAACTTTAAATGCTTAGCCACCGCCATAATTACCTCATCTTTTCACATTTTGTCAGGTAATGTTAACTGCAATGTTTTTGCCAAATCTAACAGTTTGCTTTTAGTCTCTGTCCGTCAGGTACTGCATGTGACCGTCTCCGCCCCCAAAAATATTAGAGCCTCTGAAAGAGCCATTGTCCACAATACACTCCCTACTTAAACTAGAATACCACACCTGATAAGCAACCACAATATGCTCACCCCTCACTGTCTTTACGTTTACTAAGCCAATCCAATAGATAGACTTTTATCCCAGACGAGCCCACACTTTGTTATTGGCCAGGGTTTAGAGAACCCCAAAGTGTATCATGGAGTTCACCTGACCCACAACCTTAAATAGATTGTGGTATGGGGAGCACATGACCCACTCTACAGGTTTGGTACAGCAGAAATGGAAAAGTACTTTTTCAAGCAAAACAATGTTTATTCTGTGAACTCAAGTTAACCTTTTTAAAACATATAGTGAACACCTTCGCAACCATCAATTCAAATACAACCCCCAAAGAATACAACACTAAGTAATCCTTAATAACTTCTCAAACAACATCCAGAAAACAAAAGAAACACCTTTTAACTGAAGCACATTAGGTTTACATTCAGTATTGAGAACATTTATAATTATGAGTTCACCAAATGATCAAGAGATAGTCTCTTCATGGCAGAGAGATCAACAGTGCACCTGCTCTGTCTGGCTTCAGCTCCAACACTGAAAACAAAACTAAAACACACCCTGCAGCAAACAGCCTAAAACAAAAGTAAAAAGCTGACAGACAGCCCAGCTCCACCCACTCTCTGACATCACTGCAGTAGTAAACACCAATTTCTTAAAGGTACTTTCACTGCAGATATTTATATACACTCCCATTTATAAACACCCATTTCTTAAAGGTTCTCTCACATGACACTACATTACAAAACCTCTCATGTACCAGTCAGGTTATTTTTAAAAAGTCAAAGAAGATTAAGTACGCCATCCAAGGGTCAGAGGAAGGCTTCCTGGAGACTTGGGGCAGTTCAGCGGCCTGTTCCAAAACCTGTTCGAGGCCAACAACGAGGAGGAAGTTAAGAATTTTTAAAAAGATAGATGAGGAACCAAAGGACTGCGCAGGGGGGGGGGGGGGCACTGCAGGGGGGGGGGGGGGAGGCGGAAGGAAGGTGGGGATGCCACAAGAGAAGAGGAGGGGTGCTGAGGCCAGGGACGCGGTGGGTGGGGGGGGGGGGGAGGGAGGGGGAATTACCGATCCAGAGGGCAACAAAATGTACATAGAGTTAGTTAAATGAAGGACAAAATAAACCTCTCTGTAAAGTAAAGTAAATTAGCGCGGGCAAGAAAAATGTAATGTACATACACAACTGTTTTTATATATATTTTGGGTAGCACATAGAGGTAAAAGCTCTTGAGTTAGTGAAGTAAGATAAAGTGGTTTGTTGTTGTAACTATTTTAACTCTGCCTGAAAGAGCTAAAGTATAGAGCATAGGTGTGGATTCTCTATTCTCCGCTGTTGTGGTCGGGAATCCCGATCGGACGGAGAATAAAGTGTTAGCCGAGAAACGGGATCGGCATGGCCACCAGACCCATCCCCAGTCTCTACTCCCGCGTCACCGCCCGTAGCGGGCTACGCACCATGTGCCAGCAGGAACATGCAAAATACTGATTTGCATGCAATTAACGAGCTGGAAGCCAGATACTGCCCTGGGCACACCACCCCCCCCACGTTATTCTCCGACCCCCACAGCGGGAAATCCATGGGGGGCTTTGGTGTAAGTTTGCCCTGGCGTGGTGGACCCTGGGGGGGGTCAATGGAGTTGTCCCATTGCTAATCTGCCCCTTTGTCACCGCCAGACCACAGAGGGGGATTCCCCAAGGTTCCTCTGAGTTGTGAAGACTCGGGCTGTGGGTGAGGACTTGACCCCGGAACCATCCCCAGGATGGGAATCTAGGGTCTTCACTATCCGTTCCAGTCCAGGGAAACCTAAAGATCACCTTGGCATGGTGATCTCAGGCAGCCCTCTGTTCAACAGTATCATCGTGGTCAGACGTTATCAACTCTAAAGTGGCCACCACACCCTGACCTGCTCTACCTGACAGCTGATGAGCAGTCCAGGCAGTTCAGTCAAAAATCAATACAGAATCAATACAGAAATACATTCCCTTTCCGAACGTACGCTTCCTCACTCATCTGTCTTTGCATCAACAGTTTTTAAAATGTCAGAACCTTCCGAGCAAATTCTCAACTCTTGAAAAAGCTTCAAATCCCCTGAGATTATTTGAAATGCTAAGCAGCCATTCAATTTCACAGGGCAGTACCTTTCACTAGCCTGTGATTGAAGGTTAATTGTTCAATTAGCGGCTTCCCTCCCCATCGCTGCTCGAGTCCCTGGGGAGTGGCTGCCCAGGCACTGGCTGGGGGCGGGATACGCCTGATGGGCCGGGTCGATCACTTTGGGGTGGCTGCCCTGGCACTGGCTGGGGGTAGTGTCCGCCTGGTGGGCCTGGTCGATCGCCGGGTGGTCCTGCAAGACACAATACAGCATGCATGGTTAGACAGGCGGGCGGGGGTGTGGGGGTGGGGTGAGGGTTGGGGTGAGGGGTGGGTGTGGGGTTGGGGGGTGGGGGTGGGGTATGGGGGTGGGGTGAGTGGTGGGGTGTGGGGAGTGGGGGTGGGAAGTGGGGGCGGGGTGAGGCTGTGGGGTGTGGGGGTGGGGTGGGGTGTGGGGGTGGGGTGGGGTGAGGGCATGAGGGTGACGTGAGGGGTGGGGCGTGGGGATGGGGTGTGTGGGTGGGGTGTGGGGTTGGGGGTGGGTTGTGGGGGTGGAGTGAGGGGGTGGGGGTGGGGTGACGGGTGGGTGAGGGGTTGGGGTCTGGGGGTGGGGTGAGGGTGGGGTGAGGGGTGGGATCAGGGGGTGGGATGAGGGGGTGGGGTGTGGGGGTGGGGTAAGGGGGTGGGATGAGGGGGTGGGATGAGGGGGTGGGGTGAAGGGGTGGGGTGAGGGGTGAGGCGTGGGGGTGGCATGTGGGTGTGGGGTGTGGCGGTGGGTTGTGGGGGTGAGGTGTGGGATTTGGGGTGTGGGGGTGGGGTGAGGGGGTGGGGGTGGAGTGACGGGTGGGATGAGGGTGTGGGGTGTGGGGGTGGGGTGAGGGGTGGGGTGAGGGGTGGAATGAGGGGGTGGGTGTGGGGGTGGGGTGAGGGGGTGGGGTGAGGGGGTGGGGTGAGGGGGTGGGGTGAAGGGGTGGGGTGTGGGGGTGGGATGAGGGGTGGGGTGAGTTGTGGGGTGAGGGACGGGGTGAGGACCAGGGTGTGGGGGTGGTGTGTGGGGGTGGGGTGAGGGGGTGGGGTCTTGGGGTGGGGTGAGTGGTGGGGTGTGAGGGTGGGGCGAGGGGCTGGGGCCAGGCAGGGGCCACTTGGTGGCACGCCATCGACATCGGCATGGGCAACCTCCCGGTCCTCGGGACCGCCAGCTACTTATAGTGCTCTCTGTTCATGCACAGTCAGGGGGGGGCAATTCTGGAGCACCCCCTCCGGTTTTCTCCCCCGCTCGGCGGTTACGGGTGCTCTTATCCTGGGGGGCACACAAACATCAGCAGTGTTAGGCAGTCCGACGCATGCAGCCCAGCAGTTGGGTCTATGTTGGCATAGGTGTACAGGGCATCTGGCCATTGCGCTGGCATGGGTGGGTGCAGCCATTTGGGGAAAGGTTGTACCGTCCCTAGGGAGGGGGGTGGTGTCACATGTGTGGGGGGTAGGGGGGTTGGTGCCATGGGCACAGTGCTGGGTACTCACCCTGGCTGCCCTCAGTAGGTTGTTTATCTTCTTGCGACACTGCTCGCCTGTCCTGGGTGTCACCCTGGCGGCGCTGCCGGCATCGCCCATCTCCCTCCACATGCGTTGGACGATGTTAGCTGCGACCCTACGGCCGGGTCCGGGGTACAGGTCCCCCCTCCTCTGCTCGACGCCGTCCAGGAGCGTTTCTATGTCGCGGTCCCTGAACGGGGTGCTGCGTGGCGGGAGGCCATCTTGGTTCGTCAGCTATGTGTGGGGTCGCGTCTATTTGAGTGCGCCGCGGCACCGCGTCAATTACACGGCGCGCATCTCTGATGCCGGTGTGGGGCCGCGCGCACGAACTTACCGTGGCACCCGTTCGGGCCCCTTCTGGCCCGCAGAATCGCTATGCTTTGGGGCCCGTTGACACCAACGTGAAGCGCTGCAGTGTTTACGCCGGCGTCAACACGTAGCCGCTGGCTGGGAGAATCCCGACCCAGACCAGGATGAAGAATGTGAACAGAGGGCAGCCTGAGATCACCATACCAAAAGTGATCTTCAGGTTTCCCAGGGCTGGAAGGGACAGTCCAGTCATTGGACCCCCATCCAGGGGGAGGGTCAGGGGTCTAACCCTTACCCACAGCTCAAACCCACCCAAACACGAGGACCCTTGGGGGACCCTCCTTTTGCAGCCTGACAGCAACAGAGAGGCACAGGAGCAACGGCTTCACTTCCTTGACCACCCCCTCCTCCCAAGGAGTCCATCGCACACAACCCAGGCAGGGAGGAAGTGGTCGAGCGAGGGAACCGTGATTTACTAAAGCAATTGAAACACTTGTCAAGAGGAAGAAGGAGGCTTATGTAAAGATGAGACGTAAAGGTTGTTAGGGTGCTCGAGAGTAACAAGTTAGCTAGGAAGGACCTAAAGAGAGAGCTAAGAAGAGCCAGGAGGGGACATGAGAAGTCTTTGGCAGGTAGGATCAAGGATAACCCTAAAGCTTTCTATTGCTATGTCAGGAATAAAAGAATGACTAGGGTAAGAGTAGGGCGAGTCAAGGACAGTAGTGGGAAGTTGTGCTTGGAGTCCGAGGAGATAGAAGAGGTGCCAAATGAATATTTTTCATCAGTATTCACACAGGAAAAAGACAATGTTGTCGAGGAGAATACTGAGATACAGGCTACTAGACTAGAAGGGCTTTAGGTTCATAAGGAGGAGGTGTTAGCAATTCTGGAAAGTGTGAAAATAGATAAGTCCCCTGGGCTGGATGGGATTTATCCTAGGATTCTCTGGGAAGCTAGGGAGGAGATTGCTGAGCCTTTGGCTTTGATCTTTAAGTCATATTTGTCTACAGGAATAGTGCCAGAAGACTGGAGGATAGCAAATGTTGTTCCCTTGTTCAAAAAGGGGAGTAGAGACAACCCCGATAACTATAGACCAGTGAGCCTTACTTCTGTTGTGGACAAAGTCTTGGAAAGGTTTATAAGAGATAGGATGTATAATCATCTGGAAAGGAATAATTTGATTAGAGATAGTCAACACGGTTTTGTGAAGGGCAGGTCGTGCCTCACAAACCTTATTGAGTTCTTTGAGAAGGTGACCAAGCAGGTGGATGAGGGTAAAGCAGTTGATGTGGTGTATATGGATTTCAGTAAAGCGTTTGAAAAGGTTCCCCACGGTAGGCTATTGCAGAAAATACGGAGGCATGGGATTCAGGGTGATTTAGCTGTTTGGATCAGAAATTGGCTAGCTGGAAGAAGACAAACGGCGGTGGATGATGGGAAATGTTCAGCCTGGAGTCCAGTTACTAATGGTGTACCACAAGGATCTGTTTTGGGGCCACTGCTGTTTGTCATTTTTATAAATGACCTGGAGGAGAGCGCAGAAGGATGGGTGAGTAAATTTGCAGATGACACTAAAGTCGGTGGAGTTGTGTACAGTGCGGAAGGATGTTACAAGTTACCAAGGGACATAGATAAGCTGGAGAGCTGGGCTGAGAGGTAGCAAATGGAGTTTAATGCAGAAAAGTATGAGGTGATTCATTTTGGAAGGAATAACAGGAAGACAGAGTACTGGGCTAATGGTAAGATTCTTGGTAGTGTGGATGAGCAGAGGGATCTCGTTGTCCATGTACATAGATCCCTGAAAGTTGCCACCCAACTTGAGAGGATTGTTAAGAAGGCTTACGGTGTGTTAGCTTTTATTGGTAGAGGGATTGAGTATCGGAGCCATGAGGTCATGTTGTAGCTGTACAAAACTCTGATGCGGCCGCATTTGGAGTCTTGCGTGCAATTCTGGTCGCCTCATTATAGGAAGGTGCAGAGGAGATTTACCAGAATGTTGCCTGGTATGGAGGGAAGTTCTTATGAGGGAAGGCTGAGGGACTTGAGGCTGTTTTCATTAGAGAGAAGAAGGTTAAGAGGTGACTTAATTGAGGCATACAAGATGATCAAAGGATTAGATAGGGTGGACAGTGAGAGCCTTTTTCCTTGGATGGTGATGTCTAGCGCGAGGGGACATAGCTTTAAATTGAGGGAAGA
Organism: Scyliorhinus torazame; assembly: GCF_047496885.1. Taxonomy (NCBI): domain Eukaryota; kingdom Metazoa; phylum Chordata; class Chondrichthyes; order Carcharhiniformes; family Scyliorhinidae; genus Scyliorhinus; species Scyliorhinus torazame. Next base: position 93,974,421 of record NC_092721.1, on the reverse strand, counting down.
TAGATATAGGACAGATGTCAGAGGTAGGTTCTTTACTCAGAGAGTAGTAAGGGCGTGGAATGCCCTGCCTGCAACAGTAGTGGACTCGCCAACACTAAGGGCATTCAAATGGTCATTGGATAGATATATGGACGATAAGGGAATAGTGTAGATGGGCTTTAGAGTGGTTACACAGGTCGGCGCAACATCGAGGGCCGAAGGGCCGGTACTGTGCTGTAATGTTCTATATCTTTTATATGTAACTGCACTCCATTGATGAAGTGAATATATACAATTATTATAGAATTTACAGTGCAGAAGTCATTTACAATTGCAGTCATCATAGGTCTTCTCTGCCAGGGTGTCAGTGCCATGGTACCAGAAGGCAGTGCACCATTGACAATGCCAAGGGGCGGGGATTGAAGTGGGGCCTGCAAAAGGGTGTGGCTGGAAGGGAGTTCTGAGGGGGCCGAGTCACCCTCATGCATGCGTGGTGTGGGGTGGGGTGACCAGTTATTCCCGTGGTGGGGGGGGGAATAATGCCCCTCCTTGCTGGGGTGTTGGGATTCTTCCCTTGTCAGTGAGGGCTACAAAATTTGCATTGTGAGGGGGAGCAGGGTCTACCGCTCGATGCTGGGATCAGGGCGCTTTCCGCCATGCATAAATCTGCATGGCAAAGCTTTGTGATTAGTACCTGGGTGGTGCTCCCAGCGCCAGTGGGGACCAGACTGATTCACCACTGGCGGGAGCACTTATCCTGCAATGTGTCGCTGATCATGTCTACTTTTTGATTCTTTCTAAATAAGAATTGGGAGCTGGGAGCTGAGCACTGGGAGAATCTGCTAAATGGAATGGTGACAAGATTTTAGCGAGTGGGCATTTGTTGCAGGGGAAGGAGGTGCTAATTTATACTGAGGGGCTAAGGGAAATACATAAACACATAAATAAATAACCAACCTAATTAATTAGATCTCAGGAGATAAAATTAAAATGAACTAAATTAACATCTTAAGGACTGGAATTCGATTAATAAAAAAATTGGTGTACATAAATAATAAGGACAGGAGCTAAGAGGCATTAAAATAATGAAGTCAATTAAAAAAACCTCTATGATAGTCATTCTCTCTCACCAAATGCACTCCATTGATGAAGTGAATATATACAGTCATCATAGGCCTTCTCTACTGTCTGATGTCAGAAAAAAGGAGAGTGCAAATCGCAGGGGACAGAAAGAGGTGCTTCTCCACACATTTCACAATCAGCAATTGCAGAGAAGATAACATTGGGATAAATGGTAGCTCAGTATCCCTGACTAGGAGGTAAAGGGATTTCATAACTTTCAGCTGACAGATTGAAATATAGCACATAAAACCCGGGGTTGGTTTAGCATAGTGGGCTAAATAGCTGGCTTGTAATGCAGAACAAGGCAGCAGCGTGGATTCAATTCCCGTACCAGCCTCCCCAAACAGGCGCCGGAATGTGCTGACTCGGGGCTTTTAACAGTAACTTCATTGAAGCCTACTTGTGACAATAAGTGATTATTATTATTAAAAATTTCATTAGCAAGGGAAATATATTCGTCAATGGAATTATAAGATACAACTGGTGAAATTCTCCATTCCTGAGACTAAGTGTTGACACCGGGCAGGATTTGTGGACTTCTACGACAGCAAAACTGGCGCCGCCCCTGGACGGATTCAGCTACTGTTTAGTGGCCAGCACCGGCACCTCATGGATTACGATTGATTCCAATGAGAAATGGTGCTGGATTCACTGGGTTTGCCATTGACACTCAGGAGGCTAACAGGCTGCAGCCGCATATACATGCTTCACTCCCCACACACATCATCCCAGCCAACAAGATGGCAGCGAGGAGAGCAGCTCCCCGTTTTACGCCCTGCACCTCATGCTGGCACCCATACGGGCCACTATGAGCAGGTGCCCTGACCACTAAAGCCTACTCAGCCTGGCCAGCCTGAGGATGTCATGCAGTTTTTTCCAGCGCTACTGGCCGGTCCAGATGCTGTTGCTCGTGGCGATTACAGCCTCGGCCACCTGCACCCACGCACAGTGAAAGGCGGCAGCCGCCAGTCTCCTTCACGAGCCAGGGTACACCGTGGCCTGCCTCGCTGCCTCCAGCAGGGTCTCAAACTCAGCAACTGCAAAACAGGGTGCTGCTCTCCTCACTGCTGGAATGGTGTTGTGGGCTGGGATGGTGTTGTGGGCTGGGATGGTGTTGTGGGCTGGGATGTTGTGGGCTGGGATGTTGTGGGCTGGGATGGTGTTGTGGGCTGGGATGGTGTTGTGGGCTGGGATGGTGTTGTGGGCTGGGATGTTGTGGGCTGGGATGTTGTGGGCTGCGATGGTGTGGGCTGGGATGGTGTTGTGGGCTGGGATGGTGTTGTGGGCTGGGATGTTGTGGGCTGCGATGGTGTTGTGGGCTGGGATGGTGTGGGCTGGGATGGAGTTGTGGGCTGGGATGGTGTGGGTTGGGATGGTGTTGTGGGCTGGGATGGTGTTGTGGGCTGGGATGGTATTGTGGGCTGGGATGGTGTGGGTTGGGATGGTGTTGTGGGCTGGGATGGTGTGGGCTGGGATGGTGTGGGCTGGGATGTTGTGGGCTGGGATGGTGTTGTCGGCTGGGATGGTGTTGTGGGCTGGGATGGTGTTGTGGGCTGGGATGGTGTTGTGGGCTGGGATGGTGTGGGTTGGGATGGTGTTGTGGGCTGGGATGGAGTGGGCTGGGATGGTGTTGTGGGCTGGGATGGTGTTGTGGGCTGGGATGGTGTTGTGGGCTGGGATGGTGTTGTGGGCTGGGATGGTGTTGTGGGCTGGGATGGTGTGGGCTGGGATGGAGTTGTGGGCTGGGATGGTGTGGGCTGGGATGTTGTGTGCTGCGATGGTGTTGTGGGCTGGGATGGTGTTGTGGGCTGGGATGGTGTTGTGGGCTGGGATGGTGTTGTGGGCTGGGATGGTGTTGTGGGCTGGGATGGTGTTGTGGGCTGGGATGGTGTGGGCTGGGATGGAGTTGTGGGCTGGGATGGTGTGGGTTGGGATGGTGTTGTGGGCTGGGATGGTGTTGTGGGCTGGGATGGTGTTGTGGGCTGGGATGGTGTGGGTTGGGATGGTGTTGTGGGCTGGGATGGAGTGGGCTGGGATGGTGTTGTGGGGTGGGATGGTGTTGTGGGCTGGGATGGTGTTGTGGGCTGGGATGGTGTTGTGGGCTGGAATGGTGTGGGCTGGGATGGAGTTGTGGGCTGGGATGGTGTGGGTTGGGATGGTGTTGTGGGCTGGGATGGTGTTGTGGGCTGGGATGGTGTTGTGGGCTGGGATGGTGTGGGTTGGGATGGTGGTGTGTGCTGGGATGGTGTGGGCTGGGATGGTGTTGTGGGCTGGGATGGTGTGGGCTGGGATGGTGTGGGCTGGGATGGTGTGGGCTGGGATGGTGTTGTGGGCTGGGATGGTGTTGTGGGCTGGGATGGTGTTGTGGGCTGGGATGGTGTGGGCTGGGATGGTGTGGGCTGGGATGGTGTGGGCTGGGATGGTGTTGTGGGCTGGGATGGTGTTGTGGGCTGGGATGGTATGGGCTGGGATGGTGTTGTGGGCTGGGATGGTGTTGTGGGCTGGGATGGTGTTGTGGGCTGGGATGGTGTGGGCTGGGATGGTGTGGGCTGGGATGGTGTTGTGGGCTGGGATGGTGTTGTGGGCTGGGATGGTGTTGTGGGCTGGGATGGTGTTGTGGGCTGGGATGGTGCTGTGGGCTGGGATGGTGTTGTGGTCTGGGATGGTGTTGTGGGCTGGGATGGTGTGGGCTGGGATGGTGTTGTGGGCTGGGATGGTGTGGGCTGGGATGGTGTTGTGGGCTGGGATGGTGTTGTGGGCTGGGATGCTGTTGTGGGCTGGGATGGTGTTGTGGGCTGGGATGGTGTGGGCTGGGATGGTGTGGGCTGGGATGGTGTTGTGGGCTGGGATGGTGTTGTGGGCTGGGATGGTGTGGGCTGGGATGGTGTTGTGGGCTGGGATGGTGTTGTGGGCTGGGATGGTGTGGGCTGGGATGGTGTTGTGGGCTGGGATGGTGTTGTGGGCTGGGATGCTGTTGTGGGCTGGGATGGTGTTGTGGGCTGGGATGGTGTGGGCTGGGATGGTGTGGGCTGGGATGGTGTGGGCTGGGATGGTGTTGTGGGCTGGGATGGTGTTGTGGGCTGGGATGGTGTTGTGGGCTGGGATGGTGTTGTGGGCTGGGATGGTGTTGTGGGCTGGGATGGTGTTGTGGGCTGGGATGCTGTTGTGGGCTGGGATGGTGTTGTGGGCTGGGATGGTGTGGGCTGGGATGGTGTGGGCTGGGATGGTGTTGTGGGCTGGGATGGTGTTGTGGGCTGGGATGGTGTGGGCTGGGATGGTGTGGGCTGGGATGGTGTTGTGGGCTGGGATGGTGTTGTGGGCTGGGATGGTGTTGTGGGCTGGGATGGTGTTGTGGGCTGGGATGGTGTTGTGGGCTGGGATGGTGTTGTGGATTGTGATGGTTATGTGGGCTGGGATGGTGTTGTGGGCTGGGATGGTGTGGGCTGGGATGGTGTTGTGGGCTGGGATGGAGTGGGCTGGGATGGTGTTGTGGGCTGGGATGGTGTTGTGGGCTGGGATGGTGTTGTGGGCTGGGATGGTGTTGTGGGTTGTGATGGTTATGTGGGCTGGGATGGTGTTGTGGGCTGGGATGGTGTGGGCTGGGATGGTGTTGTGGGCTGGGATGGAGTGGGCTGGGATGGTGTTGTGGGCTGGGATGGTGTTGTGGGCTGGGATGGTGTTGTGGGCTGGGATGGTGTGGGCTGGGATGGTGTTGTGGGCTGGGATGGTGTGGGCTGGGATGGTGTTGTGGGCTGGGATGGTGTTGTGGGCTGGGATGGTGTTGTGGGCTGGGATGGTGTTGTGGGCTGGGATGGTGTTGTGGGCTGGGATGGTGTTGTGGGTTGTGATGGTTATGTGGGCTGGGATGGTGTTGTGGGCTGGGATGGTGTGGGCTGGGATGGTGTTGTGGGCTGGGATGGAGTGGGCTGGGATGGTGTTGTGGGCTGGGATGGTGTTGTGGGCTGGGATGGTGTTGTGGGCTGGGATGGTGTGGGCTGGGATGGTGTTGTGGGCTGGGATGGTGTTGTGGGCTGGGATGGTGTTGTGGGCTGGGATGGTGTTGTGGGCTGGGATGGTGTTGTGGGCTGGGATGGTGTTGTGGGCTGGGATGGTGTGGGCTGGGATGGTGTTGTGGGCTGGGATGGTGTTGTGGGCTGGGATGGTGTGGGCTGGGATGGTGTGGGCTGGGATGGTGTGGGCTGGGATGGTGTTGTGGGCTGGGATGGTGTGGGCTGGGATGCTGTTGTGGGCTGGGATGGTGTTGTGGGCTGGGATGGTGTGGGCTGGGATGGTGTGGGCTGGGATGGTGTTGTGGGCTGGGATGGTGTGGGCTGGGATGGTGTGGGCTGGGATGGTGTGGGCTGGGATGGTGTTGTGGGCTGTGATGGTGTGGGCTGTGATGGTGTTGTGGGCTGGGATGGTGTGGGCTGGGATGGTGTTGTGGGCTGGGATGGTGTTGTGGGCTGGGATGGTGTGGGCTGGGATGGTGTTGTGGGCTGGGATGGTGTTGTGGGCTGGGATGGTGTGGGCTGGGATGGTGTTGTGGTCTGGGATGGTGTGGGCTGGGATGGTGTGGGCTGGGATGGTGTGGGCTGGGATGGTGTTGTGGGCTGGGATGGTGTTGTGGGCTGGGATGGTGTTGTGGGCTGGGATGGTGTTGTGGGCTGGGATGGTGTGGGCTGGGATGGTGTGGGCTGGGATGGTGTGTGCTGGGATGGTGTGGGCTGGGATGGTGTTGTGGGCTGGGATGGTGTGGGCTGGGATGGTGTGGGCTGGGATGGTTTTGTGGGCTGGAATGGTGTGGGCTGGGATGGTGTTGTGGGCTGGGATGGTGTTGTAGATTGTGATGGTTATGTGGGCTGGGATGGTGTTGTGGGCTGGGATGGTGTGGGCTGGGATGGTGTTGTGGGCTGGGATGGAGTGGGCTGGGATGGTGTTGTGGGCTGGGATGGTGTTGTGGGCTGGGATGGTGTTGTGGGCTGGGATGGTGTTGTGGGTTGTGATGGTTATGTGGGCTGGGATGGTGTTGTGGGCTGGGATGGTGTGGGCTGGGATGGAGTGGGCTGGGATGGTGTTGTGGGCTGGGATGGTGTTGTGGGCTGGGATGGTGTTGTGGGCTGGGATGGTGTGGGCTGGGATGGTGTTGTGGGCTGGGATGGTGTGGGCTGGGATGGTGTTGTGGGCTGGGATGGTGTTGTGGGCTGGGATGGTGTTGTGGGCTGGGATGGTGTTGTGGGCTGGGATGGTGTTGTGGGTTGTGATGGTTATGTGGGCTGGGATGGTGTTGTGGGCTGGGATGATGTGGGCTGGGATGGTGTTGTGGGCTGGGATGGAGTGGGCTGGGATGGTGTTGTGGGCTGGGATGGTGTTGTGGGCTGGGATGGTGTTGTGTGCTGGGATGGTGTGGGCTGGGATGGTGTGGGCTGGGATGGTGTTGTGGGCTGGGATGGTGTTGTGGGCTGGGATGGTGTTGTGGGCTGGGATGGTGTGGGCTGGGATGGTGTTGTGGGCTGGGATGGTGTGGGCTGGGATGGTGTTGTGGGCTGGGATGGTGTTGTGGGCTGGGATGGTGTGGGCTGGGATGGTGTGGGCTGGGATGGTGTGGGCTGGGATGGTGTTGTGGGCTGGGATGGTGTGGGCTGGGATGCTGTTGTGGGCTGGGATGGTGTTGTGGGCTGGGATGGTGTGGGCTGGGATGGTGTGGGCTGGGATGGTGTTGTGGGCTGGGATGGTGTGGGCTGGGATGGTGTGGGCTGGGATGGTGTGGGCTGGGATGGTGTTGTGGGCTGGGATGGTGTGGGCTGTGATGGTGTTGTGGGCTAGGATGGTGTGGGCTGGGATGGTGTTGTGGGCTGGGATGGTGTTGTGGGCTGGGATGGTGTGGGCTGGGATGGTGTTGTGGGCTGGGATGGTGTTGTGGGCTGGGATGGTGTGGGCTGGGATGGTGTTGTGGTCTGGGATGGTGTGGGCTGGGATGGTGTGGGCTGGGATGGTGTTGGCTGGGATGGTGTTGTGGGCTGGGATGGTGTTGTGGGCTGGGATGGTGTGGGCTGGGATGGTGTTGTGGGCTGGGATGGTGTTGTGGGCTGGGATGGTGTTGTGGGCTGGGATGGTGTGGGCTGGGATGGTGTGGGCTGGGATGGTGTGTGCTGGGATGGTGTGGGCTGGGATGGTGTTGTGGGCTGGGATGGTGTGGGCTGGGATGGTGTGGGCTGGGATGGTTTTGTGGGCTGGAATGGTGTGGGCTGGGATGGTGTGGGCTGGGATGGTGTTGTGTGCTGGGATGGAGTGGGCTGGGATGGTGTTGTGGGCTGGGATGGTGTTGTGGGCTGGGATGGTGTTGTGGGCTGAGATGGTGTTGTGGGCTGGGATGGTGTTGTGGGCTGGGATGGTGTTGTGGGCTGGGATGGTGTTGTGGGCTGGGATGGTGTTGTGGTCTGAGATGGTGTTGTGGGCTGGGATGGTGTGGGCTGGGATGGTGTTGTGGGCTGGGATGGTGTTGTGGGCTGGGATGGTGTTGTGGGCTGGGATGGTGTGGGCTGGGATGGTGTTGTGGGCTGGGATGGTGTTGTGGGCTGGGATGGTGTTGTGGTCTGGGATGGTGTTGTGGGCTGGGATGGTGTGGGCTGGGATGGTGTTGTGGGTTGGGATGGTGTTGTGGTCTGGGATGGTGTTGTGGGCTGGGATGGTGTGGGCTGGGATGGTGTTGTGGTCTGGGATGGTGTGGGCTGGGATGGTGTTGTGGGCTGGGATGGTGTTGTGGGCTGGGATGGTGTGGGCTGGCATGGTGTGGGCTGGGATGGTGTTGTGGTCTGGGATGGTGTGGGCTGGCATGGTGTGGGCTGGGATGGTGTTGTGGTCTGGGATGGTGTGGGCTGGGATGGTGTGGGCTGGGATGGTGTTGTGGTCCGGGATGGTGTGGGCTGGGATGGTGTGGGCTGGGATGGTGTTGTGGTCTGGGATGGTGTGGTGTGGGCTGGGATGGTGTGGGCTGGGATGGTGTGGGCTGGGATGGTGTGGGCTGGGATGGTGTTGTGGGCTGGAATGGTGTTGTGGGCTGGGATGGTGTTGTGGGCTGGGATGGTGTGGGCTGGGATGGTGTGGGCTGGGATGGTGTGGGCTGGGATGGTGTTGTGGGCTGGGATGGTGTGGGCTGGGATGGTGTTGTGGGCTGGGATGGTGTTGTGGGCTGGGATGGTGTGGGCTGGGATGGTGTGGGCTGGGATGGTGTTGTGGGCTGGGATGGTGTTGTGAGTATTGAAGTGTGTATATGTGGGGCTCCACCTTCCCGAGACCCACCTCGGTTGGACATTTTAGTGGAGAGGCTCCTGGGACACTATCTGGTGCTCACTACACAAATGCTCTGATACATCAGGTGAAGGTAGTAACTACCAAGGGGGCGGATGGTCGGGGTCAGGCTGAACCCAGTGACTAACTTCCGTCCAGACAGGTTTCAGGTGTCTGGAACAGACAGTCCCATTGATCATGGACATGCAGTCACAGAGCCAAGGACTACATGGGATGTCATGGGCGGGCATCCGGCACCTTCAAGCGCAGGTGGAGACCAACCGCGTGTAGGAACATGAGGTGGTGCCGGCCATTCGTGCCACCCAGGACCACAAGGGTGGCGTCCGTTCCGGAGGCCTTGGGGTCAAGGATTTCGGTAATGGATCAGCAAGTCCAAGGCCTGAAGCATTCTGTGCGGGCGGTGGCCGAGGCCCAGGATAGGGCTGCCCTCTCTTGGCCAGCCATGTGCCAGAGCCTCCTGGACATTACAGCAGTGCACCTGAGTGTGGCCCAGTCACAGCAGGGGTAGGATACAGTGTCCGTGTATTGGCCAGTCCCAGTCTCCCTAAACCTGGAGGCGATCAGAAAGTCTTGTGTGCGTTGGCCCTGATGCACATGTTGTGCAGCCTCCCGTGCCTGCCCGGGCTCCATGTCCTGCCCATCATTGCCCTTCCCCACACTTTCCTCGTCTGACGAGGCTGGTGTTCATCCTCATCCAGCATGTCGCCCCTCTGTTGTGCGATGTGGAGGATGCAGCAGGCCGCCATGATGCGTATTACTGGAGGGCCCCTCCAGAATGTTCCTGGCACCTGAACTGCATCTTCAGGATGCCGAAGCATCGCTTGATTATGCCTCTGGTTGCTGCATGGGCCTCATTGTAGCGGGTCTCCACGTCAGGCATAGACACACATGATGCGCATCTGATGGTCACACACCAACTGCAGATTTCACTTCTTTTGGTTTGTGTAGAGAGGCCTATCATCTGCAGGTGCTCGTGGGCAACATACATCCCATCGATCATCCCCTGGACACAGGGCATCTTGGCGATGGCAGCGAAACTCACTGCCTGGGCATCCTGGTGGGCTCGGTCCACATTGAAATGGATTTCATTCATTTCATTTTCATGTATTGTGCCGACTGGGTACATGGGGCATCCATGACGATGCAGATGCACCTGTGAATTGAGATCCCGGACAGGACCCTACATTGCGCCTGGAAAGACCCTGTGGCATTGAGGTTCAGGGCGCCCATCACCTTGACGGCCTCCAGGAGCGAGTGTCCTCCCTCATTCCCCCACGGTGCCTGATATGTCGCACTGGCTCCCTGCTCAGCTGGAGTTTTCAACGGCAGGCCCAATCCAGCTATCCTCGAATGACAGGCACTGCCGGTACACGCAAGGCCTCATGCAATGGCTCCTTGGCACCTCCTCCTCCTCAGCCTATTGGGTGGCCAGCTCTCCATCCTGGGCAACTGTCTCCTGGTCCTCTGCTGCATGCTCTGCTGCTGCAGCTTCCTCCTCCTCCTCAAGCAGCTCCCGCTATCCAGCCGAATGGCATCCCCCACGACTGCACCGACTAGCAGGAAGGCCACCATTGCTGGTTAAATTCCAATATCCATCGTCTGCTAGTTGGGGGGAGGGGGGCTAGTTGGGGGGGGGGGGGTATGGCGGAGGGTGCGGTGCAGGGTGGTGGAGTGCAGGGTGGGGTGCGGTGCTGTTGGGGTGGGGGCACCCATAAGGCCGATGTCACTCTGCAGAACCAGAGGCAAGATGGGTGGTCAGTGGGGTACGCAGGAAGAATGGCTGCCTTTTAGGCCGCAGTAATGGCCATCCATGCCCAGACACCGCCCCAGCCCCATGGGGGCACATGCTGGCCCCACGGCACTTCCCCCCCATCAAACCCCTCCCTTCCCCCCAGCCCTGCCAGTGTCAGGGCCGGCAGACCATGGTCGCACCTCTCCGTGTCCTACCTCCTCGCTCTCCCTCATCATCCATGCGCCTGTTTCTCGATTTTTAAAAGCAAAATGAACCTCGCTGTCGGGAAGTCTCCCGAGTGGAGGCGGAGAATTGCGGAGGCCCCGGAGAATACTGAGTCAGGCCCGCTAATGATATGTCAAGGGCGTTTACTGTACTTGCGGAGTGGAATGCATTTACATCACTGTTGAGGCATCGGAGAATTGCGATTTGGCATGAACCAGTACCCACTACAATTCCGGCATCAAAACCAATTTTCTGCCCAATTAAGTTTCGCGATTTCGATGCCAGCTGACAGAGAAATCCGCCCAACATTTTTACCTTTCAAATACTAATTCATACTGTGGTAGCATGACCCCTTTAAGCCTCAAAATGGTAGATGGTGTGGAATGCCTATTGCATTTGCTGCAAGGACCCTTTCTGAACCAGAACACAGCGCCCAGATTGAGAAGGAGGGCTTAGCAGCTATAATCGGTGTGATGACATTCCAATAGTATGTGTACGGTCAACAGTTCGACAGAGTGACGGATCACAGGCTATTACTGCCCCTATTAAGGGAAGATACGCTCTTACTGTCCATAGCCTTGACGAGGGTGCAATATTGGGCCTTGCAGTTGGCGGGTTACAACTATGCTTTTCAGCGTGGTCTGAGAATTTATTTCATTACTGGTCAATTCACTTTATTTTAATTCACACAAAGATCTCCTTCGTGTAATCTTTACAGCATTTACTTGTCCTTGGTTGAAGATTGTACCTAGGCTTTGCATTCTTCACGTTGCTTTTTTAAGATCTGCTTGGATTGTGCGCTGTTCAGACCCTGGAATAGTATTTGTGATGTGCCCAAAGGTTTCATGATTTGTTTAATCGAGTTAATTTTATCAAGAACAACATTGTTGATTGCTAGAAATCCACCAAGAAACACCCCAATAAACACCCCAATAAATCCACCAACAAACACCCGATAATTGCGCCCAAACCGGACATATAAATGTTTCAGTTTCAGCGCCCTTCATTAATGTTATTGTAGTGATCTCTGTATATGTAAATACATGAAGGGTTAATGTGCAGTCCGTACAGTCAGATGATCACTAGAGGGCAACACTAACAGGGAGTATATAAACAAGCTCAATCTGTTTTCCCGCTCTCTTCGGGTGTGTTGTAGCTAGAGAACAGAAGTATAGTAAGCTCAGAGTGTAAAGTATAATATTCATAGTTAATCTCATTCTATCTTGTTTGATTTGACTACTAGTAAAAGAATTGAAGAATCAAACTCACAAGTAAATTGATTAGTTACTCAATAAATAATTTGTTATCACTGGAAGACGTAGAGCATTCATCATCAAAGTTAAGTTTAACTCGGCATAAACAAATGAGTAACATATGTTACTCCCATTTAATATAACAGTTATGGCAATGCTAACTGAGAAAGCTCGATACTTCTTTCAATTAGTTCCTAAATTTTCTTAACTTATTTTCGTCTTTCTCCTCCCATTGAGTTAAAGCCTTTTCTAATTCCTTACAAGCAAGAGCAATTGCTTCATCATTTCAAAGTTTTAATTTACATTGAAGAATACACATCCTTTCTCTCAGCTTTTTGTATCAGCATTGAACTCATCTTTTCCAGTCTCCTTCAAATAATTCCTTTCCTTTGCTTCATCATTAGCTTGGAGTACTGTTGTTGTGTGCTTTGCCACACCATGTGCATGTTTTTCTTGCATTTTTAACTAAAGCAGATTTAACTCATTTCAAGCTGCCACTAACCTTTTCTTTTCAGCCTGATGCTTCTGTGTCTTCGTTAAAATCAGTAGGCTGAGTTTCCGACTCTTTGGGCAGAACATTAGTCGAAACATTAATTCTTGCAGCCGGTTTACAGAAAGTCATGGATTCTTTTAAGTCACTCTAATTTTCCTGTATAATGACTGTTTCAACAGCCTCAATAGGCTTTCCTGTAGCTACCAAAGCCCTTATCCCCAGCCAAGTCATTTCCCAGTAAAAAATCCACACCATCAATAACCAAATTATGAACAAAACCAACACTTATAGGAGCAGATATGAAGTCACGTTTCAAATTAACTATATACAAAAGAACAATAGACAACTTCCATCAATATCCTCATAACAATACACTTACTGTATTAAAGTAAGCTTTCTGTAGAGGAATTTCTGTGAACTGCCAAAATCAGTGACTGTGCTGACCCTGTAAGACTAAAACATGGCTTCTCTGTCTCACTAATTAAGAAGGATGCTTCCCCATTAAACAGAAAACGTCTATAATTTCCTGCATTGTGGTCCGCTTTTGTGGGAAGATTTAAAAAGCGCAGGAGCTGCGAGTCGAAGCGGAGATTTAAAAAGAGCGGGAGCTGCGAGTCGGAGCGGAGATTTTAAAAGTGCCGGAGCTGCGAGTCGGAGCGGAGATTTAAAAAGAGTGGGAGGTGCGAGACGGAGCGGAGATTTAAAAAGAGCAGGAGCTGCGAGTCGGATTTGAGATTTAAAAAGAGCGGGAGCTGCGAGTCGGAGCGGAGATTTAAAAAGTGCCGGAGCTGCGAGTCGGAGCGGAGATTTAAAAAGAGTGGGAGGTGCGAGACGGAACAGAGATTTAAAAAGAGTGGGAGGTGCGAGACGGAGCAGAGATTTAAAAAGCGCGGGAGCTGCGAGTCGGAGCAGAGATTTAAAAAGAGCAGGAGCTGCGAGTCGGAGTTGAGATTTAAAAAGAGCGGGAGCTGCGAGTCGGAGCAGAGATTTAAAAAGAGCAGGAGCTGAGAGTCGGAACAGAGATTTAAAAAGAGCAGGAGCTGAGAGTCGGAGCGGAGATTTTAAAAGATCGCGGCCTAGTTTCGGGAGCCGTTCGGAGGACGAGGAGCATTCTCTGTCAGGGAGAGAACCTGAGAACATCTAAGACCCTCAGAAGGTAAGTAAGTGATTTTTACTCATTTTTACTTTTATAACCTTTTCAAATTGTGTGTGTGTGGGGGGGGGGGGGGGGGGGGGCGGTGGGGGAACTGAAGTGACATCACAGAAAAGCTGTGACCTAAGTGGCTGGTCCTAAGTGGCTGGTTGGGAATCTACACTAAATTTAAAAAATTAAGCGTTGGTAACTAATTAAACATAATTACTTAATAATAATTTAGAGGGGTATCTAAGCCAGAGATCGGAGATTACTATATTTAGATTTCACATTTATAGTAGAAATCTAGTGCTAGGAAACAGATAGTTAACAGTAACTTAAAAAAAAAATTTTAAACTTTTATCTTTCATTTACTAATTAATTGACGCAATGTCAGTTAGAGGGGTGCAGTGCTCTGACTGTGAGATGTGGCAGGTCTGGGAGGCTTCCAGCGTCCTGGATGGCTTCATCTGCAGAAAGTGCACCCAACTGGAGCTCCTCACAGACCACATGGTTCGGTTGGAGAGGCAATTGGATGCACTTAGGAGCATGCAGGTGGCGGAAAGCGTCATAGATAGCAGTTATATAAATGTGGTCACACCCAAGGTGCAGGCAGAGAAATGGGTGACCACCAGAAAGGGCAGGCAGTCAGTGCAGGAATCCCCTGTGGTTGTCCCCCTCTCGAACAGGTATACCCCTTTGGATACTGTCGGGGGGGATAGCCTATCAGGGGAAAACAGCAGCAGCCAGAGCAGTGGCACCACGGCTGGCTCTGATGTTCAGAAGGGAGGGTCAAAGCGCAGAAGAGCAATAGTAATAGGGGACTCTATAGTCAGGGGCACAGATAGGCGCTTCTGTGGACGTGAAAGAGACTCCAGGATGGTATGTTGCCTCCCTGGTGCCAGGGTCCAGGATGTCTCCAAACGGGTAGAGGGCATCCTGAAGGGCGAGGGCAAACATGCATAGGTCGTTGTACATATTGGTACTAACGACATAGGCAGGAAGGGGCATGAGGTCCTGCAGCAGGAGTTCAGGGAGCTAGGCAGAAAGTTAAAAGACAGGATCTCGAGGGTTGTAATCTCGGGATTACTCCCTGTGCCACGTGCCAGTGAGGCTAGAAATAGGAAGATAGAGCAGCTAAACATGTGGCTAAACAGCTGGTGTAGGAGGGAGGGTTTCCGTTATCTGGACCACTGGGAGCTCTTCCGGGGCAGGTGTGATCTATATAAGGACGGGTTGCATCTAAACTGGAGAGGCATAAATATCCTGGCTGCGATGTTTGCTAGTGTCACACGGGAGGGTTTAAACTAGTATAGCAGGGGGTGGGCACGGTAGCAATAGGTCAGAAGGTGAGAGCATTGAGGGAGAACTAGGGAATAGGGACTGTGTGGCTCTGAGGCAGAGCAGACAGGGAGAAGTTGCGGAACACAACGGGTCTGGTGGCCTGAAGTGCATATGTTTTAATGCAAGAAGTATTACAGGTAAGGCAGATGAACTTAGAGCTTGGATTAGTACTTGGAACTATGATGTTGTTGCCATTACAGAGACCTGGTTGAGGGAAGGGCAGGATTGGCAGCTAAACGTTCCAGGATTTAGATGTTTCAGGCGGGATAGAGGGGGCGGTAAAAGGGGTTGCGGAGTTGCGCTACTGGTTAGGGAGGATATCACAGCTGTAGTACGGGAGGACAACTCAGAGGGCAGTGAGGCTATATGGGTAGAGATCAGGAATACGAAGGGTGCAGTCACAATGTTGGGGGTTTACTACAGGCCTCCCAACAGCCAGCGGGAGATAGAGGAGCAGATAGGTAGACAGATTTTGGAAAAGAGTAAAAACAACAGGGTTGTGGTGATGGGAGACTTCAACTTCCCCAATATTGACTGGGACTCACTTAGTGCCAGGGGCTTAGACGAGGTGGAGTTTGTAAGGAGCATCCAGGAGGGCTTCTTAAAACAATATGTAGACAGTCCAACTAGGGAAGGGGCGGTACTGGACCTGGTATTGGGGAATGAGCCCGGCCAGGTGGTAGAAGTTTCAGTAGGGGAGCATTTCAGGAACAGTGACCACAATTCAGCAAGTTTTAAAGTGCTGGTGGACAAGGATAAGAGTGGTCCTAGGGTAAATGTGCTAATTTGGGGGAAGGCTAATTGTAACATTACTAGGCGGGAACTGAAGAACCTAGATTGGGGGCGGATGTTTGAGGGCAAATCAACATCTGACATGTGGGAGGCTTTCAAGTGTCAGTTGAAAAGAATTCAGGACCGGCATGTTCCTGTGAGGAAGAAGGATAAATACGGCAATTTTCGGGAACCTTGGATAACGAGAGATATAGTAGGCCTCGTCAAAAAGAAAAAGGAGGCATTTGTCAGGGCTAAAAGGCTGGGAACAGACGAAGCCTGTGTGGAATATAATGAAAGTAGGAAGGAACTTAAGCAAGGAGTCAGGAGGGCTAGAAGGGGTCACGAAAAGTCATTGGCAAATAGGGTTAAGGCAAATCCCAAGGCTTTTTACACGTACATAAAAAGGAAGAGGGTAGCCAGGGAAATGGTTGGCCCACTGAAGGATAGGCAAGGGAATCTATGTGTGGAGCTAGAGGAAATGGGCGAGGTACTAAATGAATACTTTGCATCAGTATTCACCAAAGAGAAGGAATTGGTAAATGTTGAGTCTGGAGAAGGGTGTGTAGATAGCCTGGGTCACATTGAGATCCAAAAAGACGAGGTGTTGGGCATTTAAAAAAATATTCAGGTAGATAAGTCCCCAGGGCCTGATGGGATCTACCCCATAATACTGAAGGAGGCTGGAGAGGAAATTGCTGAGGCCTTGACAGAAATCTTTGGATCCTCACTATCTTCAGGTGAAGTCCAGGAGGACTGGAGAATAGCCAATGTTGTTCCTCTGTTTAAGAAGGGTAGCAAGGATTATCCAGGGAACTACAGGCCGGTGAGCCTTACTTCAGTGGTAGGGAAATTACTGGAGAGAATTCTTGGAGACAGGATCTACTCCCATTTGGAAGCAAATGGACGTATTAGTGAGAGGCAGCATGGTTTTGTGAAGGGGAGGTCGTGTATCACTAACTTGATAGAGTTTTTCGAGGAGGTCACAAAGGTGGTTGATGCAGGTAGGGCAGTGGATGTTGTCTATATGGACTTCAGTAAGTCCTTTGACAAGGTCCCTCATGGTAGACTAGTACAAAAGGTGAAGTCACACGGGATCAGGGGTGAGCTGGCAAGGTGGATACAGAACTGGCTAGGTCACAGAAGGCAGAGAGTAGCAATGGAAGGATGCTTTTCTAATTGGAGGGCTGTGACCAGTGGTGTTCCGCAGGGATCAGTGCTGGGACCTTTGCTGTTTGTAGTATATATAAATGATTTGGAGAAAAATGTAACTGATCTGATTAGTAAGTTTGCAGACGACACAAAGGTTAGTGGAATTGCGGTTAGCGATGAGGACTGTCAGAGGATACAGCAGGATTTAGATTGTTTGGAGACTTGGGCGGAGAGATGGCAGATGGAGTTTAATCCGGACAAATGTGAGGTAATGCATTTTGGAAGGTCCAATGCAGGTAGGGAATATACAGTAAATGGTAGAACCCTCAAGAGTATTGAAAGTCAGAGAGATCTAGGAGTACAGGTCCACAGGTCACTGAAAGGGACAACACAGGTGGAGAAGGTAGTCAAGAAGGCATACAGCATGCTTGCCTTCATTGACCGGGGAATTGAGTATAAGAATTGGCAAGTCATGTTGCAGCTGTATAGAACCTTAGTTAGGCCACACTTGGAGTATAGTGTTCAATTCTGGTCGCCACACTACCAGAAGGATGTGGAGGCTTTAGAGAGGGTGCAGAAGAGATTTACCAGAATGTTGCCTGGTATGGAGGGCATTAGCTATGAGGAGCGGTTGAATAAACTCGGTTTGTTCTCACTGGAATGACGGAGGTTGAGGGGTGACCTGATAGAGGTCTACAAAATTATGAGGGGCATAGACAGAGTGGATAGTCAGAGGCTTTTCCCCAGGGTAGAGGGCATAGGTTTAAGGTGAGAGGGGCAAGGTTTAGAGTAGATGTACGAGGCAAGTTTTTTACACAGAGGGTAGTGGGTGCCTGGAACTCGCTACCTGAGGAGGTGGTGGAAGCAGGGACGATAGTGACATTTAAGGGGCATCTTGACAAATACATGAATAGGATGGGAATAGAGGGATACGGACCCAGGAAGAGTAGAAGATTGTAGTTTAGTCGGGCAGCATGGTCGGCACGGGCTTGGAGGGCCGAAGGGCCTGTTCCTGTGTTGTACATTTCTTTGTTCTTTGTTTGTTATCGGAGAACCTATAGGCTCATCATAAAGTTCACTGACTGGGACTTTCTGGAGGAACAATGTGCAACATTACAAATGCTTTCTTGTTTTTTAATTTCCAACATTCCGCCTTCACGTGTCCTTTTTTATGACAAAGTTAACATGTTGGCACCTTTGAATCAAACCTCGCTTCAGGACAGTCTTGCTTACTACTCCGAGCAGGGTCTGTTTCTTCCCCAGGCCATTTCCTTACCAAGATCGCAGATTTCTTATCTGTCCAGTTCATCAGTGAGTTCACAAAGCTCATGAAAGCACTCATAGCTCATAGTCATCTGCCATTACTGCAGCCTCCCTTATCTCCAAAGCCTTCTGGTCTTCCAGGTGGAACCTAAATGGACATTATTTTTAAATTCTTCATTAGAATCAACCTTCTAATGTTTTCAAAGCCTTGTTCAACCCATCTGCTCTTGCAAATTCCACAAAAGGTGAGTCTCTTTTTTCTTAAACTTCTATATTCCTGTCAGGAAGCCTCTGGCACTATGTCATCGGCATTGACAACAGCAGTTTTCGCCATTTCATAGTCACCAGCCTGTTTGTCTGAAAGAGATGAGTATATCTCCAAAGCTTTTCCCATGAACCAGCGTTGCAGTGGAAAAGTCCAATTTTCCTTCCACCACCGCAGCTTCGAGGCCATTTCCTCAAATGACACAAAGTAGATTTAAGCTCCTTCCTCACAGAACTTAGGCATTTAGCGAATATTCCGTGCCAAATCAAAAATAAGAATTAATTCTGATTTATCCTCATGTTTTATTGCCACCTCCATTTGCCCAAGCTAAGGTTTCCTTTACCAGTTCAAACTTTTTCTTTCTAAGCTTTCTCATTCTCTTTCTCTTTCCCTTTGGAATCTAAGGTTTTCTTTTAGCTCTTACTCTTTGAAATTCTAAACCAAGCTTCTGCTTTCTCTTTATTTCTCTTTTACATCACCTTTCTCAAATTCATTCTGGCTATGATCTCCCTGAAAGAAAGAAGATAAAGGTTGGCATTAATAGAACACTTTTCTCGACCGAAGGATATCGTAAAATACTTTACAGCCAATAAATTATTTCTAATGTTTAGTCACTGTTGTACTGTAGGAAATGCATCAGCTTATCTATGCACAGCAAGCTCCCACCAGCATCAATATGATAACAACCAGATAAACTGTTTCTTTTGGTGCTGTTGATTGAGAGATAACGATTAGTCAGGGCACTGTAGATAATTCCCCTCCCCTTCGTCAAAATGGTGCCACGGGATATTTTATATCCACTTGAAAGGGTAGAGAGAACATCGATTTAACCTCCCATCTGAAAGACGGCAACTCTGCCACTGAAACATCATCTCAGGACTGCACTGAAGTGTCAGTGTGGTGCTCAAGACTCCTCGGCAATGGCACCTGAATCTCATGCCCTTCTAACTCAAAGGGGAGAGTGCCAAAGCTGTGTCTGCTCCCAGAACAGAGGAGAAGAGCTGAATTGTCTACTCCTATTCTTATATTCCCATGGACTAATTCTGTTCAGGGTCATAATACACATTGTGCACAAATCAAGTTTATATTTAGTTCAACGGCATCAAATCAGAGGGAACAACGCTAATATGTCTGAAGCGCACAAAGCAAAAAGCGGAGAATGAAGCCCATAAATGGATACATAGACACGTTCCACCAAAGGCCGTGCCACTCCAGCTTTGGGGGACTTTGTGAGCAACAGTTCCTGCTCAGACTCACAATAAATAGAGGCTGCAGCTGACAGATAACTTATATTACTGCAAGACCTGGAGATACAATTCATAATTAGAATTGCTGACAGTAAAAGCTATAACAGCTTTTGACCTCTACGCTACGGGTTCTTTCCATTGCCAGCAGGAGATATCTGTAAAAGCATCAGATTCCAATTCACTGTGCCATTAAGAATGTGACAGAAACCCTATTTAAACGTGCAGAGAGAGGTTTAATAGAATTGCCTGTGGAGCAGTAAAAGACAATAACAGTACCTTGTATTTCTGGTCCTAGGGGCTTAGAAAATCGGGCACACCAATTTTTGCAATGATCCCTGTGCTTGAATAGCAATGTCTAAGGTTCACCTGAGATTAAACTGAGGGCTCTATTTCCATCGACTGCGGAGCTCCAGGGGACAACGGGCAGCTCGTAAGCAAAGCACAAAGGAAGGTCGGGCTGCAGCAGCCCTTAGGTAAGTGATGATATGGGGCATTAGGATTAGGAAGTTAGAGTAATTGGATCAAGATAGGCAACCAATGGGTCTGAGAGGGTGGCAGCGAACAAATGAAGAGGTAGCAGGAAATGATTGGGTTGGGAATGCTGGTGGTCAGGGGAGGAGAAGATGGCCAAGGAGTGGGGAAGGGGTTTGTCGTGAGGGAGAAGAGACAATGATTGGAGGTTGGAGCAGTGGTATTTTGGTGAAAAATGGTGGCACATATTGCAGGAAGTGACAGCATTTTGGTTGTTAGAGCACCAGCAGTTGGGGGAGGTGCATTGACATGCCACAGCCCTTGATCTTTGAACATACCTCTTCATTCACCTGAGGAAGGAGCAGTGCTCCGAAAGCTAGTTATGTGAAACAAATCTGTTGAACTTTAACCTGGTGTTATAAGACTTCTTACTTTGAATATGCGGCAAGAGGATCGGTCCAGCTCTCCATTCAGCTCAGTATATTTTTAAAGTTTGCCTTGTTGGTTGTCACTTAATAGACAACCAACTTTAACAAATAGACATGGGCCGATATTCTCCAGTCGTTGCGATTTACTTTTTCTGTTGGAAGCGTACCCCCACCCACCGATTTCCCGCCAGTGAGGGATGACTGCAATGAGAAATCCCATTGGCAAGCGGCGGGAAGACAGAATCGACCCTCCAGCGAACGGCACTCTGCCGAGACACATGCGTCTGGGGAACTAGAGACTCCAGCCCCTGGTTTTCCTGAGGGGGCACCAGCCCCCTCAGGCCAAGCTATCTTTATAGTTATTGCTTAAAATAGGCACTAAGCCCTTTACTTGCATTTGCAAAGATCTCAATGCTTGATTCAGGCATGGGCACCGCACAACAATCTTTGGCCTTTACCAATATGGCACATAGTTCCAACTCTTTATAAGCATGTGCTTCAGGCCCGCTGTATTGGAGACCAAAACAATGGGTGCTGAGGGGCCCAATTCCTAGGGCAGTATATTGTGGAGTACATCTGTAACATTTTGCATCAGTGCAATGTGCAATGACATATAGAAATAAGGAACAAATTCAAGAGTTCTGACAAAAATGAAGGAAGAACATTGACTGGGGAATCCTGGGCTCACTAGGCCATAAAAGACTACTGGCCTCTGCTAATGTAGCTGGTTGTTTTAGTTGCTTTGGACAGTAGCTATAGAATGTTGGAACCAGCAGGTAGGTAGATGGCACTGTGAATGATAATTTGAGTGTTTTGCTGGCAAACAGAGCATATTAGCAATAATTAGGGCTGAGGAAAGTCTCCTTTGCACCTCAACCTTCAGCAGACCCAGTGGGGAACCTGTTGATTGAATGAATACTATTGTAGACAAATACATTTTGAAAGCATGAAAGTTATTTTCAAAGAATGCCAAAGGTTGACAGCCAAATTAAGTAAATACAAATTAGGGTTGAATTTCCATGGTGATTCTCTTGACCATCTGCCATATCTTCAATGGATAATCAGTTAAGTAATTTGATGGGAAGGAATTTTAAAGCAATCTTTGCAACATTTTCCAAGCACCTTGTTTTTCAAAGTGCTGAACCAGGTCTGAACTGCAGGATTAATGGTATATTTGCAGTACATTGGAGGACAATTCCAAATTGTGCTGATTAATTGCTTGGTTGTTTTCTGCAGTTCATTATAATGATTGCACTTATACTTTGCGCTTAATGTGAGAAATATCTCACATTTGGCAGAAACATAAGAATAAAATGGACACTGAATAAAATAAGGAGTACAAGACTGTGTGTCACTGAAAGATCTGCCAAATCGATAGCTTTGAGGTGGATTTTAAATGAAGAAATGGAAGTGGTGATGTTTAGGAAAGAAATTACAGATTGAATGGTTTAATCTATTAGTATTCTATACTTAATAGAAGATAATGCGGATCATGAGCAGCAACTAAAATTGAAGAGGAATAGAATACTCATCTGGTCTATCAGCAGATCAATAGCCATGACTATGGGAGAAACTAGTGTATTAGGCACTCATTGATGAAATTTTCAGAAGAGGCCCACATAGTGCTCTTAACATTATAGCCATGGAGATTCTGATACAATCTTAGCTTCACTAAATAAAAATGTTCCATGTAGAGAGACCGATTTTGTATGCAGATGTGGAGAGTGTAAATAAATTGTATTAAATATTCAAATCCCAGTAAAATCATGAGTGCTTATTGTACTAAAATGTCATAGGAGTCTCGCTTTCAATTGCCAGCACAGTATCTGTATTCAAGACAGAAAATTGTCCTGTCAAGACACCCATCAAGGTGACACAAAACTGAACAACAGAGACTTCTGCTCAAAGCATTTTTGATGCACCAGAATCTTAAGTGGAAATATAGTTCAATATTCTGGTCTGGTTCATGCCACATCCTCCTTGTGCAAGCAGATCCAATGCAGCAAGAGTGATTTTTTTCACACTTCACCACCCGTGCACAATGCATCAATTGCTGACCCCTCTTCTGTGTCACCACCCAAGCCTCCAAGGGTTGTGTTTGGTACAAGTGTCTGTCAAATGCGATATGGTGCAGCCATGTCAGTGAGAGAGTTCATCACAGCAAGTCTGTGAAAAGAAATAAGAGCATTAATGAAAGTCAAGAAAGCATAATTAAGGACAATTAATTGATTGCCTTCTCTTAGAGATGCATGCACACTTATCTATAGTGAACTGCCAAAGATTCATTTAATGACCTGGCCATTTGCTCAAGACATCAGGACCATGTGGGGATGATAATGAAAGACCCCCAGAAACTCAATTAATCTTTGATCGCATGGCCTAAAAGGGATGGAATCGCTTGCATCGTAACTCGAGATACTGATCATTATCCACCTGGAAGAGCATGTGTATTGGTGCTGGGTGAAAAAAGCTCATTTTTGAGATGGTCCCTGCACTCGGAAAAGCAGCACTCACTACTTAAGCATTTGGATCAAGTACCATGGGGAAATTTGTAATCTTGACACCATATCCCAGGAAGGAGTTAGCCCCTATCATCCCCCATTCCTGAAAAAACTATCAAGGAAAACTTTTGGAGAAAATTGGTATGGGGGTGGAGGGATGGAGGAAAGCTGGGGCGAGATTCTCCGACACCCCGCCGGGTCGGAGAATCGCCAGGGGCTGGCGTGAATCCCGCCCCCGCCGGTTGCCGAATTATCCGGCACCGGATATTCGGCGAGGGCGGGAATCGCGCCATGCCGGTCGGCGAGTCCCCTCTGGCGATTCTCCGGCCTGCGATGGGCCGAAATCCCGCTGCTGGAATGCCAGTCCCGCCGGCGAGATTCAAACCACCTCTCTTACCGGCAGGACCAGGTGACGCAGGCGGGCTCTGGGGTCCTGGGGGGGGCGCGGGGTGATCTGGCCCCGGGGTGTGCCCCCACGGTGGCCTGGCCCGCGATCGGGGTCCACCGA
Source organism: Scyliorhinus torazame (assembly GCF_047496885.1). NCBI lineage: Eukaryota > Metazoa > Chordata > Chondrichthyes > Carcharhiniformes > Scyliorhinidae > Scyliorhinus > Scyliorhinus torazame. The sequence continues at coordinate 93,951,227 of NC_092721.1, read as the reverse complement.
TCCGCGGGCGGGCCTGTGCCGTGGGGGCACTCTTTTCCCTCCACCTCGGCCACAGCCTTCACCATGGCCGACGCGGAAGAGACACCCCCCCTGCGCATGCGCGGGGATGGCGTCAGCAGCCGCTGACGCTCCCGCGCATGCGCGGACTTCCGCCTTTTGGCTCCGGCTCGTGTGGCGCCAAAGGCCTTTCCCACCGGCCGGCGGCACGCCAACCACTCCGGTGTGGGCCTAGCCCCTCAAGGTGAGGGCTTGGCCCCTAAACGTGCTGTGTGGCTCCACCAAGTTGAGCAGGGGCCGCCGCAAAAATGGCCGCCACGTGCATGCACGGACCCGCGGCCGGAAGTGCAGGGCCCCATATCGGCAGCAAGAGCTGTGCGGCACACGCTGGGGCCCTGCCATCCCTCTTAAAACCGGAGAATCACTCTGGACTTTTTGAAAAAAGTCTGGAGTGATTCGCACCCGTATTCCGGCCTCTGAATAGCTGGAGTGTGGTGTCTAGGGGACTTTCACAGTAACCTCATTGCAGTGTTAGTGTAAGCCTACTTGTGACACTAATAAAGATTATTATTATCTGACATAATGTGCAGCGTGATCGGGGGTCGCACTGTGTGTGCAAACACCATGGGGGGTATCTCCATTCAGCGACGCCAGAATCACGAATTGCGATCAGACGGTGAATCGGGCATCTTCCAAAAATCAAGGTTGGCACCAGATACCCAATGGACGCAATATCCAGTGTATCGCTGGCGGCATGAACGGGTTCCACGTCTCGCACCTGTGTGGGCATGCAAAATGTACAGTAGCATGTATTAACATATCATTAATGGGCCTGACCCAGTTGTCTCCAGCCTCCTGCGATGCTCCTCCCTGCCAGTGGCAGTAACTTGTGATATTCAAATGCGGGGACCGGACGTCGTAGTTGCCGAGGGAGAGAGATGATGTAAGAAAAGTCCGAAACTACAACAGTGGGCTGTGACATAGCTGCCCTGGCCAGCGTCTCAGCCTTCACCTGTACATTGTGCCCCAGACCTTGGACATCCTGAACTATGGCCATGACCCTCACACACAAGGCTTCCACTGCGGTGTTGACCTGGGTGGCACGCATTGTCAGCAGCGCTTCCTGCAACTGTGCTGGAAGGTTGCTGACACTCCCTCACGCTCTGTGCCTGCATCCCCAGCATTGCTGGGGCCGCCCTTTCCAGAAACCTGAAATCTGTCTGGATGGCAGCTAGTCCCTGGGATTAGGCCATCCTCCAACCATCTGCCATCTCTGGGGTTCCTACCTCCACCTGATGCACACTAGCATGTGTGTTGTGCACACCAGAGAGTGTCCCAGGAGCCTTTTCACAAAAAATGACCCACCGAGTGAGAGTCTCCAGGGTGGTGGAGGGTGCCGGTGACAGCAGTGATGAGAAGCTGGTGTCATCCCCGGACTGGTGCTCTGGAGTTTTGAGGTGTTGCGGCAGGGGCGAGGGATCCTGGAAGGTCATGTCTGGTCGGCTGGTGAGTTGCGGGAGTGTGACTGTGGGCGAGGGACCCAGGACAGTCCCACCTCATCAGAAGGTAACCCCGTAAGACAAAAGGCAACACGTGTGGTGAGATCACGGGTAGGTGTGATGAGGGGGAGGGGTATCTCTCATACCATAGGGAAATCGAAATTCATTGGGGGTTCACCTGGTTGTCCCATGCCAACCTCTGCCTCGACGACTGCCCGCTCTGCCACCCCACCAACCAAGTCCATTGCCTTCTGCTCTACAATGATGAGGGCCAACAGGTCTGGCGGGCCCCCTCTGGTCTCTCCCCCGCTCGGCGATTGTGGGCCACCTTCTCCTGGGGGGACAGATAATGCACAGTGTGAGACACTCTGATGCGGGCAGTACAGGGGGGCCGCGACTAGTAGCCTTTGTGTGCAGGCCACCTGGCCATGGCAGGTGGTAAGGGTGTTGGCATGTCGTGGAGAGTGGGATGTGATGGGCTGCCGGCTGGTGGGTTTCGATTACCCCCGAGGAGGTGGGGGGCGGGCGGCACGTGCGGGGTGGTGGGACAGGACTAGTGTCAGAGGCATGGAGGTGTAACGCAACCGGGCCACCCTGAAGAGGTCGTGCAACTTCTTCTGGTACTGTTGGCTGGTCCACGCAGTGGGGTCCACGATGCTCACCGCCTCAGCCACCTCTACCCAGGCCTGGGTGACCTTGGCGGGTGGCAGCCTCCGTGGTGCCATTGTCTTGGCTGGAATGCGTGTGTGTGGGGAGTGGGGTTCTTATATACAGCTCCAGCTTGTCAGGTTCTCCAGTGCCAATCGCGACCCCAGTAAATCCGACGCTGGCAGCGGTTGGATGTTCCACGTGGCGCGATTGCTGGCCCATTAGCATGCCCTGAATTGCTCTGGTACTGGCGCCCCCATCTGGGCCAGGGAACAGCCCCCGTTCAGTCCCGGCATCAGCAATTAGTTTCTCAAACGGATAATCCCACTCCATTTGTTGCATATAAGAACATAAGAACTAGGAACAGGAGTAGGCCACCTGGCCCCTCGAGCCTGCTCCGCCATTTAATGAGATCATGGCTGATCTTTGTGGACTCAGCTCCACTCTCTGGTCCGTACACCATATCCCCGAATCCCTTTATTCTTTAGAAAGGCATCTATCTTTTTCTTAAAAACGTTTAAAGAAGGAGCCTCAACTGCTTCACTGGGCAAGGAATTCCAGAGATTCACAACCCTTTGGGTGAAGAAGTTCCTCCTACACTCCATCCTAAATCTACCTCCCTTTATTTTGAGGCTATGCCCCCTAGTTCTGCTTTCCCCGACCAGTGGAAACAACCTGCCCGCATCTATCCTATCTATTCCCTTCATAATTTTATATGTCTCAATAAGATCCCCCCGCATCCTTCTAAACTCCAATGAGTACAGTCCCAGTCTACTCAACATCTCGTCATAATCTAATCCCCTCAACTCTGGGATCAACCTAGTGAATCTCCTCTGCACTCCCTCCAGTGCCAATATGTCCTTTCTCAGGTAAGGAGACCAAAACTGAACACAATACTCCAGATGCGGCCTCACCAACACCCTATACAATTGCAGCATAACCTCACTAGTCTTGAACTCCATCCCTCTAGCAATGAAAGACAAAACTCGATTAGCCTTCTTAATCACCTGTTGCACCTGCACACCAACTTTTTGCGACTCGTGCACCAGCACACCCAGGTCCCTCTGCACAGCAGCATGTTTTAACATCTTACCGTTTAAATAATAATCCATTCTGCTGTTATTGCTCCCAAAATGGATAGCCTCACACTTGGCAACATTGAGGCAATTAGTATGCACAATGCATGTTGGTTGGCAACACTATTGTATGTTTTGGCTACTGAGGCTGAAGGGAGTGAGAGCTTTTCCTTTATCACTATTGATTTGAATTTATGTTAACACTGCTCCACAGAGGAATAAATATTTATTGAAGCCATTGGGATACATATTGGTACCACCAGGGGGACTTAAATTAAATTAAATAGGAACATGGAATTTGGAATTTCAAAATCAAGATTAGGTTCCTTTGAAAGAACAATGTAATTGGGACAACTGAAGCAATTACAGAGGAATTTTACATAAAATAGATAATAAAATGAGACTCTTTTTGGAGATGGATTTGGAAACAGCAAGGCTAACAAAATGGTGTGGGAAGAAGTCCCGGTTTCCCAACATCTTCCTGCCGCAATGTCACTTTGCCAGCAATGGAGAAGTTAGCGGATTGGTTACTTGCAGGGAGGTCAATAGAGCATCTTAAGTATCATATTTCGGGTTACTTTGCATCTCTGCAGGCATTTAGCTCATTTAAGAAAGGCTGGTTGCCGTAAGGAGAATGCCCAGTGTCATGTGAGAGTACCTTTAAGAAATGGGTGTTTAAGAAATTTACCTTTAAGAAATGGGTGTTTATCGGTGATGTCAGAGTGTGGGTGGAGCTGGGCTGTCTGTCAGCTTTTTACTTTTGTTTTAGGCTGTTTGCTGCAGGGTGTGTTTTTGGTTTTGTTTTCAGTGTTGGAGCTGAAGCCAGACAGAGCACGTGCACTGTAGATCTCTCTGCCATGAAAAGACTATCTCTTGATCATTTGGCGAATTCAGAATTCTAAATGTGCTCAGTAGTGAATGTAAACCTAATGTGCTTCTCTTCAAAGGTGTTTCTTTTGTCTTCTGGATGTTGTTTGGGAAGTTATTAAGGATTACTTAATGTTGTATTCTTTGGGGGTTGCATTTGAATTGATGGTTGCTAAGATGTTCACTGTATGTTTTACAAAGGTTAACTTGAGTTCATAGAATAAACATTGTTTTGCTTTAAAAAAATACTTTTCCATTTCTGCTGTACCACACCTGTACAGTGGGCCGTGTGCTCCCCATATCACAATCTATTTAAAGTTGTGGGTCAGGTGAACTCCATGATACACTTTTGGGTTCTCTAAACCCTGGCCCATAACAAATTGGGGGCTCGAGGGGGATAAAAGTCTATCTATTGGATTGGCTTAGTGAACTTAAAGACAGTGAGGGGTGAGCATATTGTGGTTGCTTTTCAGGTGTGGTATTTCAGTTAAGTAGGGAGTGTATTGTGGACAATGGCTCTTTCAGAGGCTCTAATATTTTTGGAGGCGGAGACGGTCACACGCAGTACCTGACGGACAGAGACTAAAAGCAAACTGTTAGATTTGGCAAAAACATTGCAGTTAACATTACCTAACAAAATGTGAAAAGATGAGGTAATTATGGCGGTGGCTAAGCATTTAAAGTTGCCTGAGATACAGATTGACTAATTGGAAATGGCAAACATTCAGTGACAAATTAAACAAATGGAACATGAGAAAGAATTAAAGCAGCTTGAATACGAAAGAGAGGAAAAAGAAACAGAGAGAGCGGAAAAAGAACAAGAAAGAGAGAGAGATAGAGAGGACAAAGAAAAGGAGAGAGAAGAAAGGAGAAAACAAAGAATAGCCCTAGCAGAACAAAGAGAATGAGAAAGGGAGATACAGATCAGGGAAAAAGATAAAGAGAGAGAGTTTGAACTTCGGAAAATGGCCATGAAACATGACAGTCAGTTAAAATTGGCAGACGTAAAGGGAAACGTACAGTTGGATGATAGTGATGAGGATAATGAGAAAGAACGTCATATTCGAAGCAGTGGGTGGGATCTATTTAAATATATCCAAGCATTGCCAAGGTTTGATGAGAAGGAGGTAGAAGCCTTTTTCATTTCATTTGAGAAGATAGCTAAACAAATGAAATGGCCACAGGACATGTGGGTATTACTGATTCAAACAAAGCTGGTGTGTAGGGCTAGTGAAGTGTTTGCACACAACAGGAGGAGGTATCTGAGATGTATGAGGAGGTGAAAAAATCCATCTTACGTGCATATGAACTGGTGCCTGAAGCCTCCAGACAAAAGTTTAGAAATTTATGGAAAGAATTTGGTCAAACATACATGGGGTTTGAAAGGCTCAAACAGTGTAATTTTGATAGATGGATAAGGGCTTTGAAAATAGACCAAACGTATGAAGCTCTCAGAGAAATTATACTTTTGGAGGAGTTTAAAAATTCAATTCCTGATGTAGTGAGAACTCATGTGGAAGTGCAGTGGGTTAAAACTGCGAGGTTAGCAGCAGAAATGGCAGATGATTATGAATTAGTTCATAAATCAAAGATTGGTTTCCGAGTTTCAGCCTGTGAGGGATAGAAACTGGGGACATGAGAAATACTCAAGTGATAAAGGTAAAGGTGATCTGATGGGAGATAATAAGGAGAGTGTAGCTCAGATTAGAAATGAAATCCAGGAGGGTGGGAGAGACATGAAAAGTTTCAAATGTTTTCACTGTAATAAACTAGGCCATTTAAAGTCACAGTGTTGGTGGTTGAAGAAAAGCACTGGAAAGTCTGATGTGGTAAAACAGGATAAGACAGTGGGGTTTGTGAAAGTGGTAAAAGAAAGACAAGTGAAGCGAAGGAGGTGCAAAAGATTGTATAGCCTGATCAAGAGGTGATTGACCAGAAGGTGCCAGATCTTTTTAAAGAATTTACTTGTGTGGGTAAAGGTTACTCATGTTTATCAGGAGGAACATAAGAACATAAGAACTAGGAGCAGGAGTTGGCCATCTGGCCCCTCGAGCCTGCTCCACCATTCAATGAGATCATGCTGATCTTTTGTGGACTCAGCTCCAATTTCCGGCCCGAACACCATAACCGTTAATCCCTTTATTCTTCAAAAAACTATCTATCTTTATCTTAAAAACATTGAATGAAGGAGCCTCTACTGCTTCACTGGGCAAGGAATTCCATAGATTCACAACCCTTTGGGTGAAGAGGTTCCTCCTAAACTCAGTCCTAAATCTACTTCCCCTTATTTTGAGGCTATGCCCCCTAGTTCTGCTTTCACCCATCAGTGGAAACAACCTGCCCGCATCTATCCTATCTATTCCCTTCATAATCTTATATGTTTCTATAAGATCCCCCCTCATCCTTCTAAATTCCAACGAGTACAGTCCCAGTCTACTCAGCCTCTCCTCGTAATCCAACACCTTCAGCTCTGGGATTAACCTAGTGAATCTCCTCTGCACACCCTCCAGTGCCAGTACGTCCTTTCTCAAGTAAGGAGACCAAAACTGAACACAATACTCCAGGTGTGGCCTCACTAACACCTTATACAATTGCAGCATAACCTCCCTAGTCTTAAACTCCATCCCTCTAGCAATGAAGGACAAAATTCCATTTGCCTTCTTAATCACCTGTTGCACCTGTAAACCAACTTTTTGCGACTCATGCACTAGCACACCCAGGTCTCTCTGCACAGCAGCATGTTTTAATATTTTATCATTTAAATAATAATCCCTTTTGCTGTTATTCCTACCAAAATGGATAATCTCACATTTGTCAACACTGTATTCCATCTACCAGACCCTAGCCCATTCACTTAGCCTATCCAAATCCCTCTGCAGACTTCCAGTATCCTCTGCACTTTTTGCTTTACCACTTATCTTAGTGTCGTCTGCAAACTTGGACACATTGCCCTTGGTCCCCAACTCCAAATCATCTATGTAAATTGTGAACAGTTGTGGGCCCAACACTGATCCCTGAGGGACACCACTAGCTACTGATTGCCAACCAGAGAAACACCCATTAATCCCCACTCTTTGCTTTCTATTAATTAACCAATCCTCTATCCATGCTACTACTTTCCCCTGAATGCCATGCATCTTTATCTTATGCAGTAACCTTTTGTGTGGCACCTTGTAAAAGGCTTTATGGAAATCCAGATATACCACATCCATTGGCTCGCCGTTATCTACCGCACTATTAATGTCCTCAAAAAATTCCACTAAATTAGTTAGGCACGTTCTGCCCTTTATGACCCCATGCTGCGTCTGCCCAATGGGACAATTTCCATCCAGATGCCTCGCTATTTCTTCCTTGATGATAGATTCCAGCATCTTCCCAACTACCGAAGTTAAGCTCACTGGCCTATAATTACCCGCTTTCTGCCTACCTCCTTTTTTAAACAGTGGTGTCACGTTTGCTAATTTCCAATCCGCCGGGACCACCCCAGAGTCTAGTGAATTTTGGTAAATTATCACTTGTGCATTTGCAATTTCCCTAGCCATCTCTTTTAGCACTCTGGGATGCATTCCATCAGGTCCAGGAGACTTGTCTACCTTTAGCCCCATTAGCTTGCCCATCACTACCTCCTTGGTGATAACAATCCTCTCAAGGTCCTCACCTGTCATAGCCTCATTTCCATCAGTCACTGGCATGTTATTTGTGTCTTCCACTGTGAAGACCGACCCAAAAAACCTGTTCAGTTCCTCAGCCATTTCCTCATCTCGCATTATTAAATCTCCCTTCTCATCCTCTAAAGGACCAATATTTACCTTAGCCACTCTTTTTTGTTTTATATATTTGTAGAAACTTTTACTATCTGTTTTTATATTCTGAGCAAGTTTACTCTCATAATCTATCTTACTCTTCTTTATAGCTTTTTTAATAGCTTTCTGTTGCCCCCAAAAGATTTCCTAGTCCTCTAGTCTTCCACTGATCTTTGCTACTTTGTATGTTTTTTCCTTCAATTTGATACTCTCCCTTATTTCCTTAGATATCCACGGTCGATTTTCCCTCTTTTTACCGTCCTTCCCTTTTTGTTGGTATAAACCTTTGCTGAGCACTGTGAAAATTCACTTGGAAGGTTCTCCACTGTTCCTCAACTGTTTCACGATAAAGTCTTTGCTCCCAGTCTACCTTAGCTAGTTCTTCTCTCATCCCATTGTAATCTCTTTTGTTTAAGCACAAAACACAAGGGCTTGATTTTACCTTCTCACCCTCCATCTGTATTTTAAATTCCACCATATTGTGATCGCTCCTTCCGAGAGGATCCCTAACTATAAGATCCTGAATCAATCCTGTCTCATTACACAGGACCAGATCTAGGACCGCTTGTTCCCTCGTAGGTTCCATTACATACTGTTCTAGGAAACTATCGCGGATACATTCTATAAACTCCTCCTCAAGGCTGCCTTGACCGACCTGGTTAAACTAATCGACATGTAGATTAAAATCCCCCATGATAACTGCTGTACCATTTCTACATGCATCAGTTATGTCTTTGTTTATTGCCTGCCCCACCATAATGTTAATAGTTGGTGGCCTATAGACTACTCCTATCAGTGACTTTTTCGCCTTACTATTCCTGATTTCCACCCAAATGGATTCAACCTTATCGTCCATAGCACCGATGTCATCCCTTACTGTTGCCCGGATGTCATCCTTAAATAACAGAGCTACACCACCTCCCTTACCATCAACTCTGTCCTTCCGAATAGTTTGATACCCTCGGATATTTAACTCCCAGTCGTGACCATCCTTTAACCATGTTTCAGTAATGGCCACTAAATCATAGTCATTCACGATGATTTGCGCCATCAACTCATTTACCTTATTCCGAATACTATGAGCATTCAGGTAAAGTACACTTATGTTGGCTTTTTTACCTCTGTTCTGAATCTTAACACCTCGATCAGTAACCTCTCCTAAGTTATATTTCCTCTTAACTTTTAAAGAAGTCACAATTTTAAGAGATACGGGAGCTAGTCAATCTTTAATGGTAAGAGATGAGGAGGTATATAGTTTGGGAAGAATGTTGCCAGAAAAGGTGGTAATATGTGGAATTCGGGGTGAGAGGAGTAGTGTTCCATTATATAAGGTAAGGTTGGAAAGTCCAGTGAAGAGTCGTGAAGTGGTAGTAGGAGTAATAGAGAAATTATCTTGTCCAAGAATATACTTTATCTTGGGGAATGAGAAAGCTGGATCGCAGGTGGGAGTGATGCCTACTGTGGTTGATAAGCCAGTGGAAAATCAGACAACTGAAATGTTGAAGGATGAATATCCTGGGATTTTTCAGGATTGTGTAGTAACAAGGTCGCAAAGTCACAGGTTAAGACAAGAGGAGAAATCAAAGAGTGAAGATGAAGTTGAAGTGCAATTATCAGAAACGATTTTGATCAGATGGTTGAAAAAGAACAAGAACAGGTGGAGGATGAGGCGGATATTTATAGTTCAGGAAAATTGGCGGAGTTACAACAGAAAGATGTAGAAATCAGAAAGCATACACGGAAGAGGAATCTGAGTGTATACCAGAGTGTTATTACCATAAAAGTAATGTCTTGATGAGAAAATGGAGACCTTTACATATGCAGGCAGATGAAAAGTGGGCAGAAGTTCATCAAGTAGTATTGCCGGTAGGGTATAGGATGGAGTTGTTGTGAGTTGCACATGAGGTACCAGTGGGAGGTCATTTGGGAATAAGGAAAACTCAAGCTAAAATCCAGAAACATTTTTATTGGCCTGGACTACATAAAGATGTAGTTAAACTTAGTCGATCATGTCACACATGTCAAGTGATAGGGAAACCTCAAGCAGTGATAAAACCAGCGCCCTTAATACCCATTCCAGCATTGGAGGAACCTTTTACAAGGGTCCTAATTGATTGCGTAGGACGGCTTCCTAAAACAAAAAGTGGGAATCAATATCTTTTGACGATAATGGATGTGTCTCCTAGGTTTCCAGAGGCCATTCCAGTACGTAATATTACAGCAAAAAAGATTGTGGAGGAGTTACTTAAATACTTTACTAGATATGGACTACCCACAGAAATACAATCAGATCAAGGATCAAATTTTACTTCGAGATTATTCAAAGAAGCTATGGATATCTTAGGAATAAAACAATTTAAATCAACTGCGTACCATCCAGAATCGCAGGAAGCATTAGAAAGGTGGCATCAGACATTAAAGACAATGTTGACGGCTTATTGTCACGATTATCCAGAGGATTGGGATAAAGGAATTCCATTCGTACTGTTTGCAATTAGAGATGCACCTAATGAGTCAACCAAATTCAGTCCTTTTGAACTAATTTTTGGTCATGAGGTACGAGGACCACTTAAATTGATTAGGGAAAAATTGGTGAGTGAGAAATCGGAAAATACATTATTGGATTACGTGTCAAATTTTAGGGAACGATTAAATAGAGCAGGTGAATTGGCTAGACAACATTTGAAAGTTGCACAAAATGTGATGAAACGGTCGCGGACAAGAAATCCAAGGTTCGTAGTTTTGCCTGTGGAGATAAAGTTTTAATGTTGTTACCAGTGGTAGGTAAACCTTTAAAAGCAAGGTTTTGTGGACCTTATCAGATTGAAAGGAAATTAAGTGAGGTGAATTATGTGGTAAAAACACCAGATAGAAGGAAGACTCACATTGTGTGTCATGTGAATATGCTTAAAAGGTACTTTGTAAGGGAAGGAGAGAAAAAGGAGGTTTTAATTATTCTAACTCAAAGTGACAAACCAAATCCAGATGACTGTGAATTTGACATACCTCAAATTAAATTGGAAAACGAGGATGCTCTTAAAAATTGGGATAAATTGTTGAGTTACCTTCCAGAGGAAAAACAAACTGACCTGAAAGAGTTATTGATATCACGTGGGCAAGTTTATGGAGATAAATTGGGAAGTACTAAAATGGATATACATGATGTAGATGTGGGAAATGCTGTTCCAATCAAACAACATCCATACAGACTTAACCCTTTAAAATTGGCACAGGTTAACAAAGAGATTGAGAGTATGCTTAAAATGGCATAATTGAAGTGGGTTGCAGCCAATGGAACTCGCCCATAGTGATGGTACCTAAACCAAATGGTACCCAATGGGTGTGTGTGGACTACAGAAAAGGTAATGCAGTTACAAGAATGGACTCTTATCCTATCCCACGTTTGGAGGATTGCATTGAGAAAGTGGGACAATCAGCTTTTATTTCCAAACTGGATTTAATTAAAGGTTACTGGCAGGTACCTTAATCCGAAAGGGAGAAGGAGATTTCAGCTTTTGTGATTCCAGATGGTATATACCAATTCAAAGTTATGCCATTTGGCATGAAAAATTCACCATTTCTTAAAGGATAGTGAAAAGGTGAAAAATGAAACCCATCTTGGAGGGGGAGGTGTCATGTGAGAGTACCTTTAGAACATAGAACATAGAACATAGAACAATACAGCGCAGTACAGGCCCTTCGGCCCACGATGTTGCACCGAAACAAAAGCCATCTAACCTACACTATACCATTATCATCCATATGTTTATCCAATAAACTTTTAAATGCCCTCAATGTTGGCGAGTTCACTACTGTAGCAGGTAGGGCATTCCACGGCCTCACTACTCTTTGCGTAAAGAACCTACCTCTGACCTCTGTCCTATATCTATTACCCCTCAGTTTAAGGCTATGGCCCCTCGTGCTAGCCATTTCCATCCGCGGGAGAAGGCTCTCACTGTCCACCCTATCTAACCCTCTGATCATTTTGTATGCCTCTATTAAGTCTCCTCTTAACCTTCTGCTCTCTAACGAAAACAACCTCAAGTCCATCAGCCTTTCCTCATAAGATTTTCCCTCCATACCCGGCAACATCCTGGTAAATCTCCTCTGCACCCGTTCCAAAGCCTCCACGTCCTTCCTATAATGCGGTGACCAGAACTGTACGCAATACTCCAAATGCGGCCGTACCAGAGTTCTGTACAGCTGCAACATGACCTCCTGACTCCGGAACTCAATCCCTCTACCAATAAAGGCCAACACTCCATAGGCCTTCTTCACCACCCTATCAACCTGGGTGGCAACTTTCAGGGATCTATGTACATGGACACCTAGATCCCTCTGCTCATCCACACTTTCAAGAACTTTTCCATTAGCCAAATATTCCACATTTCTGTTATTCCTTCCAAAGTGAATCACCTCACACTTCTCTACATTAAACTCCATTTGCCACCTCTCAGCCCAGCACTGCAGCTTATCTATATCCCTCTGTAACCTGCTACTTCCTTCCACACTATCGACAACACCACCGACTTTAGTATCGTCTGCAAATTTACTCACCCACCCTTCTGCGCCTTCCTCTAGGTCATTGATAAAAATGACAAACAGCAACGGCCCCAGAACAGATCCTTGTGGTACTCCACTTGTGACTGAATGTTAAACCCTTTAAGAAATGGGTTTTTAAGAAATGTACCTTTAAGAAATGGGTGTTTATCAATGATGTCAGGGTGTGGGTGGAACTGGGCTGTCTGTCAGATTTTTACTTTTGTTTTAGGCTGTTTGCTGCAGGGTGTGTTTTTGGTTTTGTTTTCAGTGTTGGAGCTGAAGCCAGACAGAGCAGGTGTACTGTTGATCTCTCTGCCATGAAAAGACTAACTCGTGATCATTTGGTGAATTCAGAATTATAAATGTTCTCAGTAGTGAATGTAAACCTAATGTGCTTCTGTTAAAAGGTGTTTCTTTTGTCCTTTGGATGTTGTTTGGGAAGTTATTAAAGATTACTTAGTGTTGTATTCTTTGGGGGTTGTATTTGAATTGATGGTTGCTAAGATGTTCACTGTATGTTTTAAAAAGGTTAACTTCAGTTCATAGAATAAACATTGTTTTGCTTTTAAAAAATACTTTTCCATTTCTGCTGTACCACACCTGTAGAGTGGGTCATATGCTGCCCATACCACAATCTATTTAAAGTTGTGGGTCAGGTGAACTCTATGATACACTTTGGGGTTCTTTAAACCCTGGCCCATAACACCAGTAAAACTCGGTGACCTGGTAATGGATTCTGGGGGCACCCTTCCATAGGGGTATTCCATGACCCACAGAGGCATGTGGCAAAAGTGCCACCTGCTTTTAATGGCTTTCTCCCACCAATCAGCAGGCTCACCCACTGCTCAACCCAACTTACTTCAAGGGTGCCTGGATATTGAGATAATCTCTTCCAGAACTAGCAATGGAAATCTCTGGATCTTAATGGACCAAAGGTTCTTGGGGACCGGTTAATTGGCTGCCACTGACAAAATGCAGCTCCCGGTGCCACTGGCTGCCGAAGTGGGGTTGCCATCTGCTTTCAGCCCCGAGGATGAGACGTCCATCACCAAAACAAAATTGCGACCATCGCTTTTTTTTGAAGTTTCAGATTTTCAATAATAAGGTGGTATTTGGTGAATAGCTCTGCAGTTTTCAGTAAAATCTTTTATAACTTTCTTTGTCGATATTGTGAAATGTAATCTTAACCAAATTGACCTTCGGTTCGATGAAAAACACCTCAAGATAGACATGTGATTCTAATGAGATAAGAGAGGTGGATCTTTGATTAAACCATAGGATCCCAGAAAGGTGAGGACACTATTGGACTTTCAGAGATGGAACATCAGAAGGTAGGAGAGAAAACAATGTCCGTGATTACTTCTGTAAATGTTTAAAATCTGATAATTGAATGAAAAATGTGATAAATCATAAAGCTCAGATTGAAAATGGAATATCTACCCTTGGAAATCATGAACGGTTATAAAATTCATGTCTATGCTCATATATGTATTTTTCCATTCTTCATGTGATACGGCGTCATTGGCAAAGTCATGTGGTGCGATTCTCCACTCCCACGCCGATTGGGAGAATCGCCTGGGCCGCCAAAATTTCCGGGGACGCCTGTCAGACGCCCTCCCGCGATTCTCCCAAGCGGCGGGAACGGCCCGGTCGTGTTTCGCGGGCCGCAGGCAGGAGAATCACCGGAGACACCCAAAATGGCGATTCTCCGGCACCCCCGCTATTCTGAGGCCCGGATGGGCCGAGCTGCCAGGCCAAAACGGCGGGTTCCCCCCAGCGCCGTCCACACCTGGTCGCTGCAGTCGTGGGCGGTGCGTGAACGCTGGGGGGGCGGCCTGTGGGGGTGCGAGGGGAGATCCTGCACCGGGCTTCACCTGCAATGTGGGGTGGCCTGCGATCGGTGCCCACCGATCATCGGGCCGTCCCCTCTGAAGGAGGGCCTCCTTCCTTCCGCGGCCCCGCAAGATCCGTCTCCAATCTTCTTGCGGGGCGGATTTGGACAGGACGGCAACCACGCATGCGTGGGTTGGCGCCGGCCAACCCGCGCATGCGCGGATGACGTCCGTTATGCGGCGCCGGCCGCGTCATCTATGCGCTGCCGCTTTTACGCAGGCGACAAGGCCTGGCGCGGGTAGCTGACGCGGCCCCGATACTGGCCCATTGTCAGGGCTTGAATCGGTCGGGACCGGGGCCGTTCCGCGCAGTCGTGAACCTCGACGGCGTTCACGACGGCACGGCCACTTCGGCGTGGGAGTGGAGAATCCCGCCCAAGGTTTCTTGCTCATTCCTATTTGCCCTTGAGAACAGTTAAGAGCCAACCACATTACTTGTTCTGACTGTAATTTTTTTCATTCTATTTTGTACAAAGAATGCTTGCATGAATGTCATGGTGATGAAGCTTCTCATTACAATCTTACCTATGGTGAGCAAAATTCAAGTTCAAAGGATGATTTAAAGTGAGTAGTTCAATCTCTCATGCACACTCGAGGCTTGACTGAAGGATTTTGGACTGTTCAATAACAACTTCTGGGCCCAGCCTTGAAGAAAGGATAGACAAGAAGTTCTTGATTAATAAAATTGCCGATTTAGAACACATGCAGTGAAGGCTAAGTTTGAAAGGTATTTTTTCCTCTGATTCAAACTGTTGAATGCAAAGTGAAACTTTGCACTTTTACAGAGATATAAGGTACAAGGTGAGTGATGCTCGATCAATAACTACTGAAGCGAGATTGGAGACAATTGAAGGCTTTGTTACACTAGATGTTTCCCCCAGCAGCGCAGGTACAGAAGCAGCTGATGGGGAGACACAGGCTCTTATACGCCGCCTTACTGGGCGGAACCAGCAGGCAGGGTTAACCAATGAAAACAGTACCTCCTACACCAATGGTCTTACAGCATTACAGGGTACCGTAATACCTCTAATACCGACTACCACATTCACCCCGTGTTAAAAAAACAGTGGTAGAGGTTAAGGTTATGGAGGTACCCGGTATACATCAGTACAGTGGTTTTGCCTCCTTACCGCGCAACTATTTACAACATTTATTTACAGTTCAGAATGAAGCAATTAGTCGATCGGGGGCCCTGGTCATCCTCTGCGATCGTCGTAGCTTTGGTGGTGATGCAGGTGCCGGCTCGGGCATCTGTGGCTCTGGGGGTGTGGCTTCGGCTTCTTCGGCAGCTTCATCATCCCTAGACGGGACCGGTGGGAGGACCGATCCACCTGGGAAGGGGCGGCTGTGGGGTGCACCGGTGGGAGGGAGGGTGGGATTGGTGGTGGGGGTGTGTGTGGGGATCCAGCGGGTGCCAGGTCCCGTAGGGAGACCGTATCCTGTCGGCCATCGGGGTACGCCACGTAAGTATACTGGGGGTTAGCATGGAGGAGATGGACCCTCTCGACCAATGGGTCCGACTTGTGCGCCCGCCGTGTTTGCGGAGCAGGATGGGTCCAGGAGCTGCCAGCCAGGTTGGGAGCGAGGTCCCGGAGGAGGACTTCCTAGGGAAGACAAGGAGACGTTCGTGAGGGGTGTTTGGTTGGTCGTGGTACACAGCAGTGACCGGATGGAGTGGAGGGCATCCGGGAGGACCTCCTGCCAGCGGGTGACTGGAAGATTCCTGGACCGTAGGGCCAGTAGGACGGTCTTCCAGGCTGTTCCGTTCTCCCTCTCTACCTGTCCGTTTCCCCGGGGGTTGTAACTGGTCGTCCTGCTCGAAGCAATGCCCTTTCTGAGCAGGAATTGACGCAGTTCGTCGCTCAAAAAGGAGGACCCCTATCGCTGTGTATCATAGAATTTACAATGCAGAAGGAGGCCATTCGGCCCATTGAGTCTGCACTGGCTCTTGGAAAGAGCACCCTACCCAAGCCCCCACCTCCACCCTATCCCCATAACCCAGTAACCCCACCCAACACTAAGGGCAATTTTGGACACTATGGGCAATTTAGCATGGCCAATCCACCTAACCCGCACATCTTTGGACTGTGGAAAGAAACCGGAGCACACAGAGGAAACCCACGCACACACGGGGAGAATGTGCAGACTCCGCACAGACAGTGACCCAAGCCGGGAATCGAACCTGGGACCCTGGAGCTGTGAAGCAATTGTGCTATCCACAATGCTACCGTGCTGCCCGTGCATTGTGTATGTAGGCGGGGAAACCAAACAGCGTAAAGATACTGTGGAGGGCTTTTATGACGGTGGCTGCGGTCATGTCGGGGCAGGGGATGGCGAATGGGAACCGGGAGTACTCGTCAATCACGTTCAGGAAGTACGTGTTGCGGTCAGTGGAGGGGAGGGGCCCTTTGAAGTCCATACTGATGCGCTCAAAGGGACGGGAAGCCTTTATCAGGTGCGCTTTCCCTGGCCTGTAGAAGTGCGGCTTGCACTCCGCGCAGATTTGGCAGTTCCTGGTGGCGGTCCTGACCTCCTCGATGGAGTAGGGCAGATTGCGGGTTTTAATGAAATGGAAGAATCGAGTGACCCCTGGGTGGCAGAGGTCCTCGTGGAGGGCTCGGAGGCGGTTCACTTGTACATTGGCACATGTGCCGCGGGATAGGGCATCAGGAGGCTTGTATAGCTTCCTTGGACGATATAAGGTCTCATAGTTGTAGGTGGAGGGTTCGATCCTTCACCATAAGATCTTGTCATTCTTTATCTTGCCCCGCTGTGCATTATCGAACATGAAGGCCACCGACCGTTGGTCAGTGAGGAGAGTGAATCTCCTGCCGGTCAGGTAATGCCTCCAATGCTGCACAGCTTCTACTGTGCCCTGGGCCTCCTTTTCAACTGAGGAATGGCGGATATCTGAAGCGTGGAGGGTGCATGAGAAGAAGGCCACGGGTCTGCCCGCTTGGTTGAGGGTGGCAGCCAGAGCAACATCGGACGCGTCGCTCTCGACTTGGAAGGGGAGGGACTCGTCGATGGCGTGCATCGTGGCCTTTGCGATGTCCGCTTTGATGCGGCTGAAGGCCTGGCGGGCCTCTGTCGACAGGGGAAAAACCGTGGATTGGATTAGTGGGCGGGCCTTGTCCGCATAGTTGGAGACCCATTGGGCATAATAACAGAAAAATCCCAGGCAGCGTTTCAGGGCCTTGGAGCAGTGAGGGAGGGGGAACTCCATGAGGGGGCTCATGCATTCAGGGTCTGGGCCTATAACTCCATCATGCACTACGTAGCCAAGGATGGCTAGACGGTCGGTGCTGAACACGCATTTATCCTTGTTATATGTGAGATTAAGGATTTTTGCGGTATGGAGGAATTTTCGGAGGTTGGTGTCGTGATCCTGCTGGTCGTGGCCGCAGATGGTGACATTATCGAGGTATGGAAACGTGGCCCGCAAACCATACCGGTCAGCCATTCGGTCCATCTCCCATTGGAAGACCGAGACTCCATTAGCGATACCGTTCATCTTCATGAAACCCCCAAACTCCTCACTTGTGAAAGGAGTGCCATTGTCAGTGACCAGCAAATCAGGGAGGCCATGCTTGCTAAAAGATAAACGTAAGTTCTCTACAGTACATGGGGTTCCCGCCAACCTATGTACTTCAAGCTATTTAAATTGGGCAGCAATCCTTGTAAAGGGCTGGCGTAATCGGCACGTAATCGTGCCCAAGACCGGCCTGGCCATTCCCAGTGATGCAGGGGCATGGCTGGCGGAAGCTTCTGATGCTCTTGGCAAACAGAGCCATCTTCTCAATGTTGGCATCGCGCCTTGGCCACCAGACATCAACTCCTTTCCAACATGTTCATTTTGGTCACGCCCAGATGAACATTGTAGAGATTCTTTGGTATCAGCTCCTGCACTTTATCCGGGATGACCACACATGTCCCCCACAACAAGACCCATCCTCGTTGCCAGTTTTGTGAGGGCCACAAAGAATCCAGCACGAGTTTGTAGAGTCAAACAGAAAGTAACTTCATTTGGAATAATATGTGCACAACAGCAGTGGTTCACCAATGCTTCCTTCTCTAGCCAGTACCATACTGGCCAGCTCTAATTATATAGCTGCAACTACTAGTGATTACACCCCCCCCCCACCCTCATTGGGGGAGCTCATATGCCCCAAGGAACATGGGGGTAACCAATTGTCCCCAGCCAATAGGATCTCGGCAAATTATAACAGTATAAAAACAGCCATTCTCAGTAAACCTGCAGAGACAGCCTACAAAACAGACCATTAACCCCAGACTCACAAAGCAGAAGAATTTTGCCATTCTGAATTTCAGGTTCTATGCCAGCATAATATTGTAAATGTGGTCTGTTAGATATAGGGCTGGATTCTCTGTTTCTGCGGCTAAGTGCCGATGCTCGCATGGGAACTGTGGCATTTTACAACTCCAAAAGCGGCGCTGAACCCTCAATGATTCCGGGACCGTTGAGGGGCTCACGTGCCATAAACAGCAGGAGAATGGCTAGGTCTGTGGCCGTGCATGCGCGTGGCGATGACCTGCAGCGGTTGCACCGTAGAACATGGCACCAGTTGTGCGTGGACCCCACCTGCCAAATACGGCCCCACAGGACAACCCCTGGCACCCCATGGCTGCCCCACACCAGTCCACCCAGCTCTCGGGGAAGCCACCTCCGGCCAGCAGAATGGCTCCCGGCCGACTGTGGCACGCTGGACACAGACCACGGCCGCCACGCCGGGTTCCCGACCGCTCAGGCCATACGTCAGCCGCGAAGTTGGGAACTCAGCTCATCGGGGACAGAGCATCTGGAAGGGCCTCCCGGTGACACGCCAATGCCGTTCCAAAGGTGTGCGCCGCGCGATGATGCCATTTCGAAGGGTGCAGAGACACGAAAACCGGCATCAAACCGGCGCCGCCCCAATTTGTGCGTTGTAAGGGATTCTCCGCCCAATCGCCTATTACGAAATCGCCGTTGAGCAACAGAGAATCACGCCCATTGTGTTTTTTAATTTAGAGTATCCAATTTATTTTTTCCAATAAAGGGACAATTTATCGAGGCCAATCACTTACCCTGCACATCTTTGGGTTGTGTGAGCGAAACTCACACAAACACGGGGAGAATGTGCAAACTCCACACAGACAGTGACCCAGAGCCGGGATCGAACCTGGGACCTCAGCCATGAGGCAGCAGTGCTAACCACTGTGCCACCGTGCTGCCACCACCCATTGTGTTTTAATAACGATGAAACCAGTTGCTAGCAAAATGCAAAACCTTGGTTGACCTTACCTCTGAATTATCCTAAAGAGTAAATTGAGTTAAAACAAATCTACAAAAAAGATTTATGTAAATGTCTGGCAGATTAAACAGTACTCATAATCATCACCGCTGATTCTCAGCTTTTGTCAGTGATCAAGATAGTTGTGTGTGAAAATGTGCATGCTAAATGATTTATGATTTTATGAAGCATAATATTAATTTCAGTAATTTACATTGTCAATGCCTGCCCATAAAATATGCCTCTTTGTATTGAAAAATGTTCAGTGAAAACAACTGTTTCAAAGTCTCAATGGATTTATTGCTTACATGGAGGGATAGTGCCTTATTCCGCCTCCCACAATGCTAAACATGTCCACAATCGCTTTGTATATCAATCACAATGCTTGAGCAATTGTTTAATTAAAATCCATCTTACCCCACAAATGACAAAGTATCTTGAGATCCGGTATTGGATTTGGATTTGTTTATTGTCACGTGTGTTGTTCTCTGCTTTGCTCTAACCAGAAATGTGTAGTGTTGATCAGAGAACAACGAGTCTTATAAACTAACAAAGCTATTTATTTAACACTACAATTGGATTCGACATGTACCCCTAAGAAACAAAAAGTTGATTAAACACACATAATCTATACTCATCTAACATCCATCTCACTAACTCATTAACTACTCTCTTGCTCTCTCACTATCTTAAGTACTCCTAGCCACCTCCTGCTCCTACCACCTATTCCACTTTCAGCCCCACAAGGCTCAGCTTCATCTCTTATATACTTCTAGGATTGCTCCCCCTAGTGGCTGTCTGTACACATTTCATTAACCTTTACATTACCTTCATGTATAACAATACCACATCGAGGTACAGTGAAAAGTATTTTTCTGCATGCAGCTCAAACAGATCATTTAGTACATGAAGAAAATACGTGTACAAGGTACACAATCTAAATACATAGACACCGGCATTGGGTGAAGCATACAGGGGTGTAGTATTAATCAGATCAATCCATAAGAGGGTCATTAAGGAGTCTGGTAACAGCGGGGAAGAAGCTGTTTTTGTTCTGTTTATGCGTGTTTTCAGACTTTTGTATCTCCTGTCCGATGCAAGAAGTTGGAAGAGTGAGTAAGCTGGGTGGGAGGGGTCTTTGGTTATATTCCCGCTTTCCCCAGGCAGCGGGAGGTGTAAATGGAGTCAATGGATGGGAGGCAGGTTTGTGTGATGGACTGGGCTGTGTTCACAACTCTCTGAAGTTTCTTGCGGTCTTGGGCTGAGCAGTTGGCATACCAGGCTGTGATGCAGCCAGAAAGGTTGCTTTCTATGGTGCATCTGTAAAAGTTGGTAAGAGTCAATGTGGACATGCTGAATTTCCTTAGTTTCCAGAGGAAGTATAGGCACTGTTGTGCTTTCTTGGTCGTAGCGTCGACGTGGGTGGACCAGGACAGATTTTTGGTGATGTGCACCCCTAGGAATTTGAAGCTGTCAATCATCTCCACTTCGGGCCATTGATGCAGACAGGGGTGTGTACAATACTTTGCATTCTGAAGTCAATGACCAGCTCTTTAGTTTTGCTGGCATTGACTGCATGGGTTTCCTCCGGGTGCTCCGGTTTCCTCCCACAAGTCCTGAAAGACGTGCTTGTTAGGTAAATTGACATTCTGAATTCGCCCTCAGTGCTTTTCACAGTAACTTTATTGCAGTCTTAATGGGCTTTTCACAGTAACTTCATTGCTGTGTTAATGGGTTTTTCACAGTAACTTTATTGCAGTGTTAATGTAAGCATACTTGTGACAATGAAGATTATTGTTATTATTAGATTGAGTTATTAAAGAGTTGGTGAAAAGTTGTTAAGTGTGCCTCAGAATGGTCCAATACAAGAAAACAATGGGAATAAGTATATGCCTGTTTCTTTGAAGTGGAAGGAAATTAACAATTTGTTGTGGTCAATATCTATGTGTTGAGTCTATGCCAAACACTACAAGCGTCAAAACTACTGAAGTTTTGAGAAATTGGCTTTCAATTTATGGATTGCCAGATACATTGGTGTCAGGTAATGGTCCACATTTTATGAGGGAAGAGTTTGAAACATTTCTGACAAAGAATAGCATCAGAACCACCTCGTACCACCATATCAACCAGCATTGAATGGTGCTGCAGAAAAAGGTGCATAGATTTGTGAAGATGTGGTGTGGGGGTGAGGGTGGTGTGGGGTCTTGTGGGGGCTTAGTGAAGGTGGGGATGAGGGTGGTGGTGAGGGTGATGTTGGAGGGGTTGACACACGTGTAACGGGGAACCGCAACTCAGTGGGGCCTCATTTCCTCGCCCACGGCCGACCTCCACCCCGGTGACTTCTCTTTCTTCGAGCCCACCAATTATGTTCAGGGCCCTCTACTCAGCCACGGTGAGTCCCCCTCCAGGCTTCTCCTGCTCCTGATGGTTATGGGTGGCCTTCTTCTGTGGGGAGAGGGCCTAACACGACAATGTTAGACAGTCCGTGCATGCAGCCCAGGGGGTGGGTAGCTGGTGGCTTCACTGGCCAGGACACCTGGTCATGGATGCAAACGTGTGGTGGGTGTTTGGCTGCCCTCAGGGTGGAAGGGTCGCAGGTGTGTCGAACGGGGGTTAGTGCCAGGGGCACAGTATTGCCTACTCACCCTGGCTGCCCTGAGGCGGTCATGCAGTTTCTTCCTGCCCTGCTGGCCAGTCCAGATGGTGTTGCCCACGGCGATGATGGCCTCTGCCACTTGCGCTCAGGCACGGTGAACGGCGCGGGCTGGTAGCTTCCTTCTGGCGTCTGCACCATTTCTCATTGTGTTCCACATGGTGCTAGTGCTCGTCCCTTAACAGTTGCTATCGTGGAACTCCACGCATCCTGTGCCGGCATCAACAATCAGTCTCAGGAACAGAGAATCCAGCCCATTGTGCCTGAGCCAGATCCTTCAAAGGGCTATCCAATTAGACTTATTCTTTCCTCAACAGCCCTGAAACTATTTCCCCTTCATGTATTACCCAATTCTCAGATGAAAACAAATAACAACAAACTATAAAGCAAAATGCACCATTGCACGAAGCAAGGTATAATACTGGATGGCACCCTCGTTAATTTTTACCTCGGGTGGCCTTTTCTCCAATCTTTATTTAAATTCTCAGTTGCAGCTCTCTTGGAACATTGAGAAGAATGAAACCGATGCGTTCGGACCCTGTTCCAAGCTCCATTTCCTAACTCTTTATTCCATCCCTCTACATGGAAACAGTCTGAAATTAAGCCAGTCTATTTGCAATCTTGGTGTCGTATTTGACCCCCAAATTTGGACCTCCTATATGTACTACCATTAAGACTGCCTATTTCCACCACTATAACATCATCTAACTTTATCCATTTCAGCTCAACTGCTGCTGAAACCCTCATTAATTTCTTATTTACCTCCAGACTATTCCAACCCACTCCTGGGGACTCTATCATATTCTACTCTCAAACTTGAGGTCATCCAAAAGCTTTCAGTGACTTGTTGCTAACTTTTGGTTGGCTCTTAATTTGGTTCTGTTTAATCATGTTTGCTCAAGAGTCGCCAGGTATCTTTCGACACTGCCACAAGGTTCAGAACCGAATACTGATCAATGACGTGATACATCAGTGAGTAAGTTCAAAAGCAATGCTCATTTATTTACACGCAGTCAAATCTACTCATGCATAAACTCTACAAACTAAACTACCACTATTACTAAAGCCTATACTTAGCTTCGGGCGCCCACTCAGTCAGAGGAACAATGGCCGTTGCTCGGTTCTGAGGCTGCTGCGTTGAGCTGTTTGCAGGGTAGCAACTAGGAGCGTCTATCTCATAGCGTGCGTTGATTTGGGACTTACTTGGTCTGATGCAGCTGCTAGGCTGGTCTCTCTCTTTGGTGAGAGCCAAAGCCAAAGGAGAGCATTCTCCCTTGGGGGATACCTTTTATACTCAAAAGGGCTTTGCGCGCTTTTGGGCGGGCCTTGAACTTGGCCGCAACTAATTGGGTCTTTCCCAATCATCTGTATCGATTTTCCTCCAATAGAGGGGTGGTTCCCTGATCGCTGGGCGTGTCCTGGTGACTGTCAGTCAGCTTCGCCTTAGCTTCTTCTGGTGCTGGGGAGTCTGTCCTAACATTGTGTATCTAAATGTTTCCCTTTTGTCCCCGGAGATGGCTCATTAGTATGTAGATTGTTGGGTAGTTTCTGTCCTGTCTGAGAGTTTAAGGTTCTAATCAACAAACAGAGCTTGCTCCTGCTTGTTTCTTAGCATTGTCCAATTTTCCCTCCTTGTGATCCTCAACGCGAAGCGTGAAGGATCACATTACTATGGCGTCTTCATCCTCTGATCACCGGGGCACCCATGCTTAGGCTCTACGCTGTCCTATCCTATGCAGCACAATTTTACCTGAACCATTTAAAATACATTCATTATCATAACATTTTACAGGGCGCTCTCACATTAATACATGCATTACAGAAAAATAAAAAAACTGGAACCTCTAACTATTCTTAATAAACTATCCTCATTCAAACAATCCAAAAATACAAACAATCCAAAAATAATCTACACATCTTAAACTGTACAAAATAGCAGCACACAAATTTCTCTGGCCTGGCAGTCAGAGACAGAGGTTTACATCTCTTTATTCCATAGAATACATTAAACAAAATGGATGCTCTTTAATCCGTCCCAATGGGTTCGGGGGTCTGGTGAAATCCGAAAATGGGGGACCTAAACCTGTATACCGGGGTGCGAGAGCGATATGCTCTGTTTCTCCATTTCCTGACTCTAAAAGTTTGCACGCCACTGCAAAGTATCGCCAGCACTAAGAATGCTTCGACTACATATGAGAGTGAGTACCAGGTGATAAACCTATCACACCAGGTCGGGGTATTGCTAGCTGTCGATGGGCTAGTTATCTCGGGGTTCCGTGTATTACAGGGGTGAGAATCGTTTACGGTTTGTGTGGTAGGGGTCAGGGGGGTAGGGTCCGCGCGCAACTGAAGGGATCCCGCTAAGATCCATGTGAACACGAAGGCTGTCTTCATCTTTGTACGTCTCTTCTTTGTCTTCCTCTGGGGTTCTTGAGGTTTCCGAGTTCTGTGAACACAAGCATAATTTCTGTTATTATCTTGCTTAAGATCGCGTATGTCTGTCTGTCTGTCCTTTATTGCCAATTTCCTTTTATAATTGGTCACCATCTGTGACTCTCAGTTTTTTTTAAAAAAACGAATATTTGGACAAGACATCTAAGGAAATACTGCCATACTGCGAGCCGTCTCGGAGCCTGTGTGATTTACCATCCCAGTGTTTGAGGATGTAAATAGCATAGAGAAGCAACCTAAGGATTGCCAAAACTAAACAAAAGAATTTTGAACTTAACGAGCCAAAATGGGGTGCGTATGGGCCGCGGCGGGTAAGAAATGGGTGGAATACCCGGGTAAGACGGTGATCAATGCTGTATGTGCTCTACCCGAGCGTAGCTGACCAGAGGGAGGGTCCTCAGGCAGGGTGGGGACCAATGCCGTTTCTCCACTGCCTGAGCAACCGGCAAGAACGGGTAAGAATGTGTTCGTCGTGGGGGGCTGCCTCTCGAATTAGGAGAGCAACTATGAGTCGGGTTCTGTCGACAGACTAGTTCCTCTAAACTATTGTCTGGGACAAACTTGTACCTTTAACAAGGTTCTGGTGACAAACTAGTTCCTCTGAACTATTCCTCCAACAGCCATTGGGCATCAAAGGGGGTGGTGACGTGGGGCCATGAAAACCTTCCGAGTTTACACACAACACTTAACGATAACACTAACGAACAAACATTCAACAAACATGGTGCAGGTTTCATCAGAAAGGACACCGTATCTCTCCATCGCTTCCTTTTTTCTCCATCATCTGGACACCTCACTGCTCAATAGCGAACAGGATCGCAAAGGGATTTGTTTAGTGGGAGTCAGACTCTAAGTCATCATCTTCTCCCGGCTGCCAACCTCTTGTCTGTAGTAACCGTGCTCAAGCTGCTTGGGGCGAATTGGGGTCCATCTCATCATTCCGGATGAACCTGAACGAATTGTCTCAGTGCCAGAATCGTGTGTCGAGGTTGGAGCTACTATGCTTCAATCCATAATCATCGGGCGGTGGGTCTGGGTCAGGGGCTTTGATATAGGTGCTCTCAAATGGGTCTGTGGAATCATGCGCAGATTCGCTGGGAGTGGGGCCTGGTGCAGGGGTGTAGTCGTAATGTGGTGTGCTGTGGCTATCGTCGTCATGATCGCTATCACTGTCGCTGTCGCTGCTGGTTGAAGGAAGGGAGAGGTGGAGTTGTGCCTCTGGGGGTGGAGTTGAAGTCGTGTCTGAGGGCGGGCTGGAGTGATTGGGGGTGGGTAGGAATACATCATCT